>NC_135784.1:221086927-221438177 GCF_051106095.1 Pogona vitticeps | reverse complement strand
ATCTCAAAATTCATGGGCTGTGGACAAAACAAGAAATGTTGCTCCACATCAATCATCTGGAACTAATGGCCATTACCATGCCTTCCTCCCCCTCATAGAGGGGCAAGTAGTACAGCTGGCAACGGACAATACAACTGTCCTGTACTACGTGAGCAAGCACACTTAGCCATTGATCTGTGGAAATGGTGCTACCAGCACCATATCTTTCCTATTGCGGTGCACATTTCCGCAGACGACAGTTATTTAGCTGATCATCCGAGCTGCCTAACATCAAGGACCCATGAATGGTCTCTCAATGAATCGATCTTCCACCAGCTTTTCCAGCGTTGGGGAACACCCAACATTGATGTCTTTGCTTCAGATTTGAACACCAAGTGCGAGATCTACTGCTCTCAAGCCAGAACAGACATCAACTCCATCGGGGATACTTTCATGACAGAGTGGTCTCTGAGCCTACTATGCCTATTTCCACTGATACCACTTATCCAACTGACAGTAATGCAACTCCATCACTTCCGATGCAATCCTGATAGCTCCCTGGTGGCCCAGGCAACCCTGTTCACTTACCTGAGGTCGATGTCGATAGACACATTTCTACTTCCTCTCATTCCCGACCTCTCACTCTGAACGAAGGGATGATCTACCATCCGGACCTGTCGTCCCTGAATTTAACAGCTTGGAGGATACTCCCGCTTTGAGATCCATCCTAGATCAAACCCGATAACCATCAACTTGGCTCTTATATGAGAACAAATGGAGATCTGTTATTAAATATGCAGAAGCAAATCACCTGCCTGCTACACCTGTTTCTTTAATTTAATTTTATTTATATATTTATTGTATTTATATCCCGCCCATCTGATCAATTGACCACTCTGGGCGGTTTAAAACATTACTTACCTTTTTACTCCATCTTTTTGATTTCGGACTTTCTCACTCAACCTGAAAGGTGTATATATCAGCCATCATTGCTCATCAACCAGATAACTCTGCCTCAGCAGGACTTTTATCCCATCCTATGGTTAAAAAAATTCTTAAAGGATTTAATAACATCTGTCCTCTGCATCAGCGTATTGTTCCACAATGGTCTCTCCAAATTGTCTTAAATGCACTGATGTGCCCACCATTTGAACCCATGGCTTCTTCAAGCCTGAAGCTACTTTTCTTCAAAACAATTTTCCTAGTGGCCATCACTTTGGCTAAGAGACAGTGAGCTTGCAGCTTTCCAATCTGATTCACCTTTTATTTAGTTCCACCCTGATAAAGTGACTTTATATTTTGATGTCTTCTTTTTACTTAAAGTTGTGTCAGGCTTTCTTGTTAATCAACCTATCATCATTCTTCAAATCACTGTAATCTCCTCTGGAACACATGCTCCACAATATTGACGTAAGGCACTCTCTTGCATTTTATCTGGACAGGACCAAGGACTTTAGAACAACTAACAGACTCTTTGTGTCTTTTCACAGTCCTCACAAGGGACGCCCAGCTTCGTCCCAATCCATCTCTAGATGGATAGTCCAAATAATATAATTAGCTTATGAGCTGTCAGGTAAATCACCACCTGAACAATTGAAAACGCATTCCACCTGAGCGATGTCTACTTCTACTGCCTTCCAGCGTGGAACTGAGGTTCCTGATATGTGCCATGCTGCAACATGGTCCACTTGATCGACCTTTGTGAAGCACTATTGACTAGACATGCAAGCATGCAGTGATTTGGCAGAGCTGTGTTGGCATCCTTACTACCATGACATCCCACTTGCTGGTAAGGCTTGCTAGTCACCCATATGTATGTATTCACAGAGCCCACGAAGAAGAAAAGGAGGTTACTTATCTGTAACCATAGTTCTTCTACTGGTCCTCTGTGAATTCACACTACCCACTCATCCTCACCTCTGTCCGTCATGGGTATTTTATTTATCATGTATCTCTTGTGCCCGGTGGACAAATTTTAGGAACCGAGGGGAATCATGGGTGGCAGGAGCATGTACCTCAGGGGGGAATCATCTCATAAAATTGTTACTTTTAGCTCTAGAAAATTCCGAGAATGTCAGCGCAGGCGCAGACAAGACCCATATGTGTGAATTCACAGAGGACCACTAGAGTGGCTGTGCCTCCTTCAAATCTGGATGGCTCTTCTTATTTGCATTGTCTTTAACCTCTAAACCTTGCAGTATTGTATTTTTATAAGGGAATGCAACACATTTTTCTCAGTATTTTATGCATTTTAAATTGTTTTTAAGTTTATAAACTAATAATATTTCTAACATTCTGAGTATTCTCGAAGGCTTTCAAAGCCGGGATCCGATGGTTGTTGTACAATCATTTTTAACATTCTCCTGGTTTAATTCTGTTTTAATGACAATGTCCTAATTTATTGTGATGTATGCTTTTAAATTGTTGCACACTTCATTGTGTTCCTTTATTGGACCTCAGGCATAGCATTCCATGCAGAAGGGATAGAGAAGTTGGTATACCAACCTTCATCAAAGCACGAGGTATCTGATACTCTTTGAGAGGATGAGTTTATCTAATTGGTCTTGCAGCAGTCACCAAATCATTTGTTCTCTCTAGACAAATCTCCATCACCATTGATGGACCTCTCCACATATTCTGACATGTTAATCAGATTGGTCAAGTTTGGGGGCATAACATTCTGCAGGCAGAAGTTACCTGAAGATGATCCTCTCTTTTCAGTGCTCTGGATCTAGAACAGTGACATAGATGCTGTGGCCATGCTCTCCTCCTTGTTAAGAACCACAAACATGATTTCTTGAAAGCCATCATTGGTACCAGTGTCAGACGGCTGCCTAGAGAATTTATGCAGGGTTCAGCAAGTAGGTTGTGAATACTGTTTCTAACACCCAGTACTGACTTCCATAACTGTTGTATTGCCCACGGGCAGGAAAACATCAGTACCATCTGATAAGGACGAAAGAAGACTTGACCTGTTGAAACACAAGCTGTATCTTAGAGTAACCTTTTTGGCAACAACTACAAACCAGCTGTTTATGTGGGTTAAAGTAGCATTCCCTATGGATCACCTGCTAAATGATATGAAGCAGGTTGGAAACACTAGAGGTCATATAATTTTCTCTGCAGCAGATAAATGCCGCCCAATATGCAGTTGATTGCTTAGTTAAGCTTTGGCAGGAGTCATTGCCTTGCACACTGTGACTGGCTTTGTTCTGCCAGTCTATCACAGAGTGTCAGAGACAACGAAGTTGATGTGCACATTGACTGCCACAGTTTCTTCCTACCAGTGGAAAAAAATGGACACAGACCACAAATTAACTGCCATTGCCAGAAAATTAGGCGTTCTTCATTTCATCTCCCACCATCAGGAAATAAGATGAAGCAAACATCAGGTTCACTGTCCATATAATAAAGGCAGCCTTCTGTTTATATTATAGTAGAGCTGGAACAGGCAAATTCTATGCCAAATGTAGCAGTAAAACTTTGTCAAAAATTCCACACAGCATATTGATAGCTTCATGGTGCTTATGTCTCCTACGGCTCATGCAACAGGTCTTCTGTGAACTCCTACTTTGGTCAAATGTCATATTGAGAGAGCTGAGATCAATCCTTTGTTCCAGTGTGGACATCCTAAACTTCACTAAATGGAGGATCTGTCCTGGGATAGGATAGTTGACATAATACAACATGCTTGCAAATCTTAAGTTTGCAAATGGCAGACTATTTGCAGTTTGCAATATAAACAAACAAAACCACACACACCAAGCCCATCACTTTAATTCTGGTAATTGTTTGGTTTATCAAGTTTTTCAGTAACAAAGAAATTCAAGTCTTCACATAAGTTGTTGAGCATAACTGCCACTGGAGCACAGGGATGGTGATGAAGTAAGATTTCTTCTTCATCGTGGTCTTCTGTGAATGCACACAAAGGGTTAATACCAGCGCCAGCGTTGGGCCTCTCGGAACGTTTTCTAGCTGCAAGAGAAAAGTAACAATGTTTAGGACTACCCCTACTGCGCACGCCCAGCCTAACCGTCCCTCAGTTCCATTTTTCCGCCTAGCGGTTTGGAGCCTCTCGTCTTAGCTGCGTTTATTGCGATCTATCTATCTGATTTTTGGCTTTTGACCTCAGCTTCGCTCACGGACTACCCTAGCGCTTTTTCCCTTCAACTTGACGACCCCGTGTATTTTTCTGGCTTTACTCGGACTGTTTTCGGACTGCTCTGCCTTATCCTTGGACTTGTCGTTTCGGTTTCCTTACTGCCCTATGTCCCCTTCCGGGCCGTTCAGCAGGTGTGTGGTGTGCGACCGCAAAATTCCCCATCAGGACGGCCACGATACTTGCCTGTATTGTCTGGGGGAGTCGCACAATCCTAAAGCTTGCCCACACTGCAAAGCCTTCACTAAGGCCGCTCTCAAGGCTCGCCAACAGCGCCTTAAACTTCATCTGTGGGAGTCAACGTTGTCTTCCACGGCGCCCTCGGAAGGGGAAATGGCTTCCACTTCTCGAGCAGCTCCTGTTCAGTCAGTCGTCTCTAAAGTTTCCAAAATGTCGAAAAAGTCCGCGTCGTCGAAATCGGCCGCTCCTGCTTCGAACCCCGAGCCTCCGGCTCCGAAAGCTAAGCCGTCGAAATCGTCCAAAGCTAAGGCGGCCGCCCAGCTTAAAATGACATCCATTCCACTTTCTCCGAGCTCGGGTTCCATCCCATCGCCGATTCTTGAGGAGTTGTCGAGGCGCTTCGGGGCCTCGTCCGAGGCACCCGCGCCTCCTCCTGCTCGACGTACTGAAGTGTTACCGCCTTCGGGAAGGTCTTCCCCGACACCGAGCCAGTTAGTCGCTGTCACTACTGGCCTCGCTTCTGCCCCACATAGCCCTTTTCCTGCGGGCCAGGGGTCGCCTCCCGTGTCGATCTCGTCCGTACACTCGGACTCGAGATCCCCTCGAGAGAAGATACCTCGATCACCTGTGCGTTCGAGGTCGAAATCTCCTCGAGGCAAACGTTCTCGCACGGAGAAGCATGGCTCCCCGAGTCGGTCCCCTTCCTCCGGCCGCTCGAGGTCGAAGTCTCCTCGACGGAAACGATCGAAGAAGAGGCATCGAGTTTCCACTCAGTCCGACTCTGGCGATCGCTCGGACTCGAAATCCTCTAAGCGTAAACGCTCTAAGAAGAAGCACCGTTCTCATCGACGTCGTAGCAAGCATCGACGTCGGTCCTCTTCTTCCCGTTCAGCGGATTCCGACCGCCCTAAGCGTCGTAAACACCATCGACGTCGGCGCGACCGTTCGCGGTCTCCTTCTTCGTCGTCGACATCCGCATCCCGAGACCGGTACCGCAAAAAGATCCGGTACATATATGTGTCTTCTTCTTCGGAGTCGACCCGCCCTCGACGCCGACGCCGGGCTATTCGAGCCAAAGACCACCCTCCTACGGTACCGGTTGCCCCTCCACCGCAACCGGCCCCTTCCACCTCGGCGCCATCCGTGGTCCCAGTTCGACCCCCGACAACGCAGGTCGGCATCGAGAAGCCCCCTCCAAAGAAGAAGAGGGATGTCTTCTCCTCTGATCCAGATGAGGTGTCCACGGAGCGGTCTTCTGACTCCGATCAGGAGCAACCCCCACCCTTGCCACCGCATGATTTACCTCCTGGTGATCTGGTGCTTTCCGATACTGGCGATACTCACGCTCCTTCTCCATCTGAGGATTTTTCTTCTTATTCTCAGATGATGTCCAGGCTTGCCAAGACGCTCAAATTGGACTTGAATCTCCCTTCCCCTCCGGGAGAGGACTTGTTCTTTGGGGACATCAAGAGGGACAGTACCGCTCCCCCCAGTATAGCCTTTGTGCCTGTGGTTATGGAGGCCATCAAGGAGTTCTGGGCTCAGCCTGCGACTACACCTAATGTCCCTCGTCGCACAGAGCACTTCTACAAGATTCATGGGGCTGACACTCATTTTCTGCTCAAGCATCCCATTCCAAACTCACTCATTGTTGAGACAAGCTGTTCAAGGCCTTCGGCCAAAGCCCATGTTACCCCAGTTGACAAAGAGGGTAAAAAGCTGGAACTCATCGGCAGGAAAATCTACTCCCTTGTCACCTTGCTACTTCGAGTCATAAATTATCAAACTGTGTTGGGAGCTTATCACAAACAGTTGTGGCTCAAGCTGTTACCGGGGTTGAAAATGATACCTGAAGACACCCGGCAAGCTTTTCTTAACTCCTATGAGGAAGCTCAGACGGTATCCAAGTATGAACGTCTTTCCATCAGACATGCAGCACAAATCTCTGCCAGAGTCCTCATGTCGGCCATTTCTATCCGGCGCCATGCTTGGCTCCGTTCTGCTGACATAATGGAGGACGTCAAGTCAAAGGTTGAGAGCCTCGCCTTCGACGCTACCGGGCTGTTCAACGAAAAGACCGACTCCCATTTGGAAGACCTTCACAAGGCTAAGAGAACTGCTAAGTCCTATTCTGTTCAGACTCAATCTAGACAGCGACGCCCTCAATGGCGTAAATCTTATGGACAGTATCAATCTTCCCAGCAATACCGTCCTTACAAGCACCTACCTCAGCAGCGCTCTGGCCAGTCCTCTTCTTCTGTCCAGGGTTATCAGGGATACCGCCCTCGTCCTCCCCATCGCCGCCAACCCTTTAAGCCACCTGGCAGGAAACAAAAACAGTATCTTTGACTTTCGGCCCCCCGTTTTCACCCATTCACCACCTACCACCCGTCTTCAACCGTTTCTTCACAACTGGTCTGTCATCACAAACGACACTTGGGCTCTACAAATTATTCAGCACGGTTACCAGCTGGAGTTTATAAGATCTCCTCCGCTAGGTCTCATAACTCATTCTCCCTTCGACTCCTCACTAGAGGAAGAAATATCATCTCTCTTGGAAAAAGATGCCATCTCTACAGTACCACCTCGCGACATACAATGCGGGTTTTACTCCCGCTACTTCGCTGTCTCAAAAAGCGGAGGAGGCATAAGGCCCATCCTCGATCTAAGACTCCTAAACACTTACCTGCGACCCAGGCGGTTTCGGATGCTCACCTTAGAGTCCATCATGCACTTGCTGAAAAAGAACAACTGGTTCGTCCTTATAGATCTAAAGGACGCATACTTTCACGTCACTATTCACCCCGACCACCGCAAGTTCCTTCGGTTCATCTTTCAGGACACGGTCTACGAATTCCAGGCCCTACCATTCGGTCTGTCCACAGCTCCCCGGACCTTCACCAAGGTCATGGCTCCGGTGGCAGCTTACCTTCGTCTCAGGGGCATTCACGTTTACCCTTACCTGGACGATTGGCTCGTAGTCTCCACCTCGCGAAGGCAATCCCTGAAAGACACAAAATTCATCCTGTATCTTCTCTCCAATCTCGGTCTCACTGTCAACAAACAGAAGTCTCAGCTCATTCCCTCCAAAACAGTTCAATACATAGGGGTCTGTTTGGACGCTGTAAAGGGTCGAGTCTTTCTTCCCCCAGAAAGAATACACAAGATTCGACGAGCCATCAGGAAATTTCTTCCCGGTGCTCGGGTGACAGCCCACCACGCCCAACACCTCCTCGGCCTGATGTCTTCTACGACGCCGGCGCTCGCGCACGCTCGCCTCAAACTCCGGTCGCTCCAATCTTGGTTTCTCACCCTTTTCGACCCCATGATGGACAGTCAAAGGAAACGACTTCGTGTCACCCCGGAGCTCACCAGGCAGCTCCAGTGGTGGATGTACACACCCCATCTCACGGTTGGCCGGCCCTTTCGTCCACTCCGTCTCACCGTTCAAGTTACAACGGACGCCAGTCCGTCCGGCTGGGGGGCGCACTGCGGGTGTCGCACCATTCACTCCCTCTGGACGCCACAGGAAGCCATGTTCCACATCAATCACCTGGAACTGCTGGCGGTTATCAAGGCTTTCAAGTCCTTCCTTCCTCTCCTGCACGGCCGCGGAGTTCAGCTGGTGACGGACAACACTACCACAATGCATTATGTCAACAAGCAGGGAGGAACCCGCTCTCATTCACTCCTGTATCTCTCCATCCTCCTTTGGGAATGGTGTTACCGTCATCATATCTATCCAGTGGCCATCCATGTAGCCACGGAGGACAACACACTTGCGGACACTCTGAGCAGGCTTCATTATCAGACTCACGAATGGGAGCTGAACCCTCTGGTCTTCCAGGACCTTTGCCGCCAATGGGGGACCCCAGTGCTGGACGTGTTCGCATCCCCTCACAACGCAAAATGCTCCCGGTATGCGTCCCGGGCAGGTCTCGGTCACCACTCGCTCGGCGACGCATTCATGATTCCATGGAACCAGGGTCTCTTGTACATATTTCCACCGATCCCGTTGATACAGAGATCCTTGATCAAACTCCGACGTTCAATGACTCCGGCCATTTTCATTGCACCTTTTTGGCCTCGCCAAGTGTGGTTCCCCACTCTAGTCAGCATGGCTGTGGACTCAGTAACCCTTCCGATGTGGCCGGACCTACTGACCCAGGAAGCAGGCGAAGTCCTTCACCCCGACCTCGACACGCTCCATCTGACGGCGTGGAGGATCGTCCAGAAATTCAGGAGGTCTTGACCAACGCCATCAAGCCCTCCACGTCTCGCTTGTATGCCTACAAGTGGAAAAGCTTTCTGAAATTTACCCAGCAGAGGGATCTCGCCTCTTCCCCTGTGTCTCTGTCTACGCTTCTGCAGTATCTCCGTTACCTCTTCGATTTCCACCTGTCTATCTCTACTATCAAGGTGTACCTGGCTGCGGTTGTCTTCTTCCAGCCCAGGGCTTCTCCCTCTTCCCGCTTTTTCTCCCATCCCACTGTCAGGATGTTTTTGAAGGGTCTCTCTAACCTCCGACCTCCCGTTCGTCCTCCACTCCCTCAGTGGTCCCTACATTTGGTTCTGCATGCCCTATCCAGACCCCCATTTGAACCCATGGCTACCTGTGACGTCAAGATGCTTTCTTTAAAAACGCTATTCCTGGTAGCTATTACCTCTGCCCGTCGAGCTAGCGAGCTGGCAGCTCTCCGTCATGACCAACCTTTTCTCCAATTCTTTAAGGAAAAGGTTATGCTTTACCTGGACGTCTCCTTTCTTCCGAAGGTGGTCTCCGACTTCCACGTCAATCAACCGCTTATCCTGCCAACTTTGTTTCCGTCTCCGACTACTGACGTTGAACGCATGCTCCACATGCTTGATGTTCGACGGTCCTTAGCCTTCTATGTGTCCAGGACCAAAGACTTTCGCCTGGCCAACAGACTCTTTCTCTGTTACTTTGGCCCAAAGAAGGGCTGCCCGGCCTCGCCGTCCACGCTCTCTCGGTGGCTCGTATCGACCATCGCCCTCGCCTACGAGCTCAACCACAGAGATCCTCCACAAGGACTTAAAGCCCATTCTACCCGGGCTGTAGCCTCGTCGACTGCCTTACTCCGCGGCGTTGACCTGCCCGACATCTGCCGGTCCGCTACATGGTCCAATGCCTCTACCTTCATAACCCACTACAGGTTGGACGTGAGGGCAAAAGAGGAGACCAGATTCGGGAGGGCAGTGCTAGCATCGGCTCTTCAGTGACAGCCCACCATCCGGTTAGTAAGCGTGCTAATCACCCTTTGTGTGCATTCACAGAAGACCACGATGAAGGAAGAAAGGTTACTTACCTGTAACGATGGTTCTTCAAGTGGTCATTCTGTGAATTCACACAATCCCGCCCGGCCTCCCCTCTGTCTGTCTGTCACTGGCATCTCTATGACTCGAGGGCCTATGGCGGACAAATGGAACTGAGGGACGGTTAGGCTGGGCGTGCGCAGTAGGGGTAGTCCTAAACATTGTTACTTTTCTCTTGCAGCTAGAAAACGTTCCGAGAGGCCCAACGCTGGCGCTGGTATTAACCCTTTGTGTGAATTCACAGAATGACCACTTGAAGAACCATCGTTACAGGTAAGTAACCTTTCTTTTTCTGCTATTACAGCCACAGAGGTTTTTCTTATTCATGCTTATTATGAGTCTTCTGCTACCTGCGTTCTATTCCTTCATTCACTGCTGTCACTTCTTCTGAATAGCAGTGTGCTGACCTTGTGAATTTTATTTTTCATTTTTGCTTTTCATGTCTTTTCAGCCAAAAAGAAACTTTAGTTTCAGAGCAATGTGAGTGTACGTGTGGGGGGAGGCAATCACAGAGTAATTGGCAATCCTTTGGTCCTAAGAGAGGGGGTGTAAAAAGCCAAGAAATCCATGTCCAAGTCCTCATTAGCCTGAAGAAGAAGGAAATGGGTGCACTTGATTAAACTTTATAGAAATTGCAAGAAATTAGGGGAATTGTATTTTTCTGCTCATTAGGCTTTATAAAGAGTGCCTCTCAGTTCCCTAATCCCTGGTAGCTACCATAGAGTTTAGCCATTCCCAACCATTCCCTTCTTCTTCAGGTTAATAGTGGTAGCTTGAGAAAGAGATACTTGTTGAGGCACACTTATATGTACTGAAACTTCCAGGAGGACTTGAATTTTTTTCGCTACAGTTACCAGAATACTGATTGGGGGAATTCATGGCAAACTCTGGGAGTTGTAGTGAAGAAAATCTGAAAGTCCCATGCCTATGTTTGTATTTTTTTTCTTACATTCTGTTGTGTGGTTGTTCTGTATGTATGTGTGTGTGCGCATGCACACATGCTTTGCTTCCCAAGGGGAAATGCTACAAGTTTTGCCCAGACAATTTGTGGAAGTTATGAAGACCCTAATGAAGAAAAAACAGGCTCCTTGTCTTACTCTTGCTTGGAGGACAAGAATTACAGGTTGAACATTCCTCATAGAAGTGTCTCATGATTCTGAAACAGCTGAAATTGATGACCAAAAAAAGGGGAGGCAGGGATTTGGACTGTAGTGTCTTTGGTGTTGACACAGTTCTACAGTGGACCCTTGACTTACAGATGGCTTGACTTACAGACTTTTTGAGTTACAGACTTCTCTGGCCGCAAAATTTAGGTTTGACTTGCAGACTGAGATTTGACTTACAGACCAGAAAAAAACCAAAATGGAACAAAAACGGCCTGTTACGGGATTAATCGGTTTTCAATGCACTGTAGGTCAATGGAGACTTGACTTACAGACTTTTTGACTTGAGAACCGCCTTCCAATACGGATTAAGTTCTCAAGTCAAGACCCCACTGTAGATTTGGGTTGAAAAATTCAACATCAGTGACATTTCATCTGAAGCAGGGACTTCTGACTTTATAAGCCATATTGCACCATATTGTTGTGTCTGGCCATGTATGTTACTTCTTTATAGTGAAATAATATTTCTAAATAGTTTTTTTCCTGTGAGGTATAAATTTATGATGAATAAAGGTACAGTAAACTTGTACAATCTTCTTTATTACAGAGTTATTTAATTAGCTGTCAGCTTTGATCTGAAGAAACTAAAGTTAATCTTTTTGTCCTAGACCTTTTAATATTTCAGAACTTTATCAACCACTTATACTCCAGAAAGGTTAAAATACTACTAGCAGCTTCATTATCTTCACTCCAATATCTTTGCCTTACAGTGCAAATTTATATTAAAACTCCCTTAAATAAGACCAATTGATAGAAACACAACTCTAGCTTCAAGCATTAATTAGAGCATTAATATATTTTATTCTTACCTATCTTATTTATTAATTCAGTTTTTATACCATAATTAAATTAAAATGAAATTGCACAAGAAATTACTGTAGAATCATAGAATAATGAATTTGGAAGGGGCCTATAAGGCCATCGAGTCCAAACCATTGTTCAATGCAGGCATACAAATCAAAGGATATCTGTCAGGTGGAGGTCTAAATTTCGCTTGAATACCTCCAGTGTTGGAGCACTCACCATCTCATGAGATAATTGGTTTCATTGCCATACTGGTCTAACAGTGAAGAAGTTTTTCTTGCTATACAACCGAAGTCTAGCTTCCTGTAACTTCAGCCTATTGTTGTGTGTCTTGTTATTAAAACTGATAGGATTAGACCCTGAAGTGGGACAAAGAAAGAAGGCTACTTTATTAGAATACCCAGGGAGTCCCAAAATGTTCCAAAGTGTAAAGAGAAGTGAAGGAAAAAAATTGAAGGGGCTCCTAGAACACCCAGTGAGAATTGAGCATGACTGATAGCTATCCTATGGAGAATGTTGAGTGTCAGCTGATAAAGAAATGAAAGTCCAGTGATAAAATACAATAAAACTCCAAAAGAAATAACAATAAAACAGAGAATAACAGATAAAATGTACTTATCTGTTTTGTTTTTTTACAAATCTGTCTGAAAAAGGAAGTTTCACAGTAAGGTGAAACACTATTCCACAGGAAGCAGACCAAGCCTCCAGGGGCAAGGAGTTCAGGAATTTAGCTGTGACCACAAAGAAGTCCTTCCAACATAACAAAGTACCCACAAGCATTCTTGGTGCTACATCCTGGACCAATTGCAGTTTCCGAAGAATCTTCAAAGATAGCCTTGCAGAAAGTGCACTGCAGTAATCTGATCTAGCTGTGACTTGTGCATATGTCATTGTGACAAGATCTGATGTCTCCATTCATATAACCTGCTTGTTCATCTGGGTGGCTAATCTGGATGTACTGTGAAAGATTTTAGTTTAGGTGAGGAATTTACATGGTCAGCAAAAATATCTCCCTGGCTCCTTGGTTAGTGATTCTGAGCTCTCAGGCATTACCAACTTCACCACCATTACTGACATCACGGATGTAAGAGTGAATGGTAATATTACATTCTGCCCAAGGCTTGCCAGTGCTTTCAAGTTCTTTTCTTTTTAATTCAGATGGGAATGTAATAGTTCATTTAAACAACAGT
The DNA here is from genome assembly GCF_051106095.1 of Pogona vitticeps. Lineage (NCBI taxonomy): Eukaryota > Metazoa > Chordata > Lepidosauria > Squamata > Agamidae > Pogona > Pogona vitticeps. The sequence continues at coordinate 221,425,368 of NC_135784.1, read as the reverse complement.
GAAATTAATGTGTTTATCAATGAAAAAAGTTTTGCATTGGATGTGAAGGTTAAGGAAATGTCAAGATAACAATATAGGTCAATTTGGTGCATGGAAATGAATGTTCCAAATAGTTAAACATTGTTTAAATAATGTTGCTTTTATTTTTTTAAGTAACCTTTTTTTTTCCCTTAGAGAACATGCGGGCAGCAAGAGGAGATAAATAATCTGGTAAAAAGGAAGATTGCTGTAGATGAGGAGAATGTTGCCTTAAAGAATGAGCTCTGCATCTTACAACAGAAATTTAAAGATAAAATCCAGGAACTTAAGGTATATTGACTTCTACATAGCAGTAAGATGGCCGCAGCTTTGAAGTAGCTCTTTCAGCTGCATCTGTCTTTGTGGCATGGAAAGTGACAAGCTCAGAGAAAATATAGCCTTAGGCCTTGGGCTGTACCTTCCAGTTTTCTCTCATGCACAAAATTCGGAGAAAGATACTTTAAAGTGAAGAATCCATGCTTTCTAACTTTCCAATAAATAGTTAATGATGGAAATGGAGCAAAAAAAGTAGGAGTGTGAAGATGTGGCTTCATGTAATTAGATTCTGATGGGACTGGCATTATTAATTGATAAAGCCGAGGTCTGGGAGGATATGTCTGTGTGGGTCTCAAAAATAGCTGGGGACAGCATCAAAGGCAGCTTGATCAATTAATGGGCTCTTTGCAAATGTGTACTCATCAAAGCTGTCATCCAGCTAAAAAATATGACCCTTCCACCTGCATGAAAGAGGCCAATAAAAGTACACAGGTGACCTTGGCCATCAAATATATAAGAAGCTGCTGTGAGGGTAAAACTGCACAGTTTATATTTGCTGATTAGTTTTCACGTTCCCCCCACCTCCTCCTCCTCCTCCTTCTTTTTTTTTATCGGCCCTTGTGGTACTGTTCTACAGGACACCGAGGAGCGTGCACTTAGAAAGGATGAGCAAAGCAGACTTGTTATAAAAAATCTGGAGGAGGAAAATGGGGGATTAAGTACACGCTATGCTGACCTGCTAAATAACCTGGAGAAACTGAGGAAGCAGGAGGCACAATGGAGAATAGAAAAATCTGGCATCGATGCAAAAATAAAGGTATGAGAAAGAAGAGGCTCCTGGATATGATTTCAGAACTTGCTTCTCACAGGCTTTATCCTACATGTTATTTTCTTTAAATAACAAGTTATATATTCATAACCACCAATGGGGACTGACATTCATTTACATTCTTTCACTTAAGCCCCAAAGCTTTTTAAAAATTGATGTTGCAAAGCAAGAAACTGACTTCAAATAGCCACCCTAAAATGTAATCATTAAATAATAAAAGATATTTCATTCACATATAAACATGTATTTTTAAAAAAAAACATATATATATATATATATATCTCCAGAAAGAATTCTGTCACTCTAGGACTTCTTCTGCCCCATGAGACTGGCAGTCGAATCCTGTGCATAACAGTATGCATTGCCAGATCAGACCCAGAGGTCTAGCTAGGCAAAATTTCTGCTCTAACAGTAGTCATCTGGAGCATGCTAAACGAGCACAGGATTGTATTGTTCATTTCATTAATATAATTATATCGCCACAAACACAGCATTTTGTAATCATCCTTAACTTTTGTAATTATCCTTTGGAGGGATTCATTCAGTCATGATTAATTTTTCTATTCTGGTATAATCTTACTTAATTCACTTTGTACTGTTTATGATAAAAGTCATCTCTCTTTACTATTTTAATATGCTGCTTCATATATACAGATCTTGAGGTAGTCCGTTTATAGGCATATGCCATAGAATTGATGTGTGATGCACCTGTGGTTCTTTAAGAGCCACATTGCTTAAAACAACTGCTATTTGTGTAGGTATTATATATTTATTGCGGTGGTCCTATAAATCATTAGTGAATAGATAAGTAAGACATTGTGTGCATTTGAAAAGTTATATTTTATGTAGAGAGTTTTGCCAAAGTACTAATACTGTAAATTATTGAATTAGGTTAGTAGTTTTGTAGACATATCTGCATAGCAGAAGTATGTACAGTGGAGTCTTGACTTAAGAATGGCTTGAGTTAAGAACATTTTGACTTAAGAACCACTCTCATAGGAAAATATTGACTTGACTTACATACTTAGATTTGAGTTAAGAACTGAAAAAAACCACGTGGGAGGCAGGGAAAGTGCAAAATGTGAACTTTCAGTTAACTGTTGGCCAGTGAAAAGGGTGCCTGTCTGCTTCCTCACTCCTCCCAGCGTTTAGAGAGTGGATTGGGAGACAGTCTTCGGACTGCCTGGTCCTGTACTGCCTGGACTGTATTTTCCCTGCCTTCCCTGAACCTTTCTTGACCTAAGAAAAAAAGAAACAAAATATCCCCCTCTAGTGGTTGAAGGCGGAATAGCAGCTTCCCATTAGTTTCTATGGATGGAAAAGAGCACATACGGATCAAATGGTTTTCAATGCATTCCTATGGGAAATGCAGATTTGACTTGAGAACTTTTTGACTTGAGAACCGCCTTCCAATACGGATTAAGTTCTCAAGTCAAGACCCCATTGTAAAAGTGTTGACGCTTGCCCCTGAGAACCATGGGAGTTGTAGATTGCTCATTAGTGAAAATATTTTGAATAGATTCTGAGTTCCATTCATGGTATTACAAAGCCTCACTTGCAGCAAGCACAGTTTCATGCTAATTGTATATACTGGTAAAGGTTACGTGTACTATGATTAGTTAGTATACAATTAAATGTCTAACATTTACTGTTTGTATTTTACTTAGTATTCTTTTTATTTACCCTTAATTCTATAGGGATTCATTTTTTCCCCTCAGACTTAAAGTAAGTGGGCCATCTCACATTTTTGGTCTGGTTGTTTCTGTTTGTTTCTAATACTGCTGTACATCCTGTAACAATTACATGTACTGCTTTATTTATTGCCTAACATTTTTGATAGTGTAAAGTATTCTTTGGGTTTTTTTTCAGAATTTAGAAACTGATTTAACAGAAGCAAGGGGGCAGATGGAAGTCTTACACAGTAGATGCAACCAACTGGCATCCCAGCTGAATGCTAAACAGACTGAGCTAACAGAAAAAGATTTGGATATGGACAGAATTAGGTATGTATACCACAGTTTTGTACGGGGATTGTGAACTTTCTTATGATAATAAATATGGGAAATGTCAAATTGTTTTGGATTTTTAGAAAATCTCTTTTGATGCTTGGCACATTGTGGGAATATAGGATATCTACTGTCAATGGAGACTATTGCAATGCCTTTTGGCTTCAGTTATAGACATTATTTTAAGAAAGCATTGTCGGAACCTGGCATCTGATGAAGGATTGCTCAATTCCTGAACAGAGAGTGTCTGGGTGTTTGCGTACTCCCAAACGGCTGAGCAGAGTCTGGGTGGTTCTGGGTTTTTCGGGCTCGTTGGCCGTGTTCTGAAGGTTGTTCTTCCTAACGTTTTGCCAGTCTCTGTGGCCGGCATCTTCAGAGGACGGCAACCTGAGCACAGGTTGCCGTCCTCTGAAGATGCCGGCCACAGAGACTGGCAAAACGTTAGGAAGAACAACCTTCAGAACATGGCCAACGAGCCCGAAAACCCAGAACAACCATTAGATCCCAGCCGTGAAAGCCTTCGCGAATATAGAGTCTGGGTGACTCAGCCAGGACATGACACAAACCCCTTATCACAAGTCTGTTCTAAAAAGGATCCTTGCTTGTACTTAATTAAGTCAAGCAAGAAAAACAAAAGAGAAAACACATGAGTGATGGGGGCAATGTGTCCTTGTTGGTCCTCCTCGACATCTCAGCTGCCTTTGATACCGTCGACCACGGTATCCTCCTGGGGAGGCTCTCTGAGTTGGGAGTTGGTGGCCTCGCACTTGCCTGGCTCCGCTCCTTCCTGGAGGACCGCCCCCAGAGAGTGCAGATTGGGGAGAATGTCTCGGCCCCATGGAATCTCAATTGTGGGGTTCCACAGGGGTCGATCATCTCCCCAATGCTGTTTAACATCTTCATGAGGCCGCTGGGCGGGGTCATCAGAGGGTGTGGGGCATCGTGTCACCAGTACGCTGATGACACACAGCTCTACATCTCTTTTACTCCAACTTCAGTGGATGCCGTCCAGTCCCTTCAGCGCTGCCTGGACACCGTACTGGAATGGATGCAGTCAAATGGATTGAGGCTGAACCCGGACAAGACGGAGGTCTTGAGGGTGGGTGGCCCTCCCGTCAGCAGCTTAGGTGACTCCCTTTCTTTTGGAGGGACGACCCTTGCCACAAAGAGTGAGGCCTGCAGCTTGGGGATACATCTGGACCCGGCACTAACCATGGAAACCCAGGTGGCGTCCGTGGTCCGTTCTGCCTATTTTCATCTATGGCGGATTGCCCAGCTGCGGCCATATCTTGATCGGGGGGCCCTCACTACTCTAGTCCACGCGCTCGTAATCTTGAGACTAGACCATTGTAACGCACTCTACGTGGGGCTGCCTTTGAGGCTCATGCGGAAACTCCAGATGGTCCAGAATGCAGCAGCCAGGCTTATTAGTGGGGTGAGAAAATATCAGCACATCTCCCCCACTCTGGCTGCGCTGCACTGGTTACCTATTCGTTTCCGCATTGACTTCAAAGTATTAATGATTACATATAAAGCCCTAAACGGTTTGGGACCTCAATATTTGGCAGATCGCCTCCTCCCACCCAGATCTACCCGAGTCACCCGACATAGCCAGCAGGGACGGCTGAGGGGACTGACGCCGAGGGAGGCCCGGAAGGAGAAAACAAGAAACCGGGCCTTCTCGGCAGTTGCCCCTCGGCTGTGGAACACACTTCCCACTGAAATTCGGCTGGCACCCTCGCTGGGTGTGTTCAAAAACCAACTAAAAACATGGTTCTTCTGCGTGGTCTTCTGTGAATGCACACAATAAGGGGTTAAGTCAGCGCCTGCGCTGGTCTTCTCGGAATGTTCCAGAGCTCTGCAAGAGAAACATTGTCAACATTATCTATACTGCGCATGCTCCGCCCGCCCAATCCTCAGTTCCATTTCTCCGCCGTGTGGAATGGTTCTTCTCGGTAGAGCTCCACTACTCTCGCCCTTTTTTATTGCTATTTTCGTCAGGATTCCCCGGTTCTTCGACTATTGCGCGTCTTACGACTTCTTCTATTGCCTATCGGACTTATTTTTCTTCAGCGGCTGCTCTGCTTACCGCTTGTGAGTCTCGCGTTTTCCCGCCCTTTCCAACGGCCGTTGCGAGTACTCTATTCTCCTATGCCCCCTCCACCCTCGGGCCCCTTTAGCCGCTGTGTCGTCTGCTCGGGTAAAATCCCTTTTCAGGACGGGCACGACACTTGTCTGTTTTGCCTGGGAGAATCCCATTCAGCCCAGAGCTGTGAACATTGCCAGGCGTTTACCAAGGCAGCTCTGAAGGCTCGACAACAGAGGCTAAAACTACACCTTTGGAATTCAGCCCTGGCTGCCTCCCAACCTTCGCCCATGGAGCTTTCTTCCACCTCTTCAGCCTCCCATTCCGAGGGCGCCCCGAGCCTTGCAGTAGACAGTAAGCCTTCGGACTTACCTGCAAAAGCTAAGAAGCCTTCTAAGAAATCTGCGACGTCCAAGGCTGCGGTTCCCGCAAAACCTGCAAAACAGGCAAAAACTAAGGCTTCTACAAAGGCTAAGGACGCTGTATCCCAAGCTTTGCCGGGATCTGTCGACCTTCTCTCGCCTTTATTGGAGGATTTGTCGAGAGACAAAGATTCGACATCGGGGGCGGCTACCCCCCTTCCTCCTCGTCAGCCTGAGCCGGCTATACCCCTTGGCGCTCCCTCCCCGACGCTGAGTCAGCTTGTTCGAGCAACAACAAGCTTGGGTTCTGCCCCGGTTAGCCCTGTGTCTTCTGGGCGGGCTTCACCGGCTCCATCTGTATCGCCTCTACCTCCTCACCCTCCCTCGCCACCGAGGAAGAAACCGGCAAAGAGGAAGCATTGTTCCAAGGAACGCTCTGTCTCACCTCATAGAGACAGCAGAGACAGGCGCAAACGCTCTCGACATCGCCATAGGTCGACGTCGGTTGACTCCTCCTCATCCGGCTCTCATCGTCGCCGACACAAGCGTCGGTACAGACACCGCTCCTATTCCTCGTCGACATCGACGTCGCCCGACCGCCGTCATCGTCGTCGAAGGGTCAGATACATTTATCTCTCCCCCTCTTCTTCTTCCTCTTCACTGTCAACCCCCCCCAGGAAACATCGACGTCGACATAAGAAGAGGGTAGGGGACGCCGCTCAACCTCCTCCACTACCAGCTCCACCCATTGCTCCGCCTTCTACGGTTCCGTCGACGTCGACCGCGCCTCCTCCTCCTCCTCCTCCACCTCCTCCTCCTCAACCCGTTCCTCCAGTCATACCTCAGCCCCCACCTCCACGTCGAACGAGAGGACATGAGCTTTCATCTGACGATGATGATGTTTCCTTTTCATCGCAAGAATCTCAGTCGGAGGAAGAACCGCCTCCTCAACCTACGCCTCACGAGCTACCGGTAGGAGAGACGGTAGACTCCGATACCAGCAACCCTCACGATTCCTCACCCTCGGAGGATTTTTCCTCTTACTCACAAATGTTAGCAAGACTAGCCAAGACACTTAAGCTACGCGTCGACGAACCCGCACCACCAGAAGAGGACCTCATCTTTGGTGATATTAATAAGGAGCGATCACCACCTCCTAGCCTTTGCTTTCTACCTACCTTATTAAAGATCATTCAAGAGTTTTGGGAACACCCTTCAGCAGCGGTGCCATTACCCAAGAGAACGGAGAACATGTATAAAATTGTTGGGGAGGATGCTAAATTCCTTTTAAAGCATCCTATCCCTAATTCCCTTATAGTGGAGACCAGCTGCACTAAACCATCAGGAAGGGCGCATATGATCCCCACAAACAAAGAAGGAAAAAAGCTTGAGTTAATCGGTAGAAGACTTTACTCTTTAATCGCCTTTATACTCAGAGTCGCTAATTATCAAACTGCTCTAGGAGCATATCAAAAGCAGCTGTGGGTAAAAATTTTGCCAGCTTTGCACATGCTGCCAGCTGATGCACGACAAGCTTTCCTAAACACCTATGAGGAAGCCCAAACGGTTTCCAAACACCAAAGGATTGCAACTAGACATTCAGTGGAAGCATCAGCTAGAATCCTCGTTACTGCTGTCAACCTGCGTCGACATGCCTGGTTACGTGCTGCAAACATCCTTGAGGATGTAAAAGCTAAGGTGGAGGATTTACCATTTGATTCTTCTGGTCTTTTCAGCGAGAAGACGGATAATCATCTTGAGGACTTACATAAGGCTAAGAAAACTGCTAAGTCCTATTATATTCAGCCACAACCAAAGTTCAACAGATACCAATGGAAACGGTCTTCTAATCAATACAGTCAGCCTTCCCAACAGTTCAGACAGTTCAAAGAGGCTTCCTGCTCTGCTTTACCTCAAAATTCCTCTACTCCATCTACTTACCGTGCTCACCACACGTCGCAGCGTCGTCAGACCTTCAAGCCACCTGCCAAGAAACACAAACAATATCTTTGACTGGTTAGCATACCCCTCAACTATCGTCACAGACATAAGACTTCAGCCATATTATCAGAACTGGTCAGTTATCACAAGCGATTCCTGGGTTTTAAGAATTGTTTCATCTGGTTATCGCCTAGAGTTTACAGAATATCCTCCTCTAGGAAGGGTAGAGTATACTACATCAAACCCTATCCTAGAGGAGGAGGTTCACTCTCTACTTCAAAAAGGAGCCATTCAAGCAGTACCAACAGCAGATATGCCCAACGGCTTCTATTCAAGATACTTTGCCGTCACCAAAAAGGACGGCGGCATGAGGCCCATCTTGGACTTACAGTAACATACTTAAATACTTACCTGCACCCTCGTCGATTTCGCATGGTGACGTTGGAATCCATCACACACCTCCTGAAAAAGAAACACTGGTTTGTCCTCATAGATCTGAAGGACGCCTACTTTCACATCACCATCCATCCAGATCACCGAAAGTTCCTCAGATTCGTCTTTCAGAACACAATTTACCAGTACCTCGCTCTCCCATTCGGCCTCGCCACAGCGCCTCGCACATTCACAAAATGCATGGCTCCTGTGGCGGCTTACCTCAGACTCAACGGCATTCACGTATTCCCATACATCGACGATTGGTTAGTCGTCTCTCCATCCAGACGCAGGGCCTTCAGAGATACCAAATTCATCCTTCGCCTCCTCAGGGGCTTAGGACTCACAATAAATTACAAAAAATCACGTCTTTTTCCATCCAAGATAGTACACTGCATTGGTGCCAGGATAGATGCGCAGAGGGGGCGCATCTTTCTTCCACGTCAACGAATACGGAAGATTCGCAACGCCATCCGGAAGTTCCACCCGGGTCACTCTGTATCGGCAAGACATGCTCAACATCTTCTAGGGCTGATGTCCTCCACGACTCCCGCAGTCGCCCACGCTCGACTAAAACTCAGGTCCTTACAAATATGGCTGTTATCCCTTTTCAATCCTCTCCAGGATCACCAGGGGAAGAGACTGCTGGTGTCACAGGAGTTAGTACAACAACTCCAATGGTGGGCTTTCCCTCCACATCTGAAGGTGGGTCGTCCATTTCGCCCTCTACGGCTCACGGCCCAAATTACTACGGATGCGAGCCCCACAGGCTGGGGAGCGCATTGCGGCCGCCATCGTGTCCACACTCTCTGGTCTCATCTAGAGAGGTCTTTTCACATCAATCACCTCGAGATTCTAGCCGTCTTCAAGGCACTGAAAGCCTTTTTTCCCCTAGTACGTGGCCGTGGTGTTCAAATAGTCACCGACAACACCACGGCCATGTACTATATAAACAAACAAGGGGGAACACACTCTCCGTCTCTGCTGTTTCTCACAGTAACTCTCTGGGAATGGTGCTACCAGAACCACGTATTCCCAGTAGCAGTTCATCTATCCACAGAGGACAATTTTCTTGCAGACCAACTCAGCCGTCGTCTAGATCAGATGCACGAGTGGGAGCTGGACATCTCGGTGTTCAATCGACTCTGTCGACGCTGGGGCAAGCCTCTTATAGATCTTTTTGCCACGCACCAGAATGCGAAATGTCCACACTACGCATCCAGAGCGGGCTTAGGCCGCAACTCACTGGGAGATGCCTTCATGCTATCTTGGAAGCAGGGCCTGCTTTACGCCTTCCCTCCGTTCCCACTAATACAGAAAACTTTAGTGCAACTCCATCATCAGTCAGCGGAAGCCATACTTGTAACTCCTTTCTGGCCTCGGCAGCCTTGGTTTCCAACGTTGATGGAAATGGCAGTGGACTCAGTGCGCCTCCCCAACTTCCCAGTGCTCATCACACAGGATGCGGGAACAGTGTTTCATCCCGATCTCCACACTCTCCGCCTCACAGCGTGGAGGATATCCCGCAGATCAAGGAAATCCTAGATCAGTCCAAAAAGGCGTCTACTTCCACGCTATATGCCCATAAATGGAGGAGCTTCATCAAATTCACTGAATTGAAAGGTTTATCGCCTGTTCCAGCTTCACTTTCTACAGTGCTTCAGTTCCTTCGTTACTTGTTTGACCTCAAGCTATCTGTTGCCACCTTAAAGGTTTACCTCGCTGCAATTGTATCCTTTCAACCCAGGGAATCACCTTCTTCACTCCTGTTCTCTCATCCCACAGTCAAAGCCTTCCTCAAAGGACTCACTCACATTAGGCCACCCCTCAAACCATTGATACCCCAGTGGTCTTTGAATTTGGTTCTCAGGGCACTCATGTGCCCTCCCTTTGAACCTCTAGCTACCTGTTCTCTAAAGCTACTGTCGCTAAAAGTTTTATTTCTTGTAGCCATCACATCTGCCCGTCGTGCTAGTGAACTGGCTGCATTGCGAGCAGATCAACCTTTCCTACAATTCTTTAACGACAAGGTCATTCTTCACACAGATGTGTCCTTCCTTCCGAAGGTCGTCTCAGAATTTCATCTGAATCAACCACTGGTTCTACCTACTTTCTTCTCACAACCCACCAACGAAACAGAACGCATGCTCCATTCTCTAGATATAAGGAGGGCACTCTCTTTTTACGTCGCACGTACCAAGGAATTCAGATTATCACCTAAACTTTTTCTATGCTATTTTGGACACAAAAAAGGTTTACCAGCCTCCTCCTCATCTATCTCTCGCTGGCTGGTCTCAGCAATATCCTTGGCATACGAGTTACAACACAAGCCTCCTCCTGAAGGTCTGCGTGCCCACTCCATCAGGGCAGTGGCCTCTTCCACAGCATTTCTGCGCGGAGTTGATCTTCCTGATATATGCAGAACTGCTACGTGGTCAAGTGTCTCCACATTCATCTCCCACTATACACTGGACACGAGAGCGAAAAGGGAGACAAGGTTTGGGAGAGCTGTCCTTGCATCTGCCCTCCAGTGACGTCCCACCAACCGGTAAGCCAGCTTGTGAATCACCCCTTATTGTGTGCATTCACAGAAGACCACGCAGAAGAAAGACAGGTTACTTACCTGTAACCATGGTTCTTCCAGTGGTCATTCTGTGAATTCACACAAACCCGCCCGTCCTCCCCACTATCCGTCACTGTATATCTGCAGATCTCTTGCACAGGGTATATGGCGGAGAAATGGAACTGAGGATTGGGCGGGCGGAGCATGCGCAGTATAGATAATGTTGACAATGTTTCTCTTGCAGAGCTCTGGAACATTCCGAGAAGACCAGCGCAGGCGCTGACTTAACCCCTTATTGTGTGAATTCACAGAATGACCACTGGAAGAACCATGGTTACAGGTAAGTAACCTGTCTTTATTCAGACAGGCCTTCCCCCCCAGTCACCTAAGTTCCTTCCCCCTTTTTTCTGGTTCTTAATGTTGCCATCTTGGATAATATTAATTATAATAATTGCATTATGTTAGTTATTTTTCTACATTGTTTTAATGTGTTTTAATTTTTGTAAGCCGCCCCGAGTAGACGTTGTCTAGAGGGGCGGGGTAGAAATTGAATAAATAAATAAATAAAATAAAATGAGCTTTGGAGTCTGCAAGGACGAACAAAGCTCATGCAAAAAGGACTCAGTAGCATTCTGTGGCCTAACAACTCTTCTGGAAGCAGGCTCAGCAGACTTGCTGTTCAAAAGACCATTCTTAAGGATTTTAAGAATATTTTTATTGAAAAATAAAGTCTTTAGAGATATTCAGTTTGTTGCATAAGCAAAGCATAAGTTACATTTCCAAAAGATACTGCAGTTAAAATCATAACAACATTCAACTAGCAAAAATACAATAAAATTCTAAAAAGCTTCTTTAAGAATAGGCAAAAGTTACCCCCCAATACTACATCTTAGCATACAGCATACAAAATGGCTCCCTAGAAGCTGGAATCAGTTTGGAAGCTCTTTAAGCTCTGGAAGATCTGTCCATGTGGCACCATCCCCCATTTTCTATCTCCTTGGCACCAACCTTCTTCGTCCATTCGAGGTGTTGACCAATTGGTGTAAAGGACAGTCTGTTCACATCATGCCTCCTTTTCCCATGAGAAGTCCAAGTGTTGTTTTCCAACTCCTTGTCTCGGGTCTAGATCCAGACAATGGTGTTGTGTCTTTACTCCTTATCGTCTCATAACATGGCTATTTGCATGGAACTTTCCCATCGCCTCTTGGAGAAAACATGCCCATCGTACAAAATCATTCTAACACAGAACCAGTATGGATTCATTCTATAATTCTCCACAACTACATATCCCATCTTCAATTCAGGTTTCAATTCAGGTTTCACAACCATGACAAGCATTTCTTTAATTAGCCTTGGATTAAGAAAGTTCTCAGTCTCCACTGAAACTCACAAAGCATCAGTATGATTGGTAATAAATAGAGCTTGGCGGAACGCCTGCTCCCACCTAGATCTACCCGGATTACCCACACGAGCCAGGAGGTGAGGCTGAAGAGCCTAACACCGAGGGAGGCCCGGAATGAAGGAGCACGAAATAGGGTCTTCTCGGCGGTGGCTCCTCGCTTCTGGAATAACCTTCCTCCGGCGATTTGTGCGGCCCCTACCCTGGGCACTTTTAAGAGCCAATTAAAAACATGGTTGTATGTTCAGGCCTTCCCTCCTGTCAACACCTAATTTCTTTTCCTTTTATTTATTACTTCTTTTATTATCATATGTGTCACAGTCTGTTTGTAAAATCTCTATCATTTATTCTATATGGTTTTTTTAATTGGAAGCCGCTCAGAGTGGTCGACTAGACCAGATGGGCAGAATATAAATCAAATAAATAAATAAATAAATAAATAAATAAATAAATAGATTAATAATAATAATAATAATAAGAGTATATAATATATATATAAAAGAAGAAGAAAAAGAATACACACACACACACACAGAGTGGTGCCTCGCTTAGTGATGGGGTTTTGGCCATTGCCAGAGCGATTGCTTTGCGATCATGGCAAAGCGACCCTTGCTCGTCCGGGAGGAGGTGGGAGGATCCACCCGGAGGAGAGCAGAGCAGCGGGGGGCTAAGGGGGAGCCTCTCATCCCGGTCAAGGGATCCCTTGGAAGCCCACCCTCCACCGGGAGACCCCACCACCATCACCGGCTGCTCTCTCCTCCGCCAGCTTCCCCCTTTCGCCTTCTAGCCCGGAGTCCGTCCTTCCCCCTCCTCGCGAGGGGCACCTCTGTGGCCACTTGGGCCGTCAGGACACCCATATATCCACCTCCTGCCCCTCCGAGCCGGGGGGGGTCAAAGCCTGTCCACCCCAACCCTCCCCGCATACAGCCGCCTCCCTCCCCGCCCTCCAAATGGCAGCTTTGCTCCGCGGCGGGGAAAGATGCGCCACCCCCGCCACACACACACACTCCCTCGCTGGCCGGCTTCATCAGCTGCAGGCTTTGCTTGCCTTTTTGGTCTGGTCGGGCTCTTCTTGTCGCCCATTGTCATGGACTGGTGGAGGCAAGACCCCTGCCCGCCTTGCCTTGCGCCCAAGGAGCAGAGAGGGCTACGGGGCTGACTCCTCCTCAGACCAGCAGGCTCCGGTGGTGGCGGCGGCTGCTCCTGCTCCTTCGCTGCTGCCAGGCTCCCGCTCCAGACTAGGCAATGCAGGGAGCACGGACACGCTCTTCTCTCCTCCCCTCCCCTGCCTTCTCTTTTTTTCCCTTCCCTTCCTTCTCGCTCTTTCTCGCTCTCTTCCAAGCCAGGCTCAAGCGGGTGGAGCTCGAGGCCCTCAGCGGCCAATCCTGGCCGTCCGGCCTTGGGCTTCATTGGGGCGAGGGGAAGGGGAAAGTGCACCCACACACATGCACAAACACACACACCACACACTCGGTCGAGAAAAGCAGTGGCGGGCTCAGGCAGGCGGACGGGAGAGAAAAAAAGAGAAGGAGAAATGGCTCCCTCGACAAGGAGAGCAGATAGGAACGTTGCTCCTTCCCGCTTTTGCAATGCAAACAGTTCAAGTGAAGTTCCCCTATCTATCTATCTATCTATCTATCTATCTATCTATCTATCTATCTATCTATCTATCTATCTATCTATCTATCTATCTATCTATCTATCTATCTATCTATCTATCTATCTATCTATCTATCTATCTATCTATCTATCTATCTATCTATCTATCTATCTATCTATCTATCTATCTATCTATCTATCTATCCATCCATCCACCCACCCACCCACCCACCCACCCACCCACCTACCTACCTATAATACAGAAAAACACCAAAAAACCACATATGTAACAACAAAAATACAGAAAAAAAATACAAATAATAGTGCTTATTATAAACTAAATTCTAACGTGTACCCCATACACATGGGACTCCATTTAAGAATATTTTATTACGGACTACCTCTCCAAAATTGTATTCAGTATGCTTTAGAGGCCTTCCCCCTTCCTTTCACTAATACAAATTCCACAAATTTACCCCAAATATCATAAAAATTGTTAGAACTTATTTCCCCTCTTTTTATTTTAAGTTCAATAGTCAATTTATCATTTAATGCAATATCCCATACTTCACAATACCAGTCTTCTATTTTAATATCATTTTTGTCTTTCCAAAATCTAGCTATTAATATTCTAGCACTTGTCATAAAATTAGTGATTAATTCTTTTGAGTAATAATCCAAATCTGTGTTATCAAAGATTGACAATAAAGCAATTTTAGCATTAAAATCAATAGCTTTACCAAATATATCACGCATTTCCTTAAAAATTAATTCCCAAAATTTCTTAACCACTTTACATTCCCACCACATATGAAAATACGTACCAATTTCCTCATCACATTTCCAACATGCATTGGGGTATGCTGGCTTTATTATATTTAATTTTACAGGAGTCAAATACCACCTTAAGCAGATTTTAAATTTTTTCCCCTTTATTCTTGTTGACATTAATCTTAAGACTCTCATCCTCCACATTGTTATCCAATCTTCTATTTTAATTTCTATTTTTAAATCATTTTCCCAAATTAATTTCAAACCTTCTATTCCCCATTCTTTTTCCTCTTGTTCCAAAATTATATTATATACCGTATTTTTCGCTCCATAAGACGCACCTTTCCATAAGACGCACCAATTTTTTAGGAGAAGAAAACAGGAAAATATAATCTGTTTTCTTTGCTCCATAAGACGCACAGACTTTCCACACCCCTGTTTTGTGGGAAAAAAGTGAGTCTTATGGTGCAAAAAATACAGTATTTTACTTACTATTCCTTTCAAAATTGTATCTTGCATATCTTCATGTGATGACAGAAATTGTTCGTACAGTGGGGTCTTGACTTAAGAACGGCTCGAGTTAAGAACATTTTGACTTAAGAACCACTCTCATAGGAAAATATTGACTTGACTTAAATACTTAGATTTAAGAACTGAAAAAAACCACGTGGGAGGCAGGGAAAGTGCAAAATGTGAACTTTCAGTTAACTGTTGGCCAGTGAAAAGGGTGCCTGTCTGCTTCCTCACTCCTCCCAGCGTTTAGAGAGTGGATTGGGAGACAGTCTTCAGACTGCCTGGTACTGTACTGCCTGGACTGTATTTTCCCTGCCTTCCCTGAACCTTTCTTGACCTAAGAAAAAAAAGAAACAAAATATCCCCCTCTAGTGGTCGAAGGCAGAATAGCAGCTTCCCATTAGTTTCTATGGACGGAAAAGAGCAGATACGGATCAAATGGTTTTCAATGCATTCCTATGGGAAATGCAGATTTGACTTGAGAACTTTTTGACTTGAGAACCGCCTTCCAATACGGATTAAGTTCTCAAGTCAAGACCCCACTGTACTTGGTAAGTTCTCTACATTTGCCATTAGTTTTCAACCAATCCTTTGTCCAGGTGTCTAACTGAATAAGATTATACCATGGTAGTTTATTAGTTTGTAGTTTAGACATAATCAACTCCTTCGATCTCATTTTGCACATCCAGTCCTTCAGTCTTGCAACCCTTTTATTCTTAAACAGTTCTACTAAATCCTTTAAATTTGTAGGAAAACTTTCTATCTCAGTCACTAATTTTAATGGTGAAGTTGAGGGACAAAACTTCTCTTTATATTTATTCCATATATTTAACAGGTTTCTTAAAAAAGGGTTTTTCATCTGATTTATTAAACTTCTCTTTACTATATTAAACAAGTATCCTTCAGCATTTCCATTTATTTCCGAAGATTCCATCTCCCACCAAATTAATTTTTCTTTATTGTATATAATATCTCCAGTAACTCTTAATTGATTTGCTATATAATAATTTTTAACGTTGGGCATACGTACCTAAACCTCCTTTTTTTGAGCCTTATACCAATATCTTTTATTTATTCTAGATTTTTTGCCTTGATTACAAAATCCATTAATTAAATCCTGCCAATACTTAAAATCCTGTTCTTCTAATTGTATTGGGAGCATCCTAAATAAAAAAGTAATCTTTGGTAATATTTTCATTTTAATTATAGCAATTCTCCCAAACCATGATAGTTTCAATTTGTCATACTCTTGCAATTTATCTTTAATTTCATTTTTTAATTTATTAAATTTTTTCTCCTTTAATTTTTGAGTTGTTCTAACTATGTTTATACCTAAATATTTGATATGACTGCACATTTTAACACTATATTTATTCACAAACATTCCTTGTTCCTGTATATTATAATTACACATAATCATTTGTGATTTTTTCCAATTAATCATTAAACCTGTTATTTCCCCAAATTTTTCTAAATGGTTTTTGCTGTTTTCTATATTCTCTAGTGGATTTTTAATAGTCAGTAAAGAATCATCAGCAAACAAATTAATTTTAATTATATCATTTTAACCTGTTCCTTTGATTGATTTATCGTTTCTTATTGCGTTAGCTAATAATTCTATAACCATACAAAACAATATTGGTGAAAGTGGGCAGCCTTGTCTAGTACCTCGGCCTAGAAAGATCTTTTGCGTTAAACCATCTTTAACTATTACTTCTGAAGTATTATCTAAGTATAATTGATCTTTAACCCCTCTAAACATTTTACCAAATCCCCAACCTCTTATAAGAAGTTTTAGTGTTGACCATTCAACACAATCAAAAGCTTTAAATATGTCCAATGATAAAATCATTGCTTTTATTTTTTCTTTTTCTATTTCATATATAATATTTAAAACTCGTCTAGTTAAATTATCCATTTGTCTACCCTTAATAAAACCACATTGGTCTTCCTTAATATAATTTGCTATGAATCTATTTAATCTATTTGCCAATATAGCAGTAAAAATCTTAGCATCTTGGTTTATTAAAGATATGGGTCTATAGGATCCCGGATCTGTTTGATCCTTATTGGGTTTTACAATAAGAATAGTTAATGAATGCTTCCATGAAGCAGGTATTGTCTCTCCTTCCATTATCTTATTATAAAACATTTTTAACTTAGGTATCAGAATGGAACTAAAGTGTTTATAATATTCTGGACCCAATCCGTCAGGGCCTGGTGTTTTACCATTTTTTAATTTATTTATAACTTCAGCAATCTCTTGTTCATTGATTTCTTCTTCCAATATACTTTTATCATCTGATAATTTAGTTTTTAAATTATCATTTATATATTTTTCGATACATTCTTTCTTTACATTATTTCCTTTATACAATTTCTGCAAAAAATCATGAAAAATCTTCAATTTTTCTTTCATTATATTACAATTCTTACCTGTTTCATCTTTACGTATCCCTATTGAATTTTTTGCTCTTTACACATTCTAGCTACCAATTTTGAATTTTTGTTATTAAATTCAAAAAAAGTCTCTTTAAATACATCAAATCTCTCTGAACTTTCTCTATTTCTACATTATCTAATTCCTTTCTCTTAGCCTGAATTTCTAATAAAATTCTTCTATTTCTTTCTGTAAAAAATCTATTTTCTAAATTTTTCAAATCTTCCAATTTTTTCACATGTCTCTTCTTAATTTTTTTTAATTTACACGATTCTCTTCTTGTTATTCCTCTTGTGATTGCTTTCATTGTGTCCCACAAGTGGCCTGGTTTAGCACCTCCTGTTTCATTTATTGTTCATAATTCTAGCCATTCCTTCTTTATCTTTTCTATTATTTCTGGCTACTGCAAAATATTATTATCGATTCTCTACCTTTTGGAGTCTTTATAATCTTTCTTTATTTCAATCTCTATTAACATCAATGCATGGTCTGTTATTTTAATAGGGTTTATTTCAGTATCAACTATCTTAGAAATTAAATCTTGAGATATAAATACATGATCTATTCTAGAATAAGTATTATGTACCACTGAAAAATAAGTATATATTTTTTCATCACCTTTCAATTCTCTCCAAATATCCTTCAAATGGTTACTTTTTATCTTTTTACTTAATATTGTGTTTCTATGATAAATATCATTCCGACCATGTGCAGCTTTATCTTTTATCTTATCCATAACCATATTGAAATCTCCTGCCATGATAACATAACCTTTCTTTACCTTTTCCATTTCTTTAAAAACCAAATCATAAAACATAAAATTCTCCTTGTTTATTATTAGGTGTGTACACATTTACCAAAGTATATTCTTCCAGCCCCATTTTACCTTGCATTATAATGTATCTACCATTACAATCTTTTATTACCTTTTCTACTTTAAATTCACCGTTATTGAAAATTATAATTGCTACACCTCTAGATTTAGAAGTTCCAAAATTTTTTCATAAATGTCTATATTATTCATCTTTAACTCATTAACTCCATTTTCTGATTGATGATTCTGTTGTAGAAAGACAATATCCATCTTGTTTTTCCTTAACAATGCTTCTATTCTTCTTCTTTTCACTGTTGATCCAAGGCCTTTAACGTTTAAACTTGCAAGTCTTATTTTTCTACCCATGTGAATTCGAAAGTTTTCTTTGCAATAGGTCCCGTGTGTAACCTTGTCTCCCACCAACCTACCAAAAAAACTAAAACATAAAATAGACATAAAAACACCCAGTAATTGATCTTCACCAATTTTGTGAACATATACATTAACATCCTCTCCACCATGAGCAAAAGGTGGGGGGGAGACGCCACCATCGTCCGGCGGAACCACAACCGGAGCCTCACCTCTGATCTTTTCATTTGACTTTTGCATTTCTACTTAATATTTAGTACTAAAATAGTAATAAAATAAGAATAAGAATAAAAGTACCCCCTTTCCCCTTTATTAGAATCATTTTTAAAAAATTAAAATTTAGTTTTTAGTAATTTTAATTTTGTTATCACTCTTACTATCTAAATTTAGTGTGTTTAGTATGATTATATGAATATAATTTATACAAGAAAGAGAAAGAAGAAAGTAAAGAACAAGAATAAAGTAATAGTAATATTCCATAAAGTTGATTAGAAAACAACAGAAAAAGAACATCAAAAATTAAAAGGGGGGAAAGAGGGGAGGAGAGAAACATATCCACACACACACACACACACACACACACACACACACACACACACACACACACACACAAGAGAAATTTTATTAGGAGAAAGATAAAGGAAAAAATAAAAAGAAGAAAAAACTAGTCCATCTTCCACACATCTGATTATTTCTGGTTCAACCTTCTAGTTCTTTGCTTGTAGTTGGAGTTAACTCCTGATTTTCTCCATCGTAAATTTTCCAGGCTTTCAACAATTCTAAACCTTCCTCGCAAGAGTGGATTTTAAACAAAATCTTGTCTTTCCAGATTTTCAAAAAAATTGGATAGCCCCATTGATATCTGATGTTATTTTTCTTCAAGATTGCTGTAACTGGCTGCATAGATCCTCTCCATTTCACAGACTCATTACATAGATCCTGGAAAATCTGAATTTTTCTGTCCCGATAAACCAGCTGGTCTTGTTTTTGTTTAATTACTTTCAAAAATTGTTCTTTCTTTGCGTAACTCAAAAACTTCACAACCACTGGTCTGATTCTGAGACTGCTTGGGTTTCCCAAGAAATATGCCTTTTCTATATCTGTTTCAATCAGATGTTGCGTGTCCATTATGGAGTTAATCCAAACCATAACCTCTTTTCTGAGATCTTGTCCCTGTTGCACTTGGAAATTCATTATTTTAATATTAGACCTTCTGAGGTTATCTTCCATATATATGAGCTTTTTATCAGTTTGAGAAATTTGCTGAGCCATGGACACTATTTTTACTTTATTTGCTTGAACTGTATCAGCAAGGTCTCTAATTTTGCTTTTGACATCCTTTAGCTCCCGTGACACCCCTGAAATTTGATCTTGAAGCTTATTAATACTCCTTTCGATGGACTTAGATCTTTGCTCTGTTTTGTCAAAGCCTTCTGACATGTTACAAGATAGATCTTTTATAAGCTTCGTAACCTCGTCCATCTTATCTTCTTCAGTTGTTTCCAATCTTTCCAAACTGCAGTCTGAAGGGGTTTTGGCAGATTTATCCCTCCTCCTTTACATAGAGAGGTCTAATTAAGAATAATTATTGTTATTTCAGGCTTTTGTTAAGAGCAGGGCAACTGGAAAAAAACAGAAGCTAATCGGACTCAAAAGTGAAAGTAGTTTGTGGTTTTAAACTACATAGTCTTTAGAGATTTTAATTAGCTGTACGCTTTCCTTATCCTTCTCTTTAAGGATTTATGTTTAAAAAAACTATTCTAAAAGAAGAAATGCATTTTAATAGCTTTTTACCTTGCTTGGCGATACGGAGGTTCACTCCTAGCTGGTCATCCCCCCAAGCGGTAGTGATGTCTCCTCACTTTTTCTTCTAACACTGACACCAGTTTGCACTTGTTGCATGTTTATACCATGTTACACTCAGGCTCAAAGACAAACTATATACAGACTTTGCAGCCAACTGCAACTGAAGTGTCTCTTCGCTCCATAATTTCTGCTACCTTTTTGCTTTAATCTATGCCATTGTCATGTTCTTCCAGTTTCCTCTGTGTGTTTTCCCTCAAACACAGGTCCACCTTCGGACACAATATACTATTTTCTCCCTTTACACACTGCCACCAGTGAAAACCAATTTTCTGAATGCCTCATAGTCTCTTGCTTGATCCAGTGGCATTTGAGAATAAATCTCAGCTAACTCTCCACTTATCTGAGACCTCAGCATAATTATTCTCTCTTCTGCTTTTACATTAACATCCCAGCACACCCGCTCGAAAGAAATAAGGAATGCTTCGGGGCAATCACCCTTTCTATATTGAGGGAATTTCTTTAAATCCACTTTTGATAAATTCCTCTCATCAATTCAGTTATTATTGTTATTGTTCTGGGCTGTTAATTTTAATTTTTTCATTTGTAATTGATATTCCATCTCTTTTGCTCTCATTTCCAGCTGTCTCTTTTCTTGTTCCATAGCCATTTCTCTTTGTCTTAATTCTAATTGTCTTGCTTTTGCTTCAGCTTTTTCTCTCATTTCTAATTGTCTGGCTTCAACCTCAGCCCTAGTTCTTATTTCTAACTCCTTTAATTTAAATTCTTGTTGCAACCTCCATCTTTCAAATTCTTGGAAGGTTAACCCAGTTTCTCTTCTTGAGGCCTCATCCTCCTGAGTCTCATCTTGCTCAGTTATTTCAAGAGGGCTCTCTTTGTGAAGTTAACTTTGACCATCTGCTACCTCCATTGCTAACTTTTCCCCTCGCTTAGAAGGCATGTTTATTTGTGTTTCTTTGGACAAGCTGGGTGATTTTACAGAGGCAGACAGTCAAGCCTCAATATAAAAATACTTTTTTCCCTTTTCTATGTTAGAGAGAGAGTTACTTTATAGCTCTTTGCTGGCAGCTACGGATTGCTACTATATTTCTTCAGGCATGCTGCCTCGCTGTTCCTGGGTCTGATACACTGTTTCTTTCAGCCTCCAGACACCAAGCTTTTTCTCATATTTTTTCCCAATCCTCAGTTAGTTTTAGTCACCTCAGCTATATCTTTGACCTTGGCTTCCACCTTTGTCCCATCAGTGCACCTTTCTCAGAGCTTGGGATCTAAAGTTAGCCCCTTGGTCTTCCACCCTGTGAGGTAAACTTTAAACACAGAATAATTCTCTGAGGTTTTTTCCTGTCTTACTCTTTCCCCAAGGTCTGCTATCTGGAGTCCTGTCCAAGCTATTCACTTAGAGCTCCAGGGTTTCCCACTCCTTCTCATCAGCCCTCGACTAACAGGTCCCTCAGACTCAGAAATTTTTTTTCCTTTGGCTCACTGGAGTTTATTTGCTTCACATCCCACCGCTTTGCCACCACTTTGTCACATTCCCTCAGTTTCCCCTGTGTGTTTTCCCTCAAACACAGGTCCACGTTCGGACACGATGTACTATTTTCTCCCGTTACATGTGGCCACCATTGGATCTTTATCCACAGTGTACCAAATGAGTATCTTAGACCCGGGCTGCCAAATATACCAGGTTTATTTATTGTTTTATTGGTAAATCACAGAAGTAGTCATATATGTTCTTTTATTGTTCAGTCATTAAGCTTTAATAGGATTACATGTATGCTTGTTTGTATTCATTCACATTGCTCCACTGTACTGTGGCAATAACTGTACAATCTTATGACTGTCTATTTCCTATTACTTTTATCTCTTACCTATTCTCTAGCACATACCAACTTTCCAATCTCTGTCTTAACACTTCAAAACCTCCTCTCTAACTCTCCTCAGTCTCCATCTGTTCTCCTGACTCCGCCCTTCCTGTCCTGCCATAGGCTCCTGCCCTAGAGCTTCATATGATTGACAGGCATGACTTGGGCATTCCACCACAGCCATTTACTTAATTTTACTTGCCTGAATGTAGCTGGTAAAGTCTACTAATGTATAATTCTTCCTTTGGCTCCTTAGTCTTTCCGTTTCTTTTCTCCCTTCCTGCAGTAGACCTTCCCTTCCTGCCTTTCCTTCCTATCTCTTCCCCATCGAACTCCTGTTAGCTGTCCCTGGGTCTTCCTCAGCTTTATTACTGAGCTATGCTTTGTTAGGAACCAGCAGTCAAAAGGAGGCACCCCATCTTTTAATGTTTAATTAAGAGTTAAGAACCTTTGGCCTTCCAGATGTTTTAGACTTCACCTCCCAGATGTGCTACCACAAAGGAATTGTGGGTGTGGTAATTCAAAACCTCTAGAAGGCTAAAGCTTCCCCACTTCTGTTACCCTTTATTGTCAGGATTGAGTTGCAAGCAGGCATGTGAAAAGTCATAGGAGGATTCCTCTAGCAATGCAGCAGGCCTAGTAAGTAATTTATTATTTATAAATAGTTACTTTTAATTATTTCCTTTCTTCAACAACAGAAGTATAACTGCATAACAATTGCAACCCAATGAGGTATAACTATGTCGTTAAGTACTATGCCAAATGCAAGGGAGATAAGGAAAGTTACAGAAAATTGAATGCAGACTTCCAAAGAATAGCAAGGAAAGACAAGAGGGCCTTCTTAAATGAACAATGCAAAGAAATAGAGGAAAATAATAGAAAAGGAAAAACCAGAGATCTGTTCAGGAAAATTGGAGATATTAAAGGAACATTTTATGCAAAGATGATCATGATAAAGGACAAAAATGATAGGGACCTCACAGAAGCAGAAGACATCAAGAAAAGGTGGCAAGAATACACAGAGGAATTATACCAGAAAGATTTAGATATCCCGGATGTGGTAAAAGCGTTCCTTAGAACTGCCTTTACACGAGACAGAGAGGGATTCAGAATGATTAGTCCCTAATGCCAGCAAAATCGGGTCCGGTAATTTTGCTCTAGGCGACTTCACACTCCTTCACCCAAGTCTGTCTCGATTTTAAATAAACAATCTGGAAGGTCTGCTCTTCCTCTTTTATTACTTCAGGACCCTCTTTTGGTAATATGGTAATGTGGCCAGATCAAAACAATCTTAGTTCAAAATATCCAATTGACTACAGTAGCTTGGTCTAAGCAAGGAGACAGCTTACAGACAATTTGTCTTTTTATATTTTATTACAAAAGATAGCATTTCAACAAGCTTATTTTAATGTTATTCAGTATTTCCAAAATAACCCCCAGCCTTAGCCACCAGTCATTTCCTCTATAAAAGTGAAAATAATAAACTCACTAACTATATCTTAAATAAGCATTCTTACGCAAAGATAAAGTCCTGTCGGCTGCATTTCCCTCGGTGTGTCGTCTCTCCCTTCCATCTCTTTTCTCCGTCCTTCTCCGTCCTTTTTTTTCTTCTCGCCCATCTTCCTTAAATTAAGAAGTTATGTCCTTGTCCATGGAGTTGAGATAAGATATGGGTCAGCTTGCTCTTCTTAACTTTTTTTTTTTCTTTAGCTGGAGAAGAACTGACCTTGTACATTTTCTCTCTAATTAGCACCTGGGCATAAACAGATTTCTAGCTTTTTCGTTGCAGCTCTGAAATAAATCTTATGAAATACAATTCTATTCTATTTTCATAATCAAATTCATGACACGCCCCCCCTTAAAGATACAAAATACAGGACTATTAAAGTTCTTATTTTGTTATTAACTTAACATTTGATTATGAAAGGTTAACAAGACTACATGTGAACTTACAATTATCTTAACCAAGTATTAAGCTTATCAAAGTAATATCTCTTTACTCATAGCTAAGTACATCTCTATAAAAAAAATACAGAAAAAGAAAACAAGTTAATTAATTTTAAACAGAAATTCAAAGTAACCATATTATATCAGCATTCCATTTTTCAACGATCTGTTACATTACATTCGATTTTTCTCCCCACA
Organism: Pogona vitticeps; assembly: GCF_051106095.1. NCBI lineage: Eukaryota > Metazoa > Chordata > Lepidosauria > Squamata > Agamidae > Pogona > Pogona vitticeps. Next base: position 221,401,119 of record NC_135784.1, on the reverse strand, counting down.
TTGTTACAATTAGGATTGTTTGCATATCTGTTTCTATACATTTTTAAACTATTTACATGAAACATAATTGGTTTCTTGGATGAATTTAACATTTTCACAAGATAATTCACATTTCCCACTTTTTGTATGATTTCCCCTGGACCTTCCCAAACTACTTCCAATTTTGAAGGTCTGAACGGGTTTAGTACCAATACCATATCACCCACTGCAAACTCTCGGTGACGGGCCTTCTTGTCATGATAGTATTTTTGTTTTATTTGGGATTTCAACAAATTGTCTCTTGCCAATTCTTGCACTGCTAGAAGTTTTTCTTGTAGTTTCCGGACGAAATCCGCGACTGGAACCATGCTACTTCTGACCACACCTTCCCAGTCTGATCGCAGTAGATCTAATGGTCCTTGTAGGTTTTTCCCAAACACTACCTCACTCGGCGAAAAACCTCCCAGAGAAACATGAGGTGCACTTCTGTACGCAAACAAAACAAAAGGTAATAGTTCGTCCCAAATGTTTCCATATTCTTGGACTAGGGTTTTAATCATCCTCAACAAGGTTTGTTGTCCTCTTTCCACCATTCCGTGAGATTCTGGATGATAAGGAATGCTAAAGTTTAATTTAATTCCGCTGATCTCACAAATTCGGCTCATCAATTCGTTTTTAAAAGCACCGGCTTGATCGCAAATAATTTGAGTTGGTATCCCTATTCTAGAGCATAAATCCACTACAACTCTAGCAATAGTTTGGGCCGAAAGATTGCTGATGGCGTATGCCTCGATCCATCTGCTGGCTTGACAGATGAACGATATGATGTATTTTTTCTTTGACTTCGTGGGTACAAAAGGTCCTAGTACATCCATTTGAAGATATTGGAATACTTGATCTGGGATTTCTGTTAGTTGCATTTCTGCCTTTGTACTGTCGGTCTGTTTCCCCGTTCTCTGACAATAATTGCAGGAATTAACATAGTCCTTGACGTTTTTGGAAATGCCGGGCCAATAAAAATGCTGCGAAATCCTACTTAAAGTTTTTTGAATTCCAAGATGTCCGCTACTTGGACTATCATGGGCAAGTTGCAGAATTCTTTCTCTGTACTCTCTTGGAATGACTAGTTGTTGTACTGGTTCCGCCTGATCATTTGATTTGGGAAAATATTCTCGGTACAATAGTCCATTTTGTCCCCACAAAAAGGTTACTTTTTGTTGTACCGGTTGTACCGCGTAACTGTCGGCTTGAGACCTCAAAGAATCCAATGTAGGGTCTTCCATCTGTTTTCGTTTGAATTCCTCTGATCCCATTGGTACTAGTAAATCCTCTGGTTCAGTTTTTATCTCAGTTGTACTATCCGTTTCATCTGCAAGGGGTTGATGTTGCGTTACATGTCCGTCTGATTGCTCCTCAGAGTTATCTTCAGTTGGGACTTGCTCTATTGCTTTGCTTCGCGCACGTGTCACTGCTTGTATGGAAGCTGATTTTAAAGTGTGTTGGTGGTTAAGAAATGCTAGATCGTTTCCCAATAAAAAATCAGGTTTGCCTTCATGCACTAATAGATATTTTGCACCTTTCCAATTCTCGTAGCTAATTTGCACATACACGAGTGGTACGAATCGCTCGATTACTTCCCCTGATCCATATGTTTTCACTGGACATCTCAGGTTATTCAAGATTAGTTCTGGATCCACAAACTGTTTGTTAATTGATGAGATATCGGCAGCGGTATCCCTAGAGGCATTTATGGTCAAATCTCCCATAGAAAAATGTAGGGTTACCGGTTCTGAGAAACTTTTCAGTGACCAATATAACTGTTCTTCCGGAAAGATGCTACTGGGCTCTATAACTGAAAATTTCTCCCCTGAGGATGTCTGCTGGTTTACTATTGTAGAGACTTGAGCTACTTGTAAGCCCATTATCCTTGGCACAATCTTTGGCTCCGTTGCTTGCATTTCACTGCTTTCAGAAAAATTTGGCTTGACTCCTCCTTGTCTCTGGGGTGGCACATTCCTTAGTTGATTAACTTCATGTGGTTCTGTTGGTTGTTCTGGTATTTCTAGCGGTGTTGCACTGAGATAGTTGACCTTCAGGGTTGTTGATTTGTATTTCCGTTGAGCCGGTATGGGCGCCTTCTCAAATCTCCTTGGTGCTGGTAAGGGTGTCTGCTGAGATCTCCGTGGGGCAGGTAACGGGGTTTTGCCAACTGGCTTCTCCTCTTGACTAGTTGATCCCGCCAGTCGTGGACAATCCCTTTTTAAATGGGCTCCCCCGCATTGAAAGCAAGTCATGGGTGACCTAGTCTGGCTAGGGCCCATGCTTCTTCGCTCTCCAGCAAAAGACTGTCTTGGTTCAGAAACCACTGTCTTCTTAGCTTCATATAGGCTCTGCCTCCTAGGCACTTCTGGAATACTCCTAACTCTGGGAGTAGGTTCAATCTTCTTAAAGGAAATTATTTCTTCAGTTTCCTGGTAATCAGACAGGTTTCCACTATCCATGCTCCCTAAAGAGCCTCTGGTCCACTCTTCCTCAGCAATCTTCCTCTGCAAAAAATGCAGTTTCATCTGATGGTATTCCCTTGCTTTTCTCTGAGTGGAGTGGGCTTCAAACCATTGCCTCTGGCTCTCCATGAAGTCTGCCATCATCAGGGTAAACTGCTCTTGCAACCTGAAACTCGCATCTCTTTTATCTGCTGGACTGCTGCTGGCCTCTGCCATTGCTGCTCCTGACGACCTCTGGTCATTAGCAAGAATTTTCTCTGTTAGCAGATCCTGCTGAGTTGGAACTTGTTCCGCCCCAGTGTACTGCTGTGTCCTTTCTTGGCATAACTTTTGGTTTAACAACTTCTGGATTTGCTTCCATTAACCTTTGGGCATCTTCTTCAGTAAATCTTGTGACAGCACTCCTCATATGAAATTCTTTGGGTATCTGTAGCGATCTACTAATAGTTGATCTTGCTCCACTCTGCAGTAAAGAACTATGCTCCATTGCTGACAAAATCTCCTTATCCACTGATACTTCAGGCAGTGAAAACCGACTGCTAAAAGCCATTTTTCCTTTTTTTTCCCCTCTCTTCCTCCCTGCAGCCTTGGCCGAAGCACGGGAGGAGCAATAAAACAATTAAACTGTCAGCTTTGACTGATCCTACTTTCCCTCCAGGAAATCCTTTTGGCTCTGGCTTGGGGTAGGAAATTTTCCCTTTTTAAACTTTATTTAATTACTTTTAAATTACTTTTATTATCCTGGCTGCTCCTTATAGACTCCTGCTACACTCAAAACAATTTTGCCACTCTGTCACCTGAGTGAATCGAGCTGGCACTTTTTAAACAGCACAATGCTTGTTCCTTAGAACTCTTAAGCCACTGGCAGAATCTCTCCTTGCATTACTTTAGCCTGAGCTTTCTGCATAGGAGTCTTCTCCAGTCACAATAATTTACAACCTTCCCTGCTTTGCTCTGAAGCTCACGCCAGAGAAGTTTCTCTTGTCCTTTATTTAGCAGTGTGTATCTGCTTGCTCACACATCTGCCTTCATAAAACAATTACAAGCGCTAATTCAGCCCTTAAGCAAAGCGCAAAACAAATCCCATCTGCCACTATACTGTAAACATGGCACGTAAGACTCAGATCCCAAGATGCCACCATGTGGTAAACACGGCACGTGAATAAAATCCCACCGCTGCCACCATGTGGTAAAAGCGTTCCTTAGAACTGCCTTTACACGAGACAGAGAGGGATTCAGAATGATTAGTCCCTACTGCCAGCAAAATCGGGTCCGGTAATTTTGCTCTAGGCGACTTCACACTCCTTCACCCAAGTCTGTCTCGATTTTAAATAAACAATCTGGAAGGTCTGCTCTTCCTCTTTTATTACTTCAGGACCCTCTTTTGGTAATATGGTAATGTGGCCAGATCAAAACAATCTTAGTTCAAAATATCCAATTGACTACAGTAGCTTGGTCTAAGCAAGGAGACAGCTTACAGACAATTTGTCTTTTTATATTTTATTACAAAAGATAGCATTTCAACAAGCTTATTTTAATGTTATTCAGTATTTCCAAAATAACCCCCAGCCTTAGCCACCAGTCATTTCCTCTATAAAAGTGAAAATAATAAACTCACTAACTATATCTTAAATAAGCATTCTTACGCAAAGATAAAGTCCTGTCGGCTGCATTTCCCTCGGTGTGTCGTCTCTCCCTTCCATCTCTTTTCTCCGTCCTTCTCCGTCCTTTTTTTTCTTCTCGCCCATCTTCCTTAAATTAAGAAGTTATGTCCTTGTCCATGGAGTTGAGATAAGATATGGGTCAGCTTGCTCTTCTTAACTTTTTTTTTTTTCTTTAGCTGGAGAAGAACTGACCTTGTACATTTTCTCTCTAATTAGCACCTGGGCATAAACAGATTTCTAGCTTTTTCGTTGCAGCTCTGAAATAAATCTTATGAAATACAATTCTATTCTATTTTCATAATCAAATTCATGACACCGGACAACCCAGATAGTGTGGTTGCTGACCTTGAGCCAGACATCCTGGAGAGTGAAGTCAAGTGGGCCTTAGAAAGCTTGTCTAACAACAAGGCCAGTGGAGGTGATGGCATCCCAGTGGAACTATTTAAAATCTTAAAAGATGACGCTGTTAAAGTGCTACATTCAATATGCCAACAAGTTTGGAAAACTCAACAGTGGCCAGAGGACAAGAAAAGATCAGTCTACATCCCAGTCCCAAAGAAGGGCAGTGCCAAAGAATGCTCCAACTACCGTACTGAAGACAGGAGGGCCTGGTGTGCTCTGGTCCATGGGGTCACGAAGAATCAGACATGACTAAACGACTAAACAACAACAATTTTTTATGGAGATGTGGCTTCCCCTTATGGAGAAAAGGACTCTCACAGTTCCAATGGTGGCTTCTGCTATGGCAGACACAGAGGGGAAAAATGAGATGCACTCAAAAGCATCCCCTTACTGCTGCTCAAGGAAGTGGGGTTCAAAGTCTCTAGAAGCTGACTGTGGCATTTTGAAACTTTTCTCACTGAAAACATTGTGTGGTATTTGCATCTTTCCTTGAGCTCCAACCTCCCAGGCAGCTCATGAGGAAACCACATGCCTTTTCTTTTGTTTTGGAACACAAAGTCCAGCAAAGTGAAGTACAGTGTTGCATTTCTTCTACTTTACTTTGCATTCAAAGTGCATTCTAAGAATTAATACATTTGTAACCTCTCTTTGCTAGGATTATCACACAGCCACTGCAATGCTTTCCAGAGAGTCAGGTAGTCTTAGTGACAAGGTCTAGCTGCTTGGATATTTTGCATGGGTCTCTATGCATTCCTGTTTGCGTAGCAGGTAGCTAGTGATATCTTTAGAGATTTCCAGCTTCCCTATTTTATCTTGCTTTTCACTCCCTTCCACATGAAGCAAAACTGAAGAACACTTCAGCCGGTACTCTTCTATGTCCTCTTTGCTCTACATTCTAGTTTTCCCTTCATTCTAATTGCATAGTTTTCACTGTACACCTCCTTCTCCTCCCTCTGCAAAAATTACACACAGCAGCAAGGCAGGGAAGAGCCTCAAGTGGCCCAAGGAAAAGTCTCCATGCATCTTGGCACCAATGGGAAGACGTTCATGAAATACAGATATGGAGACCAGGTCACAGTGAGGGGGCTTTTAGTAATAAAGGAAAGATGGTATTTGGTCAAGGCTTCTGTGTGGCTTTAATTTTCATTGCAATCATGCTGTTTGGATGATGTTCCTCAAAATTAGTCTTGCATAAATGTAAATTTGACACTCAACCTGTGATCAAACCTTAATCCCCCCAATTTTACCACAGTGGCATGGAACACAGATGGAGAGAATCAGCATCCGTGCTGTGTCATGCCAGAAATCTATGAACTGCACATTACAAACTCTGAGATAGGTCTGAATTCCTAAACCATTTGTAGTCATGTAGTGTAAATATTGCACAAATGTATACTTAAGATATTTTAATGTAAGTACTGTATATCAAGAATATTAAAAGTTGAGACATTAATCTGTGTTCCATACCTTTGGTTCCAGTTGCTACCCCCGACCCTCAGACAAAGAATAAAATGTTGTTGCTCCAGCAATAGTTTTAATGTGGGTTTTCCTTAGCTGAAATTATGTTTTTTAGACTACAGCAGCAATACATACTTCATTATTCAGGCAGAAAAATAGTAAAGGAAGAATGGCATAGCTGTTTATAATTACTCTACTGGGACTCTCCTGCCTTTTCATTTGTTTTGTAAGAGAGGAATGACTGTCTTTCTGTTCTATATTATATTAAAAAATTTTACTCAGTCCATCTCTATTCAGATACTTGGAATATCAAGCTGTGTACCGAAGTAGATGAAACAGCAACTATCCACTTACTATCAAGTCTGTCACCTACGTTTGGACCCTTTGTTCAGCTTTGTCATTTGGACATTTACTTATAGGGCATTAACCCCACAATTTATAGATAAATGTGTATCTGAAGTTTGAAATTGTGTGCTTTGAGGTATCTTTCTTTATAGCCTTTGCGGGGCTCCATTAAAGCTCCTAGGCTTTGAAAAGTATCCTGTGATCAAATATAGTATCCTGCTGCTTGGCTGCTCTAACTCTTCTTACAATGTAATGACTGCTTTCTATGAAAGTTCGCTCGGCAGGAGGAGGCTTTGACTTCAGCAGCTGTGGGAATGAGCAGAGCACCTGCCTGACCTAAGCTCCTGATACACACACACACACACACTCTATAGAAAATCCCCACTCCACCCCCAGTCCAGTGCCCTCCTCTCTGGCAAATTACCGAAATGAGGGGAAAGGGCAACCATCCCATTCTTGGAATCTGATCTCACTTACACAGGTGTCTGCATTAGAGGAACATTAATTTAAGTTCACTTTGTTGTAGTACCTGAGAACAGATATTCACCCCAGGAAGAGTGAGCTACAAGACCCAGAAGTATGTTTCCTTCCTGAGAAATTGTAAAAAAAAATCCTGTCTACAACAAGAGCTATGATTTGGAAGCTTAAAGGGCAGTAAAGATTCCTCCAGATAACGGCAGGTATTTGTCTACCCCATTCTGTTGCTTGCCCTTATTTAGGGGTACTCCAAAGATATATAAACTCACAAGTTATGTCCTGTCAAGTCAGAACTGACTTATAACAACCCTAATAAGGATCTCAGTAATACAACAACAATAACAACAATTTATATTGCACTCTACATCAGAGGTAAGAGCACAATATGAATAAATATAAATAAAGGCAAATGAGATATTCAAGGAGAGGTTTTACCAGTTCTACACCCCCGGTGAGTATCCATGGCTGAGCAAGGATTTGAACCTAGGCCACCTGAGTCCTGGTCCATCATCTTATCCATTACACCATCTATCCTCAAATAGATGGCTAGAAACCCTATTTACTCTGTTCTGAGGGGCAGAGCACTGATGCTTGGAATCTCAGGAATCTAAAGAGTTATTAATTAGGATATCTCAAACATGCCGCATTTAACAGTAGAGAAAACTGGCATAATGTATTAAGGTTGTTCACAAGTCCAATGAACAAAGCAAGTCAGATTTTCTGTAACTAGTTATAACTGAGGCTGCTCTCACACCAAGGACATGTTCCCCTGCTCTAATAATACTGTCCATACCCTTGTTGTACTGAATCATTGTCACATGGTATATATAGCTGAACAAATGTCCCAATGTTTTTTTCCTTCTCTTTGAATCGTTATGGCCAGTTACACCACGGTACCAATTTATTTTCTGTTTTCTGGGGCACTAATAGAATTGAAAAATAGAATGTTTTTAGTTTTTATTTCAACGACATCCTGATACGTTGGTTAGGGGTTCTTGTTTGGTAAAATTTCTTCTGTTGTTCTGGCACCTCTGGAAGAACTGCATTGCTGTCAATGGACCTGGCACTCCCATCCAGGGCTGTGTTGTTTGTCAGATAGTTGGTGTGGTGAGGCAACACTTACCAATGCCCTAGCATACTTGGCCATTGACATATGTAAGTTTCCCTGCCTATCGACATACTGGCTGTGAAAAAAATGTAAAAAAAAATATAGCAAGGCAGCCACCTTCCCTGATGACATGCTTTGGAAAAGAATAAATAGTGTTGTGCACACATATCATACCACTAAGGAATATATCAAAATGCCGTTGGAACAAAATAACAGAAGCCTCCTGGCGAGGGGGGAATAAACCACAGTTACACCTCTGGCCAGGTAAATGATTTGATAATGGCTGCGTGTCATGTGACCAGAAATTTTTATGATCTAACAAAGGTATAACTAGGGAACATTTGTCTTATGTGATCATGCCCTAACTTTAGAAAGAAATTTGGAGGATTTATTCTTTTCAAGTAATGCTGACTTTCAAAGGCTAAGAAATAAAGGCTGACAAGGTAAGCTTCTGTTTACCAGGACCCGTTTACCAGATTAATGAAACAGTCATCATTAGTTAAAAGAGGTATATGTGGGTATTCAGAAAAAACATAGGAAATTTAAAAGCAGTATCACAGTATAAATTAATAAATCTAATAAATTAAAAGTGATATAATACAAAGTGCCATTGTCACCTCATGTTTGAACAGAGACCAGAAGTGGTCTTTCAAAAATTCCTTACATGTTCACTTTCATATGGCTCCAGATAAATTTTCACACTTCTTGACAGTTCCCAAATTATATATTGCTTCAGATAAGTGATCTTAATTCTTCTATCCATGTTTTCTATTAGGTACATACTGTGAATAAATGGTTCCTTCTTAGTAATCACTTTCACAGTAGTTACATTTTGTCAAAAAGCAAAATATAGCTAATGTGTCAGAGCCATCTGCTTGTTTCACTTGATAAAGTTTAGCGTCAAGATGTATTCTCTGAGTCCTGAGTAAATACTCAACTTACTGTAAAGACCCACTAGAGGTTAATTTATTTTACCGGATATATTGTGCTCAGGCATACAGAGCTGAACTGAAAATTAATGATTCCATTTATACATTGGGGGGGGTGGTTCTGTGTTATGTTTAAGAGAAATTAAAGTTTTGTTGAGAATGAACTTTTCCCTCCATGAAAAATATCTAATAGAACTACTTAATCGAAATGATCACTGTGCTTGTTCTCCTCAAATTTCTTGTTTCTTGCTTGCTTTGCATAGGAAGGAGTTGCAGGAGCTGCAGAATTGCTACAAACAAAACACTGAACATGCAGCACAGCAGGCAGAGCTGATCCAGCAGCTCCAGGCTCTCAATATGGATACTCAAAAAGTCTTGAGAACTCAGGAAGATGCTCACACAGCTGAAACAATATCATATCAAAAGGTATGCAACCTCTCCCATTAAAATATATTTTCTTCTACACTAGTACATTGCTGTATAGGAATATGTTTTTCACAAGAATTGCAGTATAGTGGATGCCCAGGGCAAGTAGTAACGCTGCCTCAGTCAACAGCTGAGCAACAAATGGCATGTTCCATTGATGTCTGTTGTACTGCCATTACTGCACTGTTCTAGGTGCACTCTCACTTCTTTACAGCTAGTAAAGGAAATCTGGATAAATTTGCTGTACTGTAGTGAGACAGGAAAACATAGCACAGTGGAATTGCAGGTGTACACATAATGAATTCATGTGAATTCTGTTGATTTAGGGTTTATGACAGTGGTTCTCAACCTTGGGTTCCCAGATGTTCTTTGACTAGTAGACTCCCAGAAGTCTTTACTACTAGCTGTACTGATCAGGATTTCTGGGAGTTGTAGTCCAAGAACTTTGGACTTCCAGTCTCACCCATTGATTGGTACTATGGCTTCTAGTCAAAATACTTCACGGTTGCAAAGAAGGACGGTGGACTACGTCCTATTCTTGATTTGAGACATCTTAATAATTTCATTTGACCCCGTAAATTCCAAATGCTTACACTGGACACTATTATCCCCTTGCTTTCACAAGGAGACTGTTTTATCATAATTGACTTACAGGATGCCTACTTCCATATCTTGATACATCCTTCTCATCAAAAATAGCTTAGGTTCCACTTCAACAACATTGTGTACCAATTTTATTCCCTTCCCTTTGGACTGTCTATGGCCCCAAGAACCTTTATGAAGTGTATGGCACCAATTGCAGCCTTCCTACGCCTTCAGGGCATAAACATCTACCCCTGCATCGATGACTGGCTCATCGTCTCGACATCATACCTTAATGCCATGGCAGCAAGAGATACCCACAAGAAAGAATTCTGAAAATACGCAGAGCAATTACACCCTTTCGACCTCAAGGGAAGGTGTCTGCCCACCACGCACAACACCTTCTTGGGCTATGGCCTCAACAACGTCGGTAATACAGCATGCAAGGCTCAAAATGAGAGCACGCCAGGCTTGGCTCCTGTCCCTGTTCGACCCCATAACAGACCTGCCATCCAGAAAACTAACTGTTACTCAAGAACTAGCAGAACAACTCCAATGGTGGAGTTACCTCCCAAACCTTCTGATTGGACAACCTTTCTCCCCTCTTCAGCCAATGGTACAGGTTACGACTGATGCCAGCCCCTTGGGATGGGGAGCACACTGCCTTCATCAAAAGGTCCACGACCTGTGGTCAAAATGAGAACAAATTCTTCACAACAACCACCTAGAACTGCTGGTGATCATCAGAGCATTGCATGTCTTTCTCCCTCTCATCAAGGGTCAGGTTGCTCAACTCGCAATGGACAACATGACACTGGTATATTATGTCAAGAAGCAGGGAGGTACCCATTCCCCCTTTGATACCTTGCTGTCGATCTATGGGAGTGGTGTTATCAGAACCACATCTTCCCCACAGCAGTACACATTTCGACAGAAGACAACTTTGTGGCAGATCATCTCAATTGCCTGCCCTCCGGGACACACGAATGGTCTCTGAATGACACCGTATTCCATCAACTCTGTCTCTGTTGGGGCATGCCCACTATCGACCTTGCATCAAGGACAAACAGCAAGTGCACAATCTTTTGCTCCCAAACTGGAGTGGACACCAATTCCATAGGAGATGCATTCATGGTGGACTGGTCCAGGGACTTCCTCTACCTGTTCCCTCTGATACCGCTCATTCAAAGGGTGATCATTCGGCTCCAACAATCCAGAGTGAATGCGATCTTCATAGCCCCGAAATGGCCCAGACAAACATGGTTTACTCACCTCATATCAATGTTGACAGACTCATTCCGTCTTTCTCTACTGCCGAATCTCCTCACACTCAACCAAGGGATGATCCACCATCCAAACCTGATGTCCCTGAGTCTCACGGCCTGGAGGATACTCCTGCGTTCAGGACTATTTTAGACCAAGCCCGTAAACTGTCGACCCGAGCAGTATATGAAAATAAATGGAAATCATTCATCAAATATAGAACAGAAAACAACTTACCTGTCATTCCTGTTTCCTTGAAGACTTTACTTTCCTTCCTTCTCCATCTCTTCGATTCAGGATTGTCTTTCTCCTCCCTAAAGTATATATATCTGCCATTGTTGCCCATCAACCAGACAACTGCGAGATTGTTTTCCCACCCTACGGTTAAGAAATTCCTTAAAGGACTCAACAACATCTGTCATCCACTTCAACATATTGTACCTCAGTGGTCCCTCCTGCTGGTCCTCAATGTATTAATGTGTCCACCCTTCGAGCCTATGTCATCTTCGAACCTGAAACTACTTACCTTCAAAACAGTATTCTTTGTTGCTATCACCTCTGCCAAATGGGCTAGTGAACTTGTTGCTCTCCAAGCCAACCCGCCTTTCACCCAGTTTCACCCTGATAAGGTGACTTTATACCTTGATGTTTCCTTTTTACCTAAAGTTGTGTCTGATTTCCACATCAATCAACCCATAGTATTACCATCTTTCTTTAAGTCCCCAACATCTCCATTAGAGCACATGTTCCACACCATCGATGTAAGAAGAGCTCTTGCTTTCTCTTTAGACAGGACAAACAGCCTCAGAAAGACTAATAAACTGTTTGCTTTCATGGCCCTCATAAGGGCACCCCTGCTTCTTCTCAATCTATCTCAAGGTGGATAGTTCAAACTATCCTACCAAATGTCAGGGAAAACACCTCCCAAACATCTGACAGCTCATTCCACCAAAGCTCTGTCCACTTTGGTTGCTTTCCATTGTGGAACTGAGATCCTTGATATATGTCGTGCTGCAACATGGTCCACACCATTGACCTTTGTGAAGCAATACCGACTAGATGTCAGAGTGCGCCGTGATGCTTCATTTGGCAGAACTGTGCTGACATCTCTCCTACCGTGATGTCCTACCTACTAGTAAGTGAAGCTTGCTAGTCACCAATATGTGTGCATTCACAGAGGCCACGAAGAAGGTTACCTACCTGCAACCATAGCTCTTTGAGTGGTCCTCTGTGAATTCACACTACCCACCCATCCTCCCCTCTGTCCATCACAGGTATTTCAATTTAATTATTGCATAAACCCTTTCCCGGCGGACAAATATTGGGAACTGAGAGGAGTGGTGGGTGGGAGGAGGATGTACCTCGTGGGGGAATCACACCATAAAATTGTTACTTTTAGCTCTAGAATCTTCCAATAACGTCAGCGCAGGCACAGACAAGACCCATATGTGTGAATTCACAGAGGACCACTAGAAGAACTATGGTTACAGGTAGGTAACCTCTTTATTTTAAACTGCAAGGTTGGTGGGAGCTGGGGCAAGATATAGAAGCTCACTTTATCACATGGATTCTAACCACAACAACACCCACATCTTGGAGAGTACTTAGAGGTGGTTTAATTATTCTCTTATTCTGGGGGCATCCTGAGATTGTGCTCCCTTATCCAAAGCTACACAGGGTGACTCCTCTGGGATGTCCAGATCAACCTCCCAATCTCTGGCTCCACAGCTCGATACCTATCTCCCTGAGCTGAATTTACAGTCTTTTTCGAATTGGGAATATTGGTTGAATTGTGATATACAAAGACATTTCAGGGTTCTGCAACCTTTTCCATTGCATCTATATAGAGATAAAAACATCAGACCCTCAGAAAATAATGTTTAAGAGATGAAACAAATGTTCAACCTGTGGAAAATAAATATCCAGTCTAGAAAGATCCAGAACAATGACTGAAGTCCTAAAAAGAAGATCTCAGTAAGTGTAAGTACTGGGGGGTGGGGGAGGTGAAAAGAGAGAGAGAGAGAGAGAGAGAGAGAGAGAAGTAAACTTCTTCTGAAAAACTCCTGTTGGAAGAAGGAGGGGTGTTGGCTAATGATGACACCTACCGAAGCTGAAAGATGGCCGAATTAAGCCATAATTCTACTCCCTAGGTCATTAAGGGATGAAAGGGAGAGAGAGAATAAAAGAGCAATAAAATATACAGTGTGGCTGATAAGAACTGAGTAATGAGTTTGGGTTTGGTAGATGCTTAGAGAAAACGAAAGTAACCTCCTTGGAAGAAGGAGGGGATGACTGAAACTGGATCTGCTTAAAGCAGAAAGTTGTTTGAATCTGGCTTCTGAGTTTTGAAACATAATCGGGCCAGCAAACCAACCCCCTATTAGTTCACTAAGGGAGAGAAACAAACTGAAGGAGAAAAGCAGTGGTGATTATTTGCAGTTGCAACAACAATTTTTAGAGGCTTCAGAACGAAGTCCTTCTTTTCTGGTGTCACTATTAAATCAGGAGACAGAAATCAGGAGAGAGAAATAAATGGCATGTTCAATTGACTGGGTTTAAAACAAGATGACTCTATTAGTTTTGTCACACAAATTACAATGATAAAAACATTTGGAAAGAGGCAGAAGCGCACCCTCTGACCTAATTTCATCAGCTAAGTATTTGGGGAGGGGGAGAGAAAAAAAAGGTGTGTCTAAAGTGGATTTTATGAGAGACACTTGAGCTCCATCTGGTGCTTAATCTATTAAAAATACACCACAATTCATTTAATACCTTATAACAGCGATGGTGAACCTATGGCACACGTGCCACAGCTGGCACATAGAGCCCTTTCTGCGGATACGCGATCCATAAATCGCTGGATTGCTAATCCCCCGCAACAAAACCTCAGGAGGCGGCTGCAGCCGCGGTGCTAGCACTTTGAAAGGTGGCAGGCCAAGATCTGGAGCAGCTGGCGCTGTTGGTGGATCCAGAGTGGGGTCTCCGTGCCCAGGATTCCCCCTTCCACCACCTGCCACCTGCTGTCGTTGTTCCCCCCCCCCCCGGTTTGGGCACTGGGGTTCAAAAAGGTTTGCTACCACTGCCCTATAATCTATATATAGTTGGGAATTTTGGCAAGTTCAAAGCTGCTGAAAGTGGCCTTTGTTGGAATATAACAGTGCCATAGTTCAAGAACCTGGGATATTTCCAAATAAAGACTGGAAATATAAAAACAATGTGTATGTCTAGAGAGAGGCCTAAAGAATAGAGTAGGTGTTGGAGAAGAGAGGAGGAGAAGCATTGATAGAAATACAGCAGGCCTTACAACATCTGGAGGAGTCATAAATAGCAGTAGAAGCCCAAGAAGGAGAGTTTAGAGGTGTTTAGTTTAGAGTTTAGAGATGCTCAGTTACAGAAGGCAGTTATGGATGCTATTGGTAATTTGAAAGATGATATATGGAAGAACGACCAAAAAATGGAACAACAAATTAAGGATCTTAAAGAGAATAATAAAAGGATGAAGGACTTGGTTACAAACCAATTAAAAGAGATTCACGATAAAATTGACTGATTTCAAGAACAAATAAGAAAGTTGACTAAAATAATCTACGAGCAGGAAAAGAAACCGAAGGAGCTACAGGTTCAATCAGTACAACAGAAAGATTTTTATAGAAGATTAAATTTGCATCTACACAGGATTCCAGAAAAAGTAGCAGAAGGAAATGGGTTGGCTGATATAATTTTGGAATGGATCAAGTCTGCCATGTCTGGTGTACAGTGGTCTATTTTTGACTTGGAGATATGTAATTGGCTGGGGGAAAAGTGATGCCCTGTGGGTCCCCTAAAAGATGTTATAGTCTGTTTTTGGATCCTCCATAAAAAAACAGGATTTAATGGATGTTATAAGAGCAAAGCTAGAGCTACTGAACATAAATGGCATGCAGATATGGGCTTGCAGTGACCTGTGTGAGGAGTCTTAGTGGTTTGCATCGAGAAATGAAACAGGTCACGACTATTTTGAAAGACAAAGCAATAAAATATAGCTGGGGATATCCTGTATTTTTGCAACTATTCTACAAAGATCAAGTTTACAGGAAAGATAGTTGCAAAGACACATTATATTGGATGAGGCAGATGGTTATCCTATCGGAAGAAGTGTGGCAGAGAGAAATGAAGAAAATGAGAGGTCCAGAATAGGTGCTTGAGGCTGAATCAGAAGTTGAAACTGAATCTGAGTAAGATCTCACCAATGGAGACGTCAAGAAAAAAGGGCAGCGAATGGAACAAGAAAAAGGGGAGAGTTTGAAACAGCAGAGACAAGAAGAAGGAAGATAAGAACAAGAAATGTTAATTAATATTAATGTTTGATTTTTGTTCTATTATGTAGAATCAGTGCTAAAATACAATAAGCGTATTAATTATAGAAATTTTTTTTTGTGTGTATGTAAACTGTAGGATGATTTTATGATGTATGTGGAAAACTAATGATATACAGTTGTGTTCAAAATTATTCAACCCCCAATGCTGTAAAGGGGTTTAGGGACTATAGTGTACATTTGGAATTGTATTCAGAATGAAATCCTACAAGGACGTTTTAAAGAACCAAATGCAACTAAAATAACATCAATTGTTTATGTAATACAGTAGTAAATGTTTCTTTTGTGGTTTCTTCATTGCCACAATTATTCAACCCCTTAAAGACTACCACTCTGAAGAAGAGAGGTTCATTCAGGTGTTTTCGATCAGGTATTGAAAACACCTGTGGATGTCACAGAGCACCAATCAAGCATAATAAGCACCAATTAGGCAGCTTTAAAATGACTGTGATACTCAGCTCCTTCTAGACATTTACTGGTGTGGTTACAAACATGGTGAAGTCAAGAGAATGGTCCAGGAAGACAAGAGAAGAGGTGATTTGTCTTCACAGGAAGGGCAATGGCTATAAGAAGATTGCAAAGAAGTTAAACATACCAAGAGACACCATAGGAAGCATCATTCGCAAATTCAAGGCAAAGGGCACTGTTGAAATGCTACCTGGTCGTGGAAGAAAGAAGATGCTGACTTCGACTGCTGTGCGCTACCTGAAGCGTAGAGTGGTGAAAAGTCCCCGTGTGACTGCTGAGGAACTGAAAAAAGATTTGTCAGATGTGGGTATAGAAGTTTCAGCTCAGACAATAAGGCACACACTGCGTAATGAAGGTCTCCATGCCAGAATCCCCAGGCACACCCCCTTGCTGTCTCCCAAGAATAAGAAGAGTCGACTGCAGTATGCCAAAAGTCATGTGGGCAAACCACAAAAGTTGTGGGATAGTGTTCTGTGGACTGATGAAACAAAATTAGAACTGTTTGGGCCCATGGATCAACGCTATGTTTGGAGGAGGAAGAACAAGGCATATGACGAAAAGAACACCTTGCCTACTGTGAAGCATGGCGGAGGGTCAATAATGCTTTGGGGCTGTTTTGCTTCTGCAGCTACAGGGAAGCTTCAGCGTGTACAAGGTACCATGAATTCTCTTCAGTACCAGGAGATATTGGATGAAAATGTGATGCAGTCCGTCACACACCTGAGGCTTGGGAGACGTTGGACCTTTCAACAGGACAATGATCCCAAGCATACCTCCAAGTCCACTAGAGCATGGTTGCAGAGGAAAGGCTGGAACATTTTGGAGTGGCCATCGCAGTCACCAGACTTAAATCCGATTGAGAACCTCTGGTGGGACTTAAAGAAAGCAGTTGCAGTGCACAAGCCTAAGAATTTGACTGAACTGGAGGCTTTTGCCCATGAAGAATGGGCGAAGATACCCGTAGATCGCTGCAAGACACTTGTGTCAAACTATGCTTCACGTTTAAAAGCTGTTATAACTGTAAAAGGATGTTGTACTAAGTACTAAGATTGAATGTCACTTGGGGGTTGAATAAAAACTAATAATGATGTGAGCACAGAAAAGACATTTGTGGTTATTTCATTATAAACTTAAGGTTATATTTCTCTGACCTACAAGTGCCTCTTTCATGTAAATGTAAGCAAGATGACTGAATGATCAAAATCAATGTCAAAATGGCCAAAACATTCAATTTCAGTGGGGGTTGAATAATTTTGAACACAACTGTACATCATTATAGAGCTTTTGTAATAGATTAAAGGATGGGCAGAGTGAGATGAGAGGGGTCTTGGTTAGAAATCAGAGCTCAGTCTCCCCCCCCCCCAAAAAAAACACACACCATGCAACCAAGATTAACTGGTGGGAAGAAGTGGGGGAAGAAAAGGGAGAGTTGTAGGAATGATAGGAAGGTTAGGGATAGAGGTAAGAAGGTAATATGTGGGTGAGTGTTCTTTTTTAGTAGGTTTATTTGTGTATTTCAGTTGATGTATGTATTAAGGGGTCACAAATTGGGAATTTAGGAGCAAAATTATTTTACAAGAATGGTTAAGAAAATTAAAATTACAACTTGTGAATTACAACTAGAAGAAATATGGAAAATTAATGAGGAAGAAAAAGATCAAGCTCGACTAATATGGTGTAATATCTTCATCAAAACAATGGAGGTTTGAGTATACCTGATCTTATATTATATAGCTCATCAATTGAGACATAGACAGTAAGGGGATAATATGGTTTTGAGCTTTACAAGATTAAGGAAATATGGAAATTTTGTTTTTAAAGGAAATATTAAAGGATATTATTAAAAATATAGATAACCTACTTTTTAAATAAGATGTTGCACTGTTGGAGAAGTTCAAAAGAATATTGAGTCCAAATCTTTCCCCATTGACATGTGGTGGAATTACAGATAACTTGAAGAAGAAATTAAATAAGGCTTTGTCAGAACAGAAAGTTGTAAGAATTAGATTGGAATAAGAAGATGCTCCCCAACCCCCGGTCCATGACCCGGCAGTGGTCCGTGGCCTATCTCCTACCTCCCCATGAGCACCCTTGTGAGCGCCGTTGTGCACATGCACGCGACCACGTTCCACCCCCTGCGCTTGTGCTGTGCACTGTGCGCATGTGCATTCTGCCTCCTGTGAGCGCACTTGTGCACAGGTGTGCGAATGGGCCCTCAAGCATGACGAGCGAGCACTGCCCCCTGCGGGCGTGCAACACCTCTCGAATCAGTCCACGGTTGGGAAAAAGTTGGGGACCACTGATATAGGGAAAATATAAAAGACATTAGGTGAAGAAGGGATTATTTGGTTGAATGTAAGACAGATAATTAGACTAGGGAAAAAAGGAAGGAGAATGTAGGGTGATCAAATTTGAAGAAACTATTGAAAAGAGGGAAGAGATGGATGGTAATATTTAAAGAAAAGGGAAAATGTAATATATAAGATGCTAGTAGAGAAAGAATATAAAACAATAGCTTTGAAAGAGATATGGCAAGGAGATTGAGGTAGAGAAATCAGTGAAGAGATATGGAAGAGAGGATCTGGGGGAAAAGAATAATGAAAAATATGTCAGGGTAAAGGAAAACTTATAAAGTAATATGGAGATTATATTTAACACCAATGAAATTGAATATATTGAATAAAGAGTTATCTATATGTTGGAGATGTAAATAAGAAAGGAGAACATACAGTGGGGTCTTGACTTGAGAACTTAATCCGTATTGGAAGGCGGTTCTCAAGTCAAAAAGTCTGTAAATCAAGTCTCCATTGACCTACAGTGCATTGAAAACCGATTAATCCCGTAACAGGCCGTTTTTGTTCCATTTTGGGGTTTTTCTGGTCTGTAAGTCAAATCTCAGTCTGCAAGTCAAACCTAAATTTTGCGGCCAGAGAAGTCTGTAACTCAAAAAGCCTGTAAGTCAAGCCGTCTGTAAGTCAAGGTACATAAGATGTACTATCTTATGTGGTGGGCATGTGAAGAAACGCAGAAGGAATTGATTATTGCATTTAATGAGATTAAAGAAATTCTAGGGATAGCTATATAAAGATGCCTAATATTAGCATTGTTAAATATATTTGGAAACAGGCAATTAGACAGGGGGGAAATGGAACTAACTGTTATTATGTTAACAGCATCTAGGTTGTTATTTGCAAGAAACTGGAAAAAATAATCAATTTATGTTGGAAGAATGGTATAAGATGTGGAATCTAGCTACAGTGATGCTTCGCAAGACGAAAATAATTTGTTCCACGATTCGTTCGTATTGTGAAATTTTCATCTTGCGAAGCGTGGTTTCCCATAGGAATGCATGAACATCTATCTATCTATCTATCTATCTATCTATCTATCTATCTATCTATCTATCTATCTATCTATCTATCTATCTATCTATCTATCTATCTATCTATCTATCTATCTATCTATCTATCTATCTATCTATCTATCTATCTATCTATCTATCTATCTATCTATCATCTATTTATTTATTTGGCTTAGATCCCCCCCACCAGACAAAGTCTACTCTGGGCGGGTTCCATTTAACATTATAAACTAAAACAGTTAAAAACAAAAACAATTCAAAACAATAATGATAAGTAATGCTCAAGATGGGAAAACAGAAAATTACATTAAAAATAAAGTCAAGTAATTAATGTGTTTCCTATGGGCGAAAAAGACAAGGTGTGCCACAGCACAGGCCACAGTTGCTCCTCAAAGTCAACCTTGGAACTGCACGTGGAGAAGTGAGCCTAGGCTGCATTGTGAGGCTTTTTAAACCTCCAGGCACAATGCATCCTGGGTATTAACAGTTGTGTGATTTAAAATAAACCAAAACCAAAAAAATGCAAAAAAATTGTCTTGCAAAGCATGGCCATAGAAAAATTTGTCTTGAGAGTCACCAAAAATTGCAAAATACTTTCGTCTTGCGAGTTTTTCATTGCGCAAGGCGTTCGTCTTGTGAGGCATCACTGTATTAACAATAAATTAACTTATGAAATGAAAGTTAGAAAAGGATTATTGAAAGAAAATAGTTTTAATGGGATCTGGAACCCTTATATAGAAGACATATTTACAAAACAGAACACAAGAATCATATTTTTGGAGAGAGATGGGGCACATGATAAAAATTAAGAGGAAATATTGATTAGAATATATATTTTGCCAATGATAGTGGATACTTTATATTTGTGATTGTATTTGTCATTTATGTTTTTGTTACATTGTTAAAAAGGGGGGAAAGTGAGTTCATGAGATGATTCAATTGCTCTACTGTTTGAATTTATAGTGTAGTTGGAAGTTTGCCAGTCATACTTAACAAACATTTACATCATGCTTTTCAAGAACTGAATGTATTTTTTTATGATTTCAGCTGAGGAAGGCCTATTTTAAAACTATTGCTGGAGCAAAATACTGAATGTATTTTACAAAATTACATGAAATGTTCGACTGCTTGATAACTGTTGTACTAAATTTGCAGGATACCCAAACTCTGATTATATGAAGCCAGAATATCAGTAAAAAGTGTACGCTAGAGTCTTCTTTTGGCATATGAGGATTTTGTTGTTGCTATTTCTTTATGATTTGGGAGTGGGGAAATGGGAGCTTCAAAACGTTCAGTACCATACCAGCAGTATCAAAGTATTGACCAGCAGGAGAGTTTGTGTATTTAAATGAAACTCTCACGCAGTTAACAAAAACATGTGAAACAATAAAATCGTTAAAATCATCCATAAAAACAAATTGAGGCAGTGCAACAATTAATAATCAAGTGTACTATATAACAATTTAGAAGGCTACTATGACAAAAAGCGTCTTCATATTCTTTCTAGTCGGAAGAATAGGAACTCATTACAAGTCTGATTTTGCATGAATATAAATGTACTAAAAGTTAGTCAAAACAGTGGTATTCATTAGTTTCAAATCTGTGCCATTTCTACATTCAAGACAGCTTGCAATATTTTTTAACCATATAAGCACACGTATCAATGTTAATACTGTTAATTCCCAGATGGTATACTGGCATGTTGATCTGACAATTACGTCAGCAAGTACTAGCTAGTATGTCTTCTTGACCACTAACAAAGGTAGTTGATCTTGCTTTAAAGGACAATATATAATAGGACACGCACGCTGATAGACTTAATACTGCTTGGAAATCTTGAAGGCTATTCCTCTGTGAATTTGCCTTTGGATGAGCTGATGAGTCTTATCTAGTTCTTGCGGCCATCCCAGGGAGACAGTTGTCTTGGAATGCTGCTTTTGATTTGCTATGGGAATGTAAAGTCTTATAGCTGGTTTCATTTATTGGGAGCATGAAAACATGTTGAGTCCTTGATATATATATAAACATTTTCCCTATGAACCTTGGTAAGCTGGATGTGGTCAAACAGGAGATGAGAAGAATAAAAATTGACATCCTCGGCGTCAGTGAACTAAAATGGACGGGAATGGGCAAATTCAGTTCAGATGATTATCATATCTACTACAGTGGTGCCCTGATAGACAGTTACCCCGCATGACAGTTTTTCCACTAGACATTGACTTTTTGTGATCGCTATAGTGATTCGCAAAACAGTGATTCCTATGGGGGAATTTCTCTGGACAATGTTTGGTCCCTGCTTCGCAAACCAATTTTCGCTAGACAACGATTTTGACAGCTCCCTCAGTGCTTGCAAAATGGGTGTTTTCGGGACCTAATCTTCGCAAGACAGCTATTTAAACAGCTGATCGGCGGTTCGCAAAGCCGCTTTCCTATGGCCGATGTTGTCTAGACAACAACGATTCTTCCCTATTGGAACGCATTGAACAGGTTTCAATGCATTCCAATAGGGAAATGCTTTTCGCTAGACAATGATTTCGCTAAACAGCTAATTCAGTGGAACGGATTATCATCGTCTAGTAAGGCACCACTGTATTGTGGGCAAGAATCCCATAGAAAGAATGGAGTAGCCCTCATAGTCAACAAAAGAGTGGAAAAAGCTGTAATGGGATACCATCTCAAAAATGATAGAATGATTTCAATACGAATCCAAGGCAGACCTTTCAACATCACAGTAATCCAAGTTTATGCACCAACCCTCAATGCTGAAGAGGCTGAAATTGACCAATTCAATGAAGATCTACAACACCTAGAACTGACAGCAAAAAAAGATGTGGCTGTCCATCGAGGCCTTACAAATAGCAGAGAAGAGAACTGAAACAAAATGCAAGGGAGATGGGGGAAAGTTACAGAAATGGAATGCAGACTTCCAAAGAATAGCAAGGAAAGACAAGACAGCCTTCTTAAATGAACAGTTCAAAGAAATAGAGGAAAAAGAATAGAAAAGGAAAAACCAGAGATCAGTTCAAGAAAACTGGAGATATTAGAGGAACATTTTGTGCAAAGATGGACATGATAAAGGCCAAATATGGTAGGGACCTTACAGAAGTAGAAGACATCAATAAGTGGTGGCAAGAATGCACAGAGGAATTGTACCAGAAAGATCTTGATGTGCATCCTGGAGAATGAAGTCAAGTGGGCCTTAGAAAGCATGGCCACCAACAAGGCCAGTGGAGGTGATGCCATTCCAGTTGAAGTATTTAAAATCTTAAAACATGATGCTGTTAATGTGCTACACACAGTATGCCTGGAAGTTTGGAAAACTCAGAAATGGCCAGAGGATTGGAAAAGATCAGTCTACATCCCAATCCAAAGAAGGGCAGTGCCATATATATTTTGTTTCTCTAAATATGTTCCTTAGAATCAACAGTTTCTAATGTTATATTCATCATGAACATTTCAGATTGCATAGTTGGAAATTCTTAATTGCCATTTGACTCCTACATAGTCGAAATTACTTAAAGTATATAAATCACATCAATTTTATGTATATATGTGTGCCCCTCAATCTATAATTTTTGTTGTTATATTCAGCAAATAACATTCCCCTTTTTATATTTTATAAATCTTAACTCCATTGCACGGGCCAGGAATTCCAAATCACTTATAAAATTATAAACCTCAAGTTACATTCTTATAATTCATATTATGTTTCTCTAAGTAAAAGCTTTACAGTCAGCAACTTCTAATGTTGTATTCATCATAGACATTTCAAATTATATAGTTAAAAATTCTCAATTCCATAATTTCTATTGTTATATTCATCAAGTAACATTCCCCCCTTTTTAGTTTATAAATCTTAACTCTATGCACGGGCCAGGGATTCCAGATCTCTTATAGCATTATTAACCTAAAGTTAAATTGCATCTTTTTTACTAGTTTAAAATGCCATCTGTAGAACTCTTTTAGACTATTTTCTCTCTGGTTTGGTGGATTTTTTCCATCAGTCATGTTCTGCCTTTGAAGCCAATCAATGTCTGGTCTGTAATCAGTATTTCGTTTCCCTTTCAGCCTCGCCTTTCCACTTCCCTGTTTTAAATATTCACCCATCAGATTAGAACACATATCTTTTCATCCACCTGCTCATCTCTCTCACAATACAAATTAATTTTTCTGACCCCCTTTTTGAGGGTTTCCCCCTCCTTTCTAGAAACAAATAAAGTCTCTTTCGCTTGTGCTGCTTCCGTTTCGATGCACTGGTCTGGCGTCTCCCAAAGTTCTACTGTTCCCCTCATGTCTGAAATCAATGTCTGAAGTTCAGAGAACTGGATTGTAAGATGGTTCAAAATATTTGCATATTCTGTAAAGCGTTTATCAAGTCTTCTGTTAAATCCATCTTCGTTGAGAAGTTGATGGGCAAAGGATGCTTTCTGGTTTCAAAATATACGTCTCACATACAGAAACATTCCCTATCGTAAAGAGAATAGCCACCAAAGCAGCTTGTTTCCTTCTGCCAGCCGGGAGCCAAAAAGTACTTAAGTAATAAAAGTCAGATCCTCAGTAGAGCTGATGATTTATTATGCTAGCCCAGACTTTAACTTTCACCAGATAGCTTCAATTGTAGATTTAGTCATAATAAAACTTCCATTAGTTTAAAATCCACCTCTCGCAGCATCTCGCCTTCTTAAACATCTTATTTTATATTATGAAAGTTATTCCAACCATCCGAGGACAGGGGATAAAAGGAAAAAGTCTCTGTCTGTGTCTTTATCAGTTTCCAGTTTGTTTCAGGCATGACGTACTAATAACTTACTGATATGTCTGGGTTTAAAGCTTGTTTGCCGCTTCCAAGATTGCACTATCTTCTTTAAAATCAGCCACTTAAGTTTATTTTGTACTTACTGAAGCCATGTTGAGATCAATTAGTCCCTGTTCATGCAGTCATTCGTAAACCTTCATGCTTCCCTCCTGCTCGTGGAGCTTCAAAGCTAAGACGACATTAGAAAATGGCATGGGAGGAATCCTCTGTCTGGAGAAAGGATGATCTGAGGAGTGGTTGCCTTCCACCCACCCCCCAGGAAATTTCAGCTCTCCTACGACTCAGGGTGGCCCCTCCTGGCCCTCCCTTTCCCCCAATTTCTTGGGGGGAGCCTGGATTCACGGCATGCAGCAGAATTCTGGAGAGCCCAGATTTCTTGCTGCCTTGCTGTTTCTAGCTCCGCCCCTCCTCCCAACAAGTTTGTGGAGTAGAAGGATAGAATCCTTTTTAAATAGCATCTGGCAGTGGATAGTGACAGAATAGGATGAGCACTTACCCAGGGATTGGCATGTTTTTTTCCTCCTGGTTTTATGAGTTTGGTGATTGATTTTGTGCTGTAATATTTACACGTATATCAATGAATGTATGCCTTGTTTGTATTGTCATTGTTTCTTAAGCCAATTGTTTTGTTTAAAACAGCTTTACAATGAACTGACTGTCTGTTTTGAGAAACTCAAAGCAAGTGAAATTCAGCTCCGAGAAAATCAAGTTTCTCTCCAGAACCAACTACTTGAAAAAGATAACCATATCTGTCAGCTAGAAGAGCAGATTCAACAGAACCATAATTCTGTATCTTCACTATCCTCTGATATATATCCAACACAGAAAAAAGAGGTAAGAAGGTATGTTGCCAAAAAAAGTATATGGATTCATAAGGAGCTATTCAGCACCAGTTTTTCTATAGTACTTACTAAAAATTACAGATTCTAATACTTCCTACTTGATCTTTGTCAGCAGGAAAGTGGCTTGTGCCTTCCATGAGTTTGTTTTTTTTTCAATGTGCCAATGTTCTTTTTTAAATTTTCCATGAAATTATCAATTCCGTGGAAAAACAGAAGATTCAGAAAATTATGGGTTGGCTCTAGTGGTGGTCTGAGAAAAGCTGCTACCTGATCTATTAGTGTAAAAACCATGGAGTGCTAGTGAAACAACAGGGGTAGCTGATGAGGTGCTACATTTTAAAACCAGCGAGAGATGGACTGGAAGGAGTGGCAACAAGGGGAAAGGAGGTCTGATTGTGTATGGTGAAAAGAAATGAAGGGGAAATAAGATTGTGCTGGTTGGAGAGAGGCTGAAAAGATGGGACAAGATGAAAATTAGGATTGCCTGAAGGATAAAGTTGGCTTATGAGTGAAAAGGAGAGGGTGTCATACTTCTCATTCAAGGGAAGCCTGACCATTTTGCTTTGGAGGGAGGAGGAAGTGGGAAGATAAACTGGCCCAGAGAACTTGTCTGAAGGAGGAGGCATCAATGGTGTAATGAAGACTAGCTTATCTTGTAGCAAATTGAGATATCACATATATTATCCTTGAAAAAAAGGATAATATCTCTGTCCAGAAATATCATCTGGGAGAGCGGAATCTACTAAATGAAGAGTCTGATTAGACCTTCCCATCCTGTACATGTCCTAAGACCATTGGTAACAGGTAAGCTATAGACTTCGTATTCTATCAATATAATATTTGCCACCTATGATCATAGAACCAAACCCATGACAGAAGGGGCAAAAAGTTTACCAGCCTTAAAACTGGGCCTTAAGTGATTGTTTCAGTCATAAAAATTTGCAAGGACTTGCCTTGTTATTTACCCGTTGTTTTTTTTTCTTGCCTTGTAAATACAGTATGTAGCTGAATGAAATACTGTTTTTATAGATTTCACCAGAGATGGAACCACTTACTCTTACACATCATACACTGTTGTAATGGCCAGGAAATCCAGATAAACAAACAAATTTAGCAGACAAGTTAATCAAAAAGTACTCTTACGTCAATTAAGAAAGAGTTTTAGCTCATGTAGATAGAAGGCATTTTTGGGAAAAAATGTGTGATACAGATCATGGAGAAGGAGGGACAATAATAAGGTGTCCTTTCCCTTTATCTCTCAAACAGGAGAGAATTCTTTTCTGGGGTCACAAAAGGTAGTTTTTTTTCCAAGATGGTGACGGTGGTGGGCGGCTAGCGTTTTTTCGCCGCTCCATTCTCCGCACTGGCTTGTTTCCTTTATTCTTTTATATTTTTTTAAATTATTTTCCCTTATTTTCCCTCTGTTCCTGAGCTACCTTTCCTTCTTACCTGATCAGCCCGCTGGGAGTGAGGACAATTCGAGTCCTGGGGTTTGTTCCTAAGTGTGAGCTAAGAGTGAGTGTCGGGGTGAGCGCGAATGGAGCTGGAGCTCGAAACACGGAGCTGGTGAAGGTTTTCTGTGGAGCTCAGAAGCTCCTTGCTCGACTGGAGGACACCAAGGGAGAGGACCCAGAGCTGGAGACCAGAGAACAATGGAGAGAGAGAGCCTCCCCCGATGGAGGTTGCCCTGCCAAATCGCCGAAAACCCATGAAACCACCTGAAATTGCAGCCAGAGCTTGTAGCCTGGGGATTGTCAAGTCTTCTGCTGCTGTATCTGGCTGTCTGTGAAGCCCAGAAGCATCAGCCGCCAGCGAGGCAGGGCGTTCAATCTTAAGCTCCGAAAGAAAGGCCGCGGGGGAACAGCTGAGGCGACTGTGAGGGAAGAGAGCTTTCTTTAGAGCAGGGGTTTTAAACACAAATTACCTGGGGGCCACTAGAGGCAGAGTCTGGGTGAGGCTGGGCTGCATCAGATTTTCCGTCAAGCAGAGCAAGAGCCCGTGGAAGCTACCCAGGAGTTTCCTTAGCCGACAGACAGGTGGGCTGGCTGGCAGGCTGCAGTTCTGGATGGAGGGTGCAAGAGGTGCTGTCTTGGGAGAGAGCCAGCGTGTGAGGCAAGGCTTTTTTAAATTCTTGACAGCAGAGGATGTGTGGGCGCTTGGGGGGGGCAGGCAAGGTGAGGGCCACAAACTATCATCTGGGGGGCCGCAAATGGCCCCCGGGCCACATGTTTGAGACCCCTGCTTTAGAGGGTTCCAGTCGGCTGGGACGGCAAACAGCCATGTTGGGTCCTCGAAGGACACTACTCTTCCCAAGACTGGTGCTCTCCTTCTGCTCCCTCTGGACTGGCAGCAGTGATTTTTTACGTGCTTACCAAGGGAGGGAAATGGCAGTGACAGTGTCATCTTTAGTGTGGACCATGGTGTTCCTGATATTTCCTGCCTTCACTATTAAGATCTCTGTGACCTGCCCTGTTGGTAACTTATATTCCAGCGCTTTCACTGTTACCAATATCAATAATAATATCATCAAGTCCAGTAACATTCAAGAGGACGAGGTGGCGTGGCTGGGGACGACAGCTCAGTACTATTTGTGGGGGATAAACACATCTGGATGTTTTTAATAACTGTTTTATTTATATATAATGTATTTTTATAATTTGAATTTTTAGTGGATAATATTGTTATTACTTTGGGCACTTATTTTGTTGTGTAATCTGTTGTAATAATTTAGTTTATTTGTCCTTTCTCTCTCTCTCTCTCTCTCTCTCTCTTCACCCCCCCTTTGACATGGAATGGAAGTCCTGCCCTCCCAGCGAGGGGCCTATGAACACCTCAGTGATTACGGGTAGAGGGAGATATGGTGTTGGCACAGTACCTACTTGTGTCAGAAGAACGATGAACAGATGTTTGAAGGCTGTTCATTGTTCTGAGACTGTGATCCACCGTCAGTACCAAGGTAGCCAGTCCAGCCAGCCCTCCACTCTGAAATTGGTGCTGGTGAATGCCAGGTCTGTATCGAATAAACTCCAGCTAATTTACGACCTTATTCTGGAGGAGGATGCAGACCTGGCATGCATAACCGAAACGTTGATTGGTGGAGAGGGGGTCCTCCTCTAGCACTCGCCTGTCTGCCCGGTTATGCTGTCCAGCACCAGGGTAGACTGGAGGGACGGGGGGGAGTAGCCATTGTCTATAAATCCACCTTGGAGGTTACTAGGTGCTCCTCAGAGGTAAAGCCGGGGCGAGAGGCCCTCCACGTGTCGATTGGGGTCAGGGATGGTTTTGGGATTTTGCTGGGTTACTGCGCTCCCCACGACCCAGCCATTTCCCTACCAGAGCTGGTGGACTTAGTTTCCGCGGCATTGTTGAGATCCCCGAACCTTCGTGTGGCAAGGTGGAGCATATTGTTCGTGCCGGTAATGCTGCCCCTTACTCGAGCAGCTGAAAGGGGGAATCGTCAACTGGCTTGGGCATCCAGAAAAGGCTACAATCAACAAGGCGAGTGTCACACCTTTCCTTGCATTCTCTTGAACTGCCAGAGATTAGAGACAGTTTGTGATGACTTTACAGCCAACAATTCAATCAAAGATCAGAGTGACTGTAAGAATACAGGATGTGCCCTGTGAAATGGAGGTGGGCACGGGTTCTGCATTGTCTATCATTGCACACCAGACACTCCAGCAGATTTGTCCTAAGGGGAGGAGGCACAAATTGGAGCCATGTGATGTACTTCTTATGGATTTCCAGGGCAAGCAGGTGCCTGTGCTGGGGATGGGCACCTTTCAAATAGCCTATAAGAACTTCAGAGGGCCAGTACAGGCAGTAGTGGCAAAAGGGCAATTACCAAGCTTACTGAGATTGGAATGGTTTGAACCATTGGGCATCCATATTTCTGGTATTCAACAAATCAGGCATGGATATGTTATGGCTGTAGTGTAAGACGTTTGCAGCAGTGTTTGACAGATCTTTGGGGATTTACACTGGACCACCTATTTAGTAGTCATGCATACTTCGCTAACCGGATAAGCGAAGCTTCTAACCAGCAGACAGAGTTATTCCGTATATACCTATCCGGAATTGGTCTGAGTGACGGGCTTCCCTCTAGTTTTTCACCGGACCAATTTGCAGCATTTTTAAAATCTAAAGTGGAGGCCATCCACCAGGAGCTTCCTCCTTTTTTGAATACAGTGAGTCGAGCTGAGATGTCCAGCGCTCCGTCTTGCCTGGTGACACTTGATCTCTTTCAGCCTGTGATGCCAGATACTGTGGACAAAGCACTTGATCACTGTTGTATCTCCACCTCCTCCCTTGACCCTTCCCAGCCTGGCTAATCAAAGCAGCCAGACCGATAACAACTGAATGGGCTACAGCAATAATTAATGGGTCTTTCCTAGAGGGCAGGGTTCCCTCTGCCCTCAAGGAGACACTCATTAGGCCCATTAGGAAGAAAGCTAATTTGGCGGCGGATGAAATTGATAATTACAGGCCCGTCGCCAACGTTTCTTTCATTAGCAAAGTGGTCGAGAGGGTGGTGGCTGATCAGCTTCAGACTCATTTGGATGAAACAGATGCCCTAGATCTGTTTCAGTCAGGCTTCAGGCCGTGCCACGGTACAGAGATGGCATTGGTCACCCTGTATGATGATCTGTTGAGGGAGGCTGACAGGGGCAAAATATCTCTGTTTGTCCTCCTCGACATCTCGACAGTTTTCAATACTGTCGACCACGGTATCCTCCTGGAGAGGCTCTCCGGGTTGGGAAATGGTGGCAATGCGCCTACATGGCTCTGATCCTTCCTCGGGGAGTGTCCTCAGAGAGTTCAGCTTGGGGAGAGGTTATCGGCCCCATAGACCCTCAGTTGTGGGGTTCCGCAGGGCTCGATCATCTCCCCAATGCTCTTCAACATCTACAGTATATGAGGCCACTGGGTGGGATCATCAGGGGGTGTGGGGCTTCATGTCATCAATATGCTGACGACACTCAGCTCTACATCTCCTCTTCACCAACTGCAGGAGATGCTGTTCTGTCCCTCCAGCGCTGCCTGGGG
Organism: Pogona vitticeps; assembly: GCF_051106095.1. NCBI lineage: Eukaryota > Metazoa > Chordata > Lepidosauria > Squamata > Agamidae > Pogona > Pogona vitticeps. The sequence goes on along the minus strand of NC_135784.1, from coordinate 221,371,094 downwards.
GCTGTACTGGAATGGATGCAGGAAAATGGGCTGAGGCTGAACCCGGACAAGACGGAGGTTCGGAGGATGGGTGCCCCCATTGTTGGCAGTTTGGGTGACTCTCGTTTGGATGGGTGACCCTTGCCGCAAAGAGTGGGGTCCACAACTTGGGGATCCATCTGGACCCGGCGCTCACAATGAATACGCAGGTGGCGTCGGTGGTCCGTGTAACAGCCTCCTTATACCTCACAAAGGGGCTATTACGTCACACACAATCACTCTTCAGTACCAGTGCCACCAACCATTCCCTCAAATGAAGCTTCAGGCCAAAGTATGATTTCAAAATAAAAATAAGATGTATTGAATACAAACAAAAGGAATGGTAAATCACTTGTATGTAAATAATAAGTCAATCACTATAATAATATAACTGTCACACTCACACACTCACAGACCCTCACTAAATAGCACAGATATATCTCCAAACCCTAACCGTCCCTAACTCTAAAGCCCTATCTGCCCTATCTTCAGACCCTATCTCAGAGCCCTATCTAACTCTCTCACACCATTCACTCCCCTTATATACAACAGCTCCACCCCTTAAGTCCCACCCTCCGTCACGCCATTGGTAGATGACACTCAGCTTCAGCAGTGACGGGCAGGTGATGTCATAGCTGTAACAATACCTCCCCCCTTTAAAAGTTGTTTTGTGGGCGAAAGCTAAGGCGCTTTTCACCCAAAACAACTGGAAACAACATTAAAACAATACATTTTCCCACATATCAACACTTACCATTACCATATCAAGCACACTTTTACATAACCATATTACTCAAAATATACACATACTAAATCAACTGCTTATATATATATAGAACAATATTACATTAACCACATATTTTTATAACTTATTAACCACCTTTATTAATTTCAAGAGTCCTAATTTCTTTATCTGTCGTCGTCTGGTCGTCGAGATAAGGCGTCAGCAACACAGTTCATAGTACCTTTGACTACCTTTGACCACCTTACCCTCGAAGTCATAGTCCTGTAAAATTAAAGCCCACCTCATTAGCTTGCTATTTTGGGCCTTCATAGTCTTTAACCACATCAGAGGTGAGTGGTCTGTACACAGAATGAAGTGTCTCCCCCAGATGTAAGGATTTAATTTCTTGACCGCGTACACGATGGCCCAACATTCTTTTTCTATGGTCGACAGGTGTTTTTCGCCTTTCTGAAGTTTCTTGCTTAGGTAGGACACAGGATGCCGGTCTCCATTGTCATCACACTGGCACAGCACGGCTCCTACCCTGGCGTTGGATGCATCTGTGTAAATGATGAACTCTCGATCGAAGTCTGGAGCACGCAACACAGGGTGGTTGGTTAACGCCTCCTTCAACTTCCCGAACGCCTCGCAGTCACTGGACCATGGGATGCAGTCATCACTCCTTTTCCTCGTCAGCTCGGTCAACAGTGCTGCAATCTCGCTGAACCTGGGGATAAATTTTCTATAGTATCCCACTAAACCAAGAAAGGATCTAATCTTTTTCTTGGTATTGGGTCTGGGCCAATTACGTATTGCCTCTTCCTTGGCTTCTAGGGGTTTGATAACACCTTCCCCTTCATCTCGGGGCTACCCAGTTGACATTTACTGGCTTTTACTGTCAACCCCACTGCTTTTAACCTTTGCAGTACTAAATCTAGGTGACAAAGATGATCCTGCCACGTGTTGCTAAAGATCCCTATGTTGTCAATGTAGGCTACTGTAAATGCACTAAGCCCTTGCAGAGTTTTGTCCATCAGCCTTTGGAATGTAGCTGGGGAATTCCTAAGGCCAAAACTGAGGACACGAAACTCAATTAAGTTGAAAGGGCTACAAAAAGCGTTTTTTTCTTGGTCTCTAGGGTCTATCCGCACTTGCCAGAACCCTTTAGTCAAGTCTAAACAGGAAATGTATCGACAACCCCCGATGGTTTCAATCAGGTTGTCAAGTCGGCACGGGGTAAGCGTCTGGTTTGGTTACTAGGTTTAATTTTCTGTAATCCACACAGAATCTAATGCTTCCATCCGGTTTGTCAACCAGAACTATTGGAGCAGACCAAGGGCTAGACGATGGCACAAAAATATTTTCTTTTAGCATTTCATCCAGCTCCTTGCGCACTTTGTCCACATAAGGTCCTGTTACTCTGTATGGGGTTACTGCCTGTGGGGGTGCATTTCCTGTATCGATTCTATGCATCACTCCCTTGGCTGAACCAGGCTTGTTTGAGAAGACCTGTTGATAACCAACATCTTTATTTCCCTCTGCTGTTCCAGGGTGAGTGCAGGGCTGATCTACACCTCCCCTGGGTTGAAGTTTATTTCACCCTTTCCTTCCCAGTATGGTAAATCATGTTGTTCTTTATCAGCTGCTTTCATTGCAAAAAGCACTTTCTTTTCCTCTCTATAGTATGGCTTAATGGCATTTACATGAACTACCCTCCTGCCTAGGTGTTCATCTCCTTCAATAATATAATTAAGATCACTCGTTTTTGAAATGATCCTATAAGGTCCTGCCCAGTTCAATTGTAGTTTGTTCCCCTTGATGGGCCTCAACATCGGCACCTCATCTCCAGGGTTAAACTGTCGTTCCCTAGCCTTTTTGTCATACCAAACTTTTTGTTTGACTTTCTGGGCTTGCAGGTTTTCAGCAGCCAACTCTAAATTTCTTTTGAGGTTGTTCATTAACGTGTCTATGTATGAGACTACATTTTGTGGATCTTCTTCTACAATCTGTTCCCAATTTTGCTTAATCAGATCAAGTGGTCCTTTTACTTTTCTCCCGAATAGCAGTTCAAAAGGACTGAACCCAGTACTTTCTTGTGGGACTGATCTGTAGGCATATAGCAATAATTGCAATTTCTGGTCCTAGTTATTAGGGTTTTGAGTTATTCTCTGCTTGGTTTTATTTATCCCTACATGTGCAGCAAATATATCAAAATGTCCCCTTTCTAAAATCATTTGGCGATTTTTAACAGGCACCACCAACTGGCTTCGAATCTCATCTCCCCCTTTAGAGATGTTCCTCAGTGTTTCTCTGTGCAGAAAACCCTGCTTAATAAGGGACCTTTCAGGGCATTCAGGGGATAATTCCACTCTTGACATTTTCTCAAAACAACATTTTAAAGTGGGATCTGCTTGCTGTTCCTGTGAAAATATACTGCTTTGGGGTATTTCAAGTGAGAATGCCTCAGCTAGTTGTATATTTTCATTTTCTCCCTCATGAATGTCAGTATCTTTTCCAGCTGCCTCTGTTTGATCTGATTGTGAACGTGTAAGAACTAACACTTTCTTAACATGCTCAGAGAAGTCTGTCCCAATAAGTACAGCTGAAGGCAGTTGCGAGGAAATTCCAGCGTGCCAATTTCCTTGCCAGCCCTTAAAACGAACTAACCCTTCGGCTACAGGCAAAACAATTAATTCTTCCCCTATTCCTTTAATAGTCATATTTTCATTTGGTAAAATGTAATCTTGTGGTATGATATCAGGGTGATATAGTGTAACCTGAGAGCACGTGTCTCTTAATGCTAAATAGTTGTGGTCTAAAATTCCTATATTATCACCAGCTGCTTCAAATAATTGGGGATCAGTTCTTATAAGTAGACAATGTCTGATTTCAGCCACAGGAATATTATCTTCACTATTATCTGCTTCTGTTGAGAGCTCTGCTGGTGTTGCTATGGAACCGACTCCTCCCTTGGGGGAGTTATCTGTCCCTTCTGAATACAGTACACAGATTTAGTCTTGTTTAAATTCATTTCCTGAGGTAAAATTTCTTTATTTTCTTTTGTTTTATAACATTGGGACGCAATATGGCCTTTTCCATGGCAGATGAAGCAAATTCTATCACTCCATGGACCCTTTTCAGCCCCTTTTCCTTTCCCCTCCAAATTCTGGCTTTTGGCTTGGCCCTGTTCTGAAGGCTTTCCTACAATATGGCCGCCCACTTTCTGCTGGCTTTTAACTTGTCCCTTGGGATTTCTGTTGTAGTCCTCCCATGTTTTTCTCATACTCTTTCCCTCAGAAATCATAGGTTTTCTGATTTGTGAGATGAAATCTGCAATCTCAGCTGCCTGTTTCAAATCTAGAAGTTTCTTGTCTTTGATCAAATATTTAATTTCACCATGTAGAAGGGAATAAAACTGTTCCAATCCTATATTATTTTTAAATTGCTGAATTGTCTGTACATTTTCCTGCACCAACCATTTGTCCAAACATCTAGCCAAATTGGCACCTAGCTGTGTGTAAGATTCATCAGGCTTCTTGGTTAATGTTCTGAATTTTTGCCTCAGATGTTCAGCATTGATGCCATACCTGGCAAACACCAACTTTTTAAATTCAGAATAATCTTTAATCATTTCAATAGGCATCTCAGCGTAAATCTCAGTGAGGCTTCCACTAATTAGAGATCTCAGAATAATCATTTTGTCTCTGACTGAAAAATCAGCACATGCTCTTTCAAAAAGAGTTAAAAATGCTTCTGGACAGTCTCCTTGTTTGAAAGTAGGGAATTTCTTTAAATCTGCTTTTGACAACTGCCCTTTTTCAGAGTTGGAATTTCTATTATTGTTATTATTCTGGTTCATTAATTCCATTCTCCTGAGTTCAAAAGACATTCTCTCTTTTTCCAATTCAATCTGTTTCATTCTTTCCTCCATCTCTAGCTGTTTCATTCTTTCCTCCTTTTCTATTTCTGTCTCCTTTTTTCCTCCATCTCTAGCTGTTTCATTCTGTATTCATGTGCTTGCGCTAACTCAAACTTTCTGAGATCTGATAAATCTTCTCTAGAGGACCTTTCCTCTTGAGCTGAGGAAAATCTTTCCTCTCCCCCACTAATTTCTTCGTCTGAACTAGCTGCCATTTCAGATGGTCTTGGTTCAGCTTTTCTACTTCGGGTTAAGGGCATTTTATTTCACCAAAGGCTTCTGTTTCAATTTTCAAGCCTTGGTTTAAAAGTCACTTTTTTCCTGTGCTCTTGGTCTGTGATATACAGTTGCAGCCTTCTCCAGCACTGTTAGCTAGCAACTGTAACTAGGCTAGGCTTCTGCCCCTTAAGCTGGGCCTCTTGCCAAACAAAGTTCACTTTATTATTCTGCCTTTGGCACCATTCTTAAATTCACACAGCTCTAGGTTTAGCTGTTTAACTGGAGATCCCTCAGCTTTGCTTCCCTTGGCCTTCGCACTGTCCCCTCAGAGTCTCCCTAAGCTCCGGACACGCTGGCCAAACCACCACAGCCTTTGCTTTGTGCCACTCCACATGCACACAATATGTACTCCACAGAGCTTCCCTGTCTGTTTTCACTCTGAAGTTTCAGCGCCCCTCTACTAGACTTTGCTCCCCTTGAGCCAAAGCCCTAGAAGGTGACCCACGCTCTCCACTTCAGATGACCCTAACTGATGACCCCTTGCTCTGGGCACGATCCTGCCAAGGCTTTACTGGAGTACTCGCATCCCGCCGCTGGACACCAATTTTATTGTAACAGCCTCCTTATACCTCACAAAGGGGCTATTACGTCACACACAATCACTCTTCAGTACCACTGCCACCAACCATTCCCTCAAATGAAGCTTCAGGCCAAAGTATGATTTCAAAATAAAAATAAGATTTATTGAAAACAAACAAAAGGAATGGTAAATCACTTGTATGTAAATAATAAGTCAATCACTATAATAATATAACTGTCACACTCACACTCACAGACCCTCACTAAATAGCACAGATCTATCTCCAAACCCTAACCGTCCCTAACTCTAAAGCCCTATCTGCCCTATCTTCAGACCCTATCTCAGAGCCCTATCTAACTCTCTCACACCATTCACTCCCCTTATATACAACAGCTCCACCCCTTAAGTCCCACCCTCCATCACGCCATTGGTAGATGACACTCAGCTTCAGCAGTGACGGGCAGGTGATGTCATAGCAGTCTGTAATAGTCCGTACCACCTTTTTCCATCTTTGGCGGATAGCCCGGCTGTGACCCTATCTCGATATGGGGACACTCACTACCTTGGTACATGCACTCGTAATCTCAAGATTAGACCACTGTATCATTACTTGTACATGCGGCATTTCGTTATTATTACAGATCAAAAACCTCTTTTAGGAATTTTTACTCTAGAGAAACAGATCCCACCAATTTTATCCCCAGAAATGCTGAGTGGGACAGTACAGTGTTGCCTCAACTTACAAATGCCCCTACCTATGAACATTTTGACATATGAACAGCTCTGGTTGCAAAATTTTGCTTCGACTTGCGACCGGAGCTTCCACTTATGAACATAAAAAGGCAGGGCAACAGGGTGGGAAATTCAAATAGCTAACTGTAGGTGGTGACAAGGCTGCTTGTTTATAGCTCTTTCGGCCCAGCAGTTGGAGAGTATGTGATCCGAGGAGGCTGCCTGCTAAGGTAAGGTGTTGCTTTATACTTTTAAAAAACTGTTCTGGGTATTTTTGCAGTGTGGTTTTTGGCTGGGGGGGTTACAGTATGTTCCTGTGCTGTGATGGGTCTTGGGGGGTTTGTTAGCTTTTTGTTTCCCCCACCCCCAATTCTGATGGGGGAGTTGTTTGCTTTTTTGGAGTGTTTCCCCCCATTTCTGATGGATCTTGGGGGGGGTTGGGTTTTTTGTTCCCCCCATTTCTGATGGGTCTTGGGGGGTTTGGTTGCTTTTGGGTTTTTCCTCCATTTTTGATGTGTATTGCATGCTTCCGTTGCTTTTTGCTTTGTTCTCCATGTATTTCTGATTTCCTCCATTTGTTTTCTGTGCTTTTGCAATGGTTCCTGCGTGCTTCCCTTGCTTTTTGCTTTGTTCTCTGTGCATTTCTAATCTGCTCCGTTTGTTTTCTCTACAGGGTTTTTGCAGCTTGGGTTTGAGCTAGTTGTGTGTGGGGGTCATGTTTCTGTGCTCTGATGGGTCTTGCAGACCCTTTCTGCAAGGGTCTGTGCTGGCTGGTTTGCTCTAAAATCGAGTTTAGTCTTTTGGTTTTAAAATCAGAAATGTTTTTGCAAAGGTCTGTGCTGGCTGGTGGGCTCTAAAATGTTGGTTGGTTTAGTTTAAAATGTGTTGGTGTAAAATATGTGGATTTAGCATGTGTGGGTTTAAAATGTGTTTGAGATTCCAAACTCTATTCCCCCATTGTCTTCTCTCTCTGTGTGTTCTCTCTTTTTGTGCTTAAAAGCACAAACCTTTGTCTGAGGGGTCTGTGTGCCCCAGTGATGACCTTCTTTCTTTCCTCTTTTTCCCATTGTTCCTTCCCTCCCTCCTTTCCTGCCCTTTTTTAAACGTAAGTCATCTTAAGTTTAAAAAAATTATCCGCCTAGTGGTAGAGGATGGATTAACCGGAACTAATGCTTCAACTTACAACCGGTGCCTCTACATACAAACAAAAAACAGCCAGAATGGATTAATTGGGTTTCCATGGGAAATGCTGATTTGACTTACGAACATTTTGTCTTGCAAACATCTTCTGGGATGGATTAAGTTCGTAAGTCGAGGCACCACTGTATTTTTGTCAGGTTACTCTTATGATCTGAGACACCACCCGGGTAATGTGTTAGGTTTTCCTTCTGCCCTCTGTCGACTTCCGCTCCCAGATCCAGCTGTTGATCTGGCACCAGCTCACCATGTGTTATTAATGGAAACGTCGTCTCTGCCCCCAGTGCAGGTTACTGATGTAGCAGCTCACAAAGTCCTGCATGCTAGACCATGTCATTAATTGGGTGTGGAAGTAATGGCCGAATTACAGAAGAATTCCAGCCATTTAGTTGTAGACAGATTGAACTCTCAGTGCACAAAGGTTATTTGCTATGAGGGAGTCAAGTTGTTATTCCGGGGCAAATTGCAACAAGAACTTGAGGCACTACAGGTTGGCCAGCCGGATATAGTGCGTATGAAGGCACTAGCCCGTAGTTATGTTTGGTGGCCTAGGATGTATAAAACTATTGAAGAATGGGTTCGTTCTTGTCAGATGTGTCAGGAGTCAAGATCATTGCCAGCGCAAGCTCCTGTCCATCCATGGGAGGTGGCATGAGGCCCTTGGTCCCGATTCCAAATAGATTTTTCTGGTCCCTTTCAGGGTCAAGTATTCTTTATTGTAGTGGATGCTTTTTCTAAATGGTTGAAGGTAGTCCCTGTGTCCAGTTCATACAGTTTGGAAGCTTTGTGAGACACATGGTTTGCCAGACATTATTGTTCCAGATAATGGGGCCCTGTTTACGTCAGCAGAATTTCAGCAGTTTCTGGGAGATAATGCTATTTGGCACGTGACATCAACTCCCTTTCACCCGTCTACTAATGGATAGTCAGAGAGCAAGTTAAGGACAGTGAAAGACACTCTCCACCGGCTGGCTAGAGGTAATTGGCAAGACCGGTTGGCAGCATTGTTGTTGCAACAACATTTTACAACCCACTCTACAACAGGACATAGTCCAGCGGAGCTTTTAGTGAATAGAAGGCTGACTATGATCCTTGATAGATTGCACCCAGACTTGTCAATAGAAGAATCACAACTAGTAGGGGGGAAAGTGCAGGTTTTCCACCCTGGGAATATGGTTTATGCCCGTAATTATGGTAGGGGGCCTGACTGGGTGCCAGCAATAATAGCTATGCCAACCGGGCCGGTGTCATATCGAGTGACAATGCCTGAGGGCCAGGAATCACAACATCTGGATCAGCTGTGGCAGAGATGGCCAAGGATGTCAGCAGCTGAGGACAACCCAGAGACAGAGACACCAGAAGCCAGGGCATCCTGGGCATCAGAGATTGTGCTACAGCCTGTTATAGATCCACTAACAGTGGTAAGACCAGAAGGTAGTTATACTGGGGAATGTGCAGAGGCAATGTTCCACATTCAACATAGGGACAGCCCGATCCATTAAGTCCCAATGAGCAGGCTGAAGGTAATGGGTTAAGATGTTCTCAGCGAGTATTGGCACCTCCCCGTTATTTGCAAGGCTATGATTGTAACCGGGTACCATCTTGTCTTAGGTGGGAGGGGTGTAGTGTAGGAGACAGGTGAACCTTGTAATGAGGTGATGGCTAGAGGGTTTGATTGGGGGGGGGTGGAGTTATGGGTATTTATTTTATGTGTGTTTTTGGAATAAAGGACCGTATGTGGAAGCAGTTGTTGTATCTGGACTCACAACATAACAGTATCTTGTAAATTATTGAGTGGAGTAATTCTGAAAAGCAGTAAGTAAATACAGTGGTGCCTCGCAAGACGATGGCCTCGCAAAACGATGAATTCGTATAACGATGAGGTTTTGCGACCGCCATTGCGCTTCGCAAAACAGTGTTTCCTATGGGGGAATTTCGCTATACGAGTAGGAGAGTGAGCCCAGTTCCCCTCCTCTTCTTGGCTTCCCTTCCACACCAAGCGACGCTTACTGGAGGCGTAGGGGCGGCAGCGGGGGGGCGGCTGGGGAGTGGGGGGCATTGCGAGCGGCTTCGTGGACTAACGGGGTTTCCCGGCACAGTGAGGCAAGCCCAGGATTTCCCCTTACCTCCTTACACGAGTGGGACAGTGCGCACCGGTTACCCTCCGCCCCTTTTGCTTCCCTACCCGCCCACAGCAAGCAAGCCTAGGATTTTTTGGCTGCTTCTCATCACCCGAGCGGGAAGCGCGCGCCTGCTCCCCGCCTCCTCTTGGCTTCCCTCCCCTCCCACACCAAGCAGCGCTTACCGGAGGTGCGTCTGGGGAGTGGGGGGGGGGGTCGCGAGTGGCTTCAGGGACGACCTGGGCTACTTCAGAAGCTAGTGACAGCGAGGTTTTTCCCGGGCTGATAGCGGAAGGAATTCCCTCCCTGGGCGCTTTTAGCCTTAGTTTTCGCCCTTTCAGCAGGGTGGGGGAAGCCCCAGGGGATTTCCCCATCTCTGCAGAAGGACGTTCCTTTCACCGTCAGGGCAGGGGCTGCTTTGTTTCTGCCAGCCACGTGCACACTCGGAGCTCCCTTCCAGCACTGAGCAGGGGTTTCCCGGCCTGGGGCTCGGGAGGGGGAGGTTCCCTCATTGCTAGATGGGCCGTCTCTAGCAACGCCTTTTGTTTTTGCCAGCCACGTGCGCACTCAGGAGCTCCCTTCCAGAGCTGAGCAAGGGTTCCCCTGCCTGGGGGAGGAGAGAGGGAGGTCGCCTTTGTTTTGACGGCTCCTTTTCACCGCGGCACGGAAGTCCCCCAGACGGAGTTGAGAGGGGAGGTCCCGTGGGCATTAACTGGGGCCAGGTGGGCACGGAGGAGCTCCCTTCCACCAGGGGCTATCAGCAACATGAGTCTTGCGGGGGCAGCCAGCCATTGTTCAGTTTAATTCAACAGCTGATCGGCAGCTCCACAAAATGGCTTCCCTAGGGTGCTTCGGAAGACAGCGATTTAAAATGGCTTCCCTATGGGCGATCTTCACACAACGACGACTATTTTCCCCATGGGAACGAATTAAACGGGTTTCAATTCATTCCAATGGGGAAAATCTTTTCGCAAGACGATGATTTCGCTAAACGGCGATTTCAATGGAACGCATTATCATCGTCTTGCGAGGCACCACTGTATAGGGTTCCCTGCTACACTTATCCCTTGTTTCTGGTAATAGGGCTGCAACAGAACGTCATCAATGTTATTCCACAAAGAAGGATACAAGGATACACACAGTATGTGGACTGACTTTAAGACCTGGCTACTTCAGTCCTAGTGACAATGAGCTGATTAACTTGCACATCATCATCATCATCATCATCACTATTATTATTATTATTATTATTATTATTATTATTATTATTATTATTATTATTATTATTATTATTATTATTATTATTATTATTATTATTATTATTATTATTATTATTATTATTATTATTCCAGGGGATGCCAGAGTTGAATATAAAGAACTAGAAAACTAACAAAGTAGAGAGAGCTGTCAATCGAAGCATCTTGCCTCTGGAAGAAACACACTTCAGTGGTCCCCGTAGTCATTGGGGCTTTGGGAACAAGGTCAAGAAATTTCACAAGTACTATCACATCACCATCACAGATAGAAAAAAACAGCAATATTACTGTGTCAATATTTAACAGATACTTAGGTTTTTCGTTAAAACTTGTATTTGTTATATAATATCAGTCAATGTTTTTATAATTTTGATTTTGCCTGTAGTAGTAGTAGTAGTAGTAGTTGATGATGATGATGATGATGATGATAAATGATGTCATTGAGCAAGAAATTTGAAGTCAATTTTGAAATGTACTGTATAAAATTTCAGAACCTTTTGGTTGGACTTAAATGTTTATACACAGTAAGCTGTAAGTAAGTGAATGTCTGCTTCTCACTCAATGAGAAGGCAGGCAGCAAAAACTGAAAAGAATAAGGCTTTATTATGGAAACAGCAACTCAGCTTTAACTACTCTATGGTGGCAATGTTCATGCTGCTATAATAAAACTTAAGAATGTTTGAGTAATTTTCTCCCCACAATTTTTCAAAATTACATTACCCTTACTGAAAACGGAATGGCTTTTAGTGGATTAATTAAACTGTAGCTGGCTTGCCATCTGGGTGCAGCTTGTTTAGCTGCTCTTCACAGAAAGATTTTTCACTGAATAAAGAGCATTTTTGTTATTAGAAGGCAGCTGTTGGAGTGATCTTCAAAATACAAATGATATTTGTCCTAATTTATGTATCTCTCTTTCACTGTCTCTTACTCTTTCTCTCACTCTCTGTATATGTATAATTGAAATTGGACTTTCTGAACATCTTAATTTTTTTGCCAACCATATTTTGTTGAAATCATGTAGACTCTTATGATTGTCTTTTACAAATCTAAGGAACTATAATCATTTTTTTGCAGCAGGATCACTGGTGATATTATGTTACAAGTCCAGAGTTTAGTCTAGATGCAAAAGAGGAAAGAAAAAAGGAGGGGCGGATTAAGTAGATCTGATTTTTGTGGCTCAAGTGATTTCATTAAATTAGAGTGCTGTGTGCTCCCGTTCATTAATGAACTTGTGCCATATGCTTTAACTGTTCTGGTCAACAGCTGATAAAGAGAAGCTTGTATTAAAAAACAAATCTGGATAAAAATATCCCTGTGATGGGCTTTTATCAAAGGAGTTGCTTTGAATTCAGTAACTGCTACTGGGGCAATATGGCTCACAATTTGCGACCCAAAGATAGTCATACATTATTGGAATACAGCCTACCGCGCTTCACATTACACAGATGTGAAGGCCTGATTATAGCTGCTTCATAATTAACAGTGATCCGATTTGTTTTGTGGCATAAATGGTGCATGTGTAGAACATTAGCCATGGCACTCTAATTCAAATTCAACTCAAGGGCTCAGCGGCAGGCGGGTCACGAGCTTCAGGGAGTAGAAGCACAAGCTCCTCCATATGTTCTTGCGGCATCTTACTATGGCTATGAGTGCAAGATAAGTTCCCCAAAGAACCTAATCGTGTTCTGTAATTACAGTGCAGCTTTCTGCTGGCTAGAAATGAGGGAGTAGCTAAAACCCTCATCAGATAATTTGTAAATTACTTTACATGGCGGATGCCTAACTCAGTTGGTTTTCAACTGCTGAAATTATAAATAATTGTAACAGATGTGGCAATATGGCTGGCCTCCAATAAATGAGGCCCTTGATAATTTGGCCGACCCTTTGACAGGCCAATTTAATAAAATGTGAACAAAATCTTCTTGCTAATAATTTATCATCCCTTTTCCCAATAGAATAAATTTAATTACCCTAGCAGTTAACAAGGTCACACCCAGATGCCAAACTCGGCTACAGTTTTGATAATGCAATCAGGAATTGAAAGGTGATGACAGCGTTGTTGTTTTTTTCATTACCTGGCTTCACATAAACACAGGTGGCGTAGCTTTCTTGTCAGTTTTTAATAATTACAGGCTATTATGGAATGCATAGTTAGCAGATTGAAAACCACACTTTGGTGAATTTGTTTGAGTATGATTAAGATTCTAATGTATAGAGATGATAGTATATAACAAGTGTTGCTCCATGCTTATCCTGTTATTTCTGGAAGATTTGCTTTCTCCTGGTGACAGAAGTATAACAGTTCTGAAGACCAGGACATCTAGCTGATAAGGCCGTGCTTGTTCGTAAACAAAAGATGAAAGTGTAATTAGTTCATTTTGTTCTGTCTGGACAAGTACATTGTCGTATCGTTCTATACATGCAATACTAGTACTAATCTTATATTTGTCTAGTCAAACTTCTTATACAGGGTAAGGTGTTTCTTACAGTAGAATTATTAATAAAGATTAGAGCACACAGTGTAGGTTTTAGTTTGCTAAATGCAGAATAAGGAAACAAAAATTGCTTTAAATGATATGGAAAGTTATTCTCTTGCATTCTTCCATATTGTATTCAAGGCCTTCAATAGAACTATTTGAAAAATATATAGTATTGTCAGCAATACACAAGTTTTTTAAAAAATCATGAATTGTGCTACAGTTTTATTTGAGTAAAGCAGTGGAAAAGATTTTAGAATGCCAGAAAAAGTCCAAAAACCAATCCAGCAAAGGAAAATGAGACTTTAGCTAGGGAAGCAGAAGTAGACCAAGCATTATAGAGCTGTCTTTGTGGATTGTAGCTCTATGCAGTAGTCATTCTTGTTGTGAATTCACAGTTCCTTGAGTTCCGGGCCATGTTTTTTGGGGAGATTCTTCATTTTGGGTGGAGAGCATTCCAAAATGAGATAAAATAGGTTCCCTCCTCCATATCTAAAGACATATGTGTCCACACTACAGCCACACTTATCTGCATGTATGAATAAAATCTATGGTTAAATTCAGAATTGATTTTGAATTTTTGACCACACTTATGATTTTTCGGAAAATGAAAGGGAAAAAAAGGCTCTTTTTTCTGGTGATTTATATTGCTTCCTAGTAATAATAGTCTCCTTCATGGATTGCTGCCTTGTCGTGGTGAACGGGCTTGAGTAATCCAGAGAAGCTATGGGCTATGCCATGCAGGGACACCCAAGGCGGACAGGACATAGTGGAGAGTTCCGACTAAACGCAATCCACCTGGAGGATAAACTGGCAAGCCACTCCAGTATCTTTGCCAAGAAAACCCAATGAACAAAAACAAAAGGCTAAAAGATATGGTGTTAGAAGATGAGCCCCTCAGGTTGGAAGACATCCAACATGCTACTGTGGAAGAGCGGAGGACAAGTACAAATAGCTCCAGTGCTAATGAAGTGGTTGGGCTAAAGCCGAAAGAACGCTCAGCTGCGGATATACCTGGAAGTGAAAGGAAAGTCTGATGATGCAGAGAAAAATACTGCATAGGAATCTGGAATGTAAGATCTATGAACCTTGGTAAGTTGAATGTGGTCAAACAGGAGATGGCAAGAATAAACATTGACATCCTGGGCGTCAGTGAACTAAATTGGATGAAAATGAGCAGATTAAATTCAGACAATTATCATATCTACTATTGTGGGCAAGAATCCCATAGAAGAAATGGAGTAGCCCTCATAGTGGGAAAAGCTGTACTGGGATATAATCTCAAAAATGATAGAATGGTTTCAAAACGAATCCAAGGCAGACCTTTCAGCGTCACAGTAATCCAAGCTTATGCACCAACCCCCAATGCTGAAGAGGCTGAAATTGACCACTTCTATGAAGAACTACAACACCTTCTAGAACTGACACCAAAGGAAGATGTTCTTCTCATTCTAGGGGATTGGAATGCTAAAGTAGGGAGTCAAGAGATAAAAAGGAACAACAGGGAAGCTTGGCCTTGGAGTTCAAAACAAAGCAGGGAAAAGGCTAATAGAGTTTTGTCAAGAGAACAAGTTGGTCATCACAAACACTTTTCCAACAACGCAAGAGGCTACTCTATACATGGAAATCACCAGATGGGCAATACCGTAATTAGATTGATTATATTCTCTGCAGCCAAAGATGGAGAAGCTCTATACAGTCAGCAAAAACAAGACCTGGAGCTGATTGTGGTTCTGATCATCAGCTTCTTATAGCAAAACTCAAGCTTAAACCAAAGAAAGTAGGAAAAACCACTGGGCTAGTCAGGTATAATCTAATCCAACTCCCTTATGAATACACAGTGGAAGTGAAGAACAGATTTAAGGAACTTGATTTGGTGGACAGAGTGCCTGAAGAACTATGGATGGAGGCTTGTAACATTGTACAGGAGACACCAACAAAAACCATCCCAAAGAAAAGTAAATGCAAGAAAGCAAAGTGGCTGTCCAACGAGGCCTTACAAATAGCAGAGAGGAGAAGGGAAACAAAATGCAAGGGAGATAGGGAAAGCTACAGAAAATTGAATGCAGACTTCCAAAGAATAGCAAGGAGAGACAAGAGGGCCTTCTTAAATGAACAATGCAAAGAAATAGAGGAAGATAACAGAAAAGGAAAAACCAGAGATCTGTTCAGGAAAATTGGAGATATTAGAGGAACATTTTGTGCAAAGATGAACATGATAAAGGACAAAAATGGTAGGGACCTCACAGAAGCAGAAGACATCAAGAAGAGGTGGCAAGAATACAAAGAGGAATTATACCAGAAAGATCTAGATGTGCCGGACTACCCAAATAGTGTGGTTGCTGACCTTGAGCCAGACATCCTGGAGAATGAAGTCAAGTGGGCGTTAGAAAGCATGGCTAACAACAAGGCCAGTGGAGGTGATGGCATTCCAGTGGAACTATTTAAAATCTTAAAAGATGACGCTGTTAAGGTGCTACATTCAATATGCCAGGAAGTTTGGAAAACTCAGTAGTGGCCAGAGGATTGAAAAATATTAGTCTACACCCAATCCCAAAGAAGGGCAGTGCCAAAGAATGCTCCGACTACCGTACAATTGCATTCATTTCACACTCTAGCAAGGTTATGCTCAAAATCTTACAAGGTAGACTTCAGCAGTATGTGGACTGAGAATTCCCAGGAGTACAAGCTGGATTTCAAATCGGCAGGGGAAATAGAGACCAGATTGCTAACATGCGCTGGATTATGGAGAAAGCTACAGAGTTCCAGAAAAAAATCTACTTTTGCTTTGTTGACTACGGAAAAGCCTTTGACTCTGTGGACCGCAGCAAACTATGGCAAGTCCTTAAAGAAATGGGAGTGCCTATCTATCTCCTGAGAAATCTATATGTAGGACAGGAAGCAGTAGTTAGAACTGGATATGGAACAACTGATTGGTTCAAAACTAGGAAAGGAATACAACAAAGCTGTATATTGTCTTCCTGCTTATTTAACTTATATGCAGAATAGATCATGCGAAAGGCTGGACTAGAGGAATCCCATACTGGAATTAAGATTGCCGGAAGAAATATCAACAACCTCAGATATGAAGATGATACCACTCTGATGGCAGAAACTGAGGAGGAATTAAAGAATCTCTTAATGAGGGTGAAAGAGGAGAGCATAAAAAGTGGTCTGAAGCTCAACATCCAAAAAAACTAAGATCATGGCCACTGGTCCCATCACCTCCTGGCAAATAGAAGGGGAAGATATAGATTCAGTGACAGATTTTACTTTCTTGGGCTCCATGATGACTGCAGATGGTGACAGCAGCCACGAAATTAAAAGACACCTGCTTCTTGGGAGGAAAGCGATGACTAACCTAGACAGCATCTTAAAAAGCAGAGACATCCCCTTGCCGACAAAGGTCCGCATAGTCAAAGCTATGGTTTCTCCAGTGGTGATGTATGGAAGTGCGAGCTGGATCGTAAAGAAGGCTGACTGCCAAAGAATTGATGCTTTTGAATTGTGGTGCTGGAGAAGACTCTTGAGAGTCCCCTGGACTGCAAGGAGAGCAAACCTTTCCATTCTAAAGGAAATCAACCCTGAGTGCTCACTGGAAAGACAGATCCTGAAGCTGAGGCGCCTATACTTTGGCCATCTCATGAGAAGAGAAGAGAAGAAGGAAAGAAGTTGGTTTCTCCTTGTTCAGGTGTTGGTACAGCTTCCCCCTGTAGATGTCCCCAAAAGGATCTTGGCAACAGGATTAACAAATCATTATTGGCATTCTATTTGTATTACAGATGAGTGTTATGAGCTGGGACAATATATATACTGAACCAATGTCTTCATGGTAGAATAATTATATAAGCAGCTCATTCAGTTCATGAACTACAGAACTGAACAGCCAACGATTATCATTTTAAAATTTTTATATCCCACAAAATGATGATCTTTATGTATGAAGTTGCCCACATGAAACTATTACCTCACATGATTTATTCTTTCTTCACATGCTCAGATTCAATTAGTTACTTCATAGTTTGGGCTAATCATACTTTTGTTTTACATCCAAACTGGCAGGCAAAATTTGACTTTACTCAAAATCATTACTTATCATAAAGTGAATCTGTTAAGGCTTACACATCAGCCTTCACTTTCAATTTTCTGGCTTCACTTATTTCATTATATCCCTGGTTTCATTCAGAGACCCAAGATGCCTTACAAAACCAAAGTAATGGTAGACAGATGCATGGAAGTTGGAGGAGGCGGGACTTATATACCCCGTGGGGGAGGGAGCTAATTGACTCTTTTTTCTTAAGCTCTAGAATCTTCCAGAGGTTCCTGCGCAGGCGCAGGATAACCCATTTGTGTGAATTCACAGAGTACCACTAGAAGAACCAAAGTTACAGGTAAGTAACCTAACTATCTCCTGTATGGAGAATTAGTGCAGGGAAATCGCCCCATAGGGAGACCACAGCTATGATACAAGGATATCTGCAAGCGGGATCTGAAGGCCTCTGGAATGCACCTCAACAGATGAGAAACTTTGACATCTGAGCGTTCAGCCTAGAGGCAGGCGTTGCATCACGGCCTCCCAATTTGAAGAGACCCTTGTCCAGCAGGCCGAGGGAAAGAGGAAGTCATGAAATCAGCAAAATCAGAGAGCTGGGCAGGGGACAGATTGGATTTGTCTTCAGTGTGGAAGAGATTTTCACTCTCGAATTGGCCTTTTTAGCCACACGAGAGGGTGCATCATGCTGTTCCAAGTCCTCCATACAGAGCACATTACCATAGTCTCTCGAGACCAAAGGATGCCCAATGTAATGTAACATAATATTAAAAGATTGTTAAAAGAATTTAAAAATGGAGGAGACATACAGGTACAGCATCTTCTGTTCAAAACTCCTTTCTTTACAACTCATCAGTGACTGAAAATGTTCCTAAAAATCAAGATCTTTGCCTACCAGCAGCAGGATTAGAGAGAGCCAACGTGACGTTGTGAAGAATGGAAGGCTGCAAATTAGGAGCTGGTCCTGGAAAGGCTGCAAATGACTCTTCTCTCATCAGATATGCTTGAGAAGGTGTTAGGACCAACAGGGGGACCTCAACTGCAAACGTTAAAATCTGTTGTTATGTTTTATCATGTTGTATCTGACTTATGGCAACTCTATGAATGAGGAATATCCAAAATATCATGTCCTCAACAGCTCTGCTTCGTTCCTGCAAACCCAAACCTCTGGTTTCCTTTAGGAAGTCAGATGATCTTGTGTTTGGTCTTCTTTTCTGCTGCCTTCCATCATTCCTAGCATTATTAACTTTGTGAGTCTGAGGGTTCGAGTTTTGCCTCCCCAGGTTTTGACTGAGATTGTGGAGACAACCGTGTTGAAAAACTATAACTAGACTTTATTGGAATATGTAACAATAACCCTTTCTGTTCGAATTCAGCTTCTACATTTTCTCTTGTTGCCAGCAGCCAAACGAGTTACAGCTGAATTCGTCCCAAGGTCCTTTCAAAAACAGATTACAGTACTGTTCTCCATCTCACAAGTCTCTATCTCAGGGTTTAGTAACGGGGTGGTCTCTTCATCTCACACCTACATCCTGTAAGAGTCCTCTCCTCGTAGAGGGGTCCATGGTCCCTTAGGTAGCCCCTCCTCTGGGCCTCCTCTAGCCGCCATACCCGGCACGCTCTCTCCTCTCTGTCTACTGCCTCCTTTTCCTCTCTGAGCTGCCTGCGCCACTCTTTGGCCTCCGACTCTCCCCAGTAGGAAGGACGCTGCAGTAGCCCCTTTCTTCGCCGGTAATCAGCTTCCTCTTGGGGGACCCGTACCTTCTCCCATTTACCGGTCCACTGGTCCTCTACCCATATCATTTCCCAACATCCTGGTATTATGTTCATCTCTCTTTTATATCTCCCATTCCTGTCTCCACAACGGACCTCCCCCTTTCCTCCTTTCCTGCCAATTCATTCCTGGTCTGGGTTGCCACTGTCAACTTTAACAATTCCCGCTCTAATTTCTGGGTATCGACTCCCTGTTGTTTGGTCGCGATGGGTGGTGCAGGCGGGTCTCTTTGTGCTTCTTGTTCCTTTTTGAGGAAGGATGACACTCTGGCGAGAGCCTCTACACTCTCACCTCGTGTCTCACAGAGAATCCTGCCTTCTCATGATGTGCCCAAAGTAGAACATATTTGCCTCCAGAAATAGTTCAGCCTTGATTTGATCTAGGGCCATTTATTCATCTTTCTGGTAGCCCAGAGTATCCTCAAAGCTCAACTCCAGCAGCAGATTTCCAAGCAAATCAGTTTTTTTCTTATCAGTTTTCGTAACTGTCCTGCTTCCACACCCATATATGATGATCAGAAATATAAGACTATGGATGATCTTGGTCTCCAGTGGTCTTCATTGCTACCCTTCAGAGTTTTAGTCTACTTCTTTCTTGGTTGTAGTTTCCATTAGGATTGATGATTGAATCAAGGTATACAAAACTCTACAGTGGTGCCTCGCATAGCGAGGTTAATCCGTTCCGGATTAACCATCGCTATGGGAAACATCGCTCAACGGAACCAAAAAACCCATTAAAACGCATTAAACTTGGTTTAATGCGTTCCAATGGGCCCTAAACTTACCGTTGAGCGAAGCTTCTCCATAGGGGCGGCCATTTTCGGGCCCTCGCAAAGCGAGGGCCCGGCGGGAAAAGTTGCGGCGGGCATTTTGGAACTGCCGATCAGCTGTTTTCCCCCGCTTCATTGTGCGAAAATCGCTAAGCGAATCGCTTAGCGATCGTCGCACAGCGAAAAAACGCCATAGGGGCCATCGCTGAGCGAATGCTCCAGCGATGGCCTGGACCCCCTCGCTATGCGAATTCATCGCTCAACGGAGCGATCGCTAAGCGAGGCACCACTGTATTTGTTTATTGTTGACATTAGAGTTGTGTAGTTCTTCTGTAGGCATGAGTTTTTTCTTCTTCAAAGGAGTCTGTCATCCTTTGTACTTTCTGTATAGTTCTTCAATGTACTGTTTCCACCTTCTCTTTATTTCTTCCTTATCAGTGTGCATCCCTGTTGGTCATTCAGCATTCCTAGTCCAGACTTCAATTTGCCTTTGATTTCTTGGATTTTTTAAGAGATCGCTTGTTTTTCTCTTTTTCTTGTCTTCCTCTATTTCTTTGCATTAACTGTTGTAGTTCTCTTTGTCTCTATGTGACAGTTGCTAAAAAAAACCCCTACATTTTGACCCTACTTCTGTCACCTTTTACTTTTGCTTCTCACCTGTTCTTTGCAATTTTAAGTATTTCTTCTGTCATCCATCTAGGTTTTTCTTTTTCTTTCCTTTTTAACTACTTTTTTTTTTTTTTTTTTTTTTTTGCTTTCTTCCCTAATGATATCTCTGGTTTCTCTCCACAGTTCTTCTGGTTCATGGTCAGCTGAGTTTAGTAGTGCAAATGTGTTCTTTATGTGGACTTCAGATTCATCAGGAATTTTGTTTAGATTATATTTTGACACTACAATGCTTCTAGTATTCTTTTTCAGTGTTATCCTAATGTTTTATATTAACAGTTCATGATTAGTAGTACAGTTGCTCCAGGTCCTGTTTTTGCTCATATTGCTGGATAAATCTTGCGCCAACCAAATACAGATGTCATTTTAAACTGGCAGGATTGTGGATGACTGAATTTTTCTAGTTTTTGGAAAAGGAGGCCGCGGATATGGATCCCGCCCCCCCACACACACACACGGTGGGCGTGTCACGCTTGTGGAGGGGTGCATCATGCTTATGGAGGGACACACCGTTCTGTGAGCGTGACACACCCACCTTCGAGTGTGACACACCACCGTGAGCACGGGGGTGCCCCCACGCATGGAGCCCGCACCCCCCAACCGGTCTATGGTGCCAAAAAGTTTGGGAACCACTGAGTTATAGAATCCTAAGTGTTGCATTTATATCTAGGATACTCTTCTCCTAACCTTATTGCTTTTACACATATATGACATATTAACCACTCAGAGTAGACCTTTGGTCTAGATGAGCGAGTTAGATATCTAGTAAAGTATCTACTGTCTTTTATTTTATTCTTCTCTCACTCCAGATTGAAACTAATTCATATAACTGTTTCTCACCCCACACGCCCCACCTCCATTCAGGATTTATAATCTCTGAAACTAAATTCCCAATAGTTGGCTTTCAAATGTAACCCCCCCAACACTCCTATAATTGACTGGGCTGAAGTGGGTGAACAGTGAAACCCTCTATTATAATCCAATTGCCCTGAATGGAATTGTCTACTTAAGAGCAAGTTATACTAAAAACGAATAAACACTGAGGTAATTTCAAGTAAACCACTGGTTCTTAACCTTGGGTTACTCAGGTGTTTTGGACTGCAACTCCCAGAAGCCTTCACCACCAGCTGTCCTGACTGGGGTTTCTGGGAGTTGCAGTTCAAAAGCATCCGAGTAACAAAGGTTAAGAACCACTGAAGTAAACTATGCTTATTTGCCCAGTCTATCTGTTTCTATTGCTCACATATTCCTTCTTAACCCTAAACCGTAGTTCCTTCCAAAAAAGCTTCATATTTACAATTTAAAGTATTATTAGTTTTTGCTAATGATTAAGTTTTTCTATATTTTTAAACTGTTACAAAACACACAATCAAAAACTGCATGTCTACAACACTGAAAGTCTGCTATCCCAGTTTAATTATCAAAGTTGTTTGTGTATAATATGAAAAATGGAAGATAGGAAGATTATAGTTTACAGCCTCATTTGCATATATAAGCAGGCATTATGATTATACCAGCTCCCCAGGGTGACATTAAGACAATCTGTTGGGCAGGTTGACATCAAGAAATAGTTGTGAACAAGTAACTGTAAGCCAGAGCCAGAACAGTCCTGCCAGAGGGATGCTAATCCACTGTTTTTGAAAGTCTCTCCTCTCAAGTCAGTCTAGTCTTTCATATCCCTGGGCTGGAATGCATCTGTAGGTCATAACTTCCCTGAAAGTTGCAGCTGGTTGAATACTGTATGTGGATCCTTGTCTACAGATCTGTTCTCCTCTGCCTTTTGCAGGTGCTCTTTATTTACTCACTCTCCTTGTGGTCTCTTTCAAATCTTATACTCTTCAGTAGTATCCACAGTGTATTTCTTAGGATCTCCTATGGCAACTCTTCAGTGCCAAAAGAAGTTGTGTTTCAGGCATCCTGAAGGTGTGATTAAGGGTTAAAGTCCCTTGTTTACTCACACTGGGTCCAAATCTATGTAGTAACATACATGCCTTCATGAAGTTGCAATCCATTGTATTACTGGAGCACAGTAGTGAGCAGTAGATATTCTGCAACAGCTGAATTCAGCACTCTATAAGCCAACTAAAAAAATAGGGGTGCCCCAAACAAAAACTAAGCAAATATTTATTTTGTATCTCAGTGAATCATGTCTAATAGATTACATGCCCTAACCTTATGCCAGTTTGGTACAGGATAGCTCCTAAAGTTGAGAGATGGATTGTTCAAAGTAGAAACACAAGCATACAAGATATCTGCGAAGATTCTGAGTCATCCAGATAACATATAACATTGCTAAATACCTGGCCACCATGTTAGCACCATTGGTTGGACACTCAGACCACCACATTCACAACTCAAAGGAGTTTGTGTCTAAGGTCAGGGAACTGAAACTAAATACTGATGAAACCATGGTATCGTTTGATGTCACATCCCTCTTCACCAGCATTCCCACCCCTGATGCCCTAACAATTGTAAAATGGAGACTGGAAGAAGACAACACCCTCTCCACCAGAAACATCCTCAACCTGGACCAGATATGCCTGCCCCTAGACCTGTGTTTGAGCACCACTTACTTCATGTGACAAACCCAGACCTACTGGGATATGCCACAGTTTCACTAAGCTGCCACCAACCATTCCCTATAAGAAGTCACACAGACCAGGGATGGATTTTTAACAAATAAAAGACCAAGGTTTATTTACATAACACACAGGGAAAATAAAAGGATCAAGTGAATAAGATACAGTAACGTGGCTTAGTCTCAATCGTACATACACACAGTTTGGTTCACACAGAACACTTAACTTGAAGCACAGACCCTGAACCTATCAGTTCTGGCTAACCATACAGACACCTGAACCTATCAGGTTGGTACTGACTGACACACAGTAGTACCCTGTCTGACACACAGACTCCCACTCAAGCTTCTTCTCTCAGCTCTTCTCCAGCTTCTCCTCACACGCTCCACATATATATACAGTACAGCCCCTCCTCCTGATGTCCCGCCTTCCACTCCCCATAGGATGGAACTTTCCCTCCAAACCCATGACAGACAGGTAACATCAGTGCTGTATGTAACACCTCCCCTCTTTATAAGTTGTTTTGTAGGGGGAAAGCTAAGGTGCTTTTCACCAAAAAACAACCTGGACCCAAAACAAACAAAAACAGTCATATAATAACATACAATACCATACTTACTTATACTTACACTCTAAGTTAAACATTTACCATTTACAATACATCAAATTACCTTTATTCATACAAACCAACATGTTTAATAAACAGACACATTTGACTTTTTGTCATCAAAATATATACATAGTCCATGTTTCTTTCGCCGTCTTCATTCTTCAGGTCTTCTTGACAAGGCGTCAGCAACACAGTTCACTGACCCTCTGACCACCTTCACTTCAAAGTCATAGTCTTGCAGGTTTAAAGCCCACCTCATAAGTTTACTATTGTGGGTTTTCATTGTCTTTAACCATTGCAGTGGTGAATGGTCAGTGCACAGAACAAAATGTCTTCCCCAGATGTAAGGCTTGGCCTTCTGGATCGCGTAGACTATGGCCAGGCACTCCTTTTCCACGGTTGCCAAATGTCTCTCACCTTTCTGGAGTTTCCTACTCAGGTAGGACACTGGATGCTGGTCACCATTTTCATCCTCCTGGCAAAGAACTGCTCCTACCCCGCTGTTAGACGCATCGGTGTAGATGATGAACTCCCGGTCGAAGTCTGGAGCATGCAGCACTGGATAGTTGATGAGCGCCTCCTTCAACCTCCGGAACACCTCCTCACAGTCGCTGGTCCACGGGATGCGGTCATCAGCCTTCTTCCTCGTCAGATCGGTCAGCGGAGCCGCAATCTCGCTAAACCTCGGGATGAACTTTCTGTAGTAGCCCACCAACCCAAGAAATGATTTGACTTTTTTCTTGGTGTTGGGTCTGGGCCAATCACGAACTGCTTCTATCTTGGCCTCGAGGGGTTTTATCACTCCTCCCCCTACTATGTGACCCAAGTATTTTATTTCTGGGCTACCCAGCTGCAGTTTGTTCTCTTTGCAGGGCCTAGGCCAAAGCACTTCCTCCCCTGGGTTAAAGTGCCTCTCCCTGCCTTCCTGGTCATCCCAAGCTTTCTTTCTGACCTTTTGAGCTTGCAGGGTCTCTGCTGCTAGCTCTAGGTTTCTCTTTAGGTCATTCCTTAAAGAGTCTATGTATGTCACAACGTCTTGTGGGTCATCCTGGGTGATCTGCTCCCAATTTTGTTTGATCAAATCAAGGGGCCCTTTCACCCTTCTCCCAAATAAAAGTTCAAACGGACTGAACCCGGTACTGGCTTGTGGCACTGATCGATAAGCAAACAAAAGGGATTGCAGCTTCTGGTCCCAATTGTTTGGATTCTCTGCCAAGTAAGCCCTAATCATGCGCATTAGAATCCCATTGAACTTCTCAGTTAACCCATTACTTTCAGGGTGATAGGCAGTGGTTTCCTTGTGCTTAATTCCACAGATTTGCCATAAGCGTTTCATGAGCTTCGATGTGAACGATGCGCCCAAATCTGTGATTATTTCTGAGGCAAATCCCATCCTGGACATATACCCCACCAAGGCATCTGCCACTGTGTTAGTTTCAATGTTAGTCAAGGGAATGGCTTCAGGGTACCTCGTGGCATGGTCCACAATGGTGAGAATGAACCTGTTCCCCCTCTTTGTGGCCTTGGGCAAAGGTCCCACAATATCCACCCCTATGCATTTGAACGGAGTGTCAATCACAGGCAAAGGGCACAACTTTGCTTTGGTCCTGTCGCGGCTATTCCCCTGCCTTTGACACACATCACATTGTTTACAGAACTCTTTGATCTGCTTCCCTATTTCAGGCCAGTAAAAATTCTGTGTGATTCTCTGTTGTGTTTTGTTCACCCCTAAGTGCGCAGCAAACATGTCAGAGTGCCCCCTCTGTAAGATCATGGGGCGATACTTTTCAGGTACCACTAGCTGACTTCTGATCCCATCTCCCCCTTTTGAGATATTCCTCAGGGTCTCTCTATACAAAATCCCCTTTTTCTCTAGAAATCTCACTGGGGTTTCAGGTGTTAGCTGGGCGTCAGTCACCTGTTCAAAACACTTTTGGAGAGTGGCGTCTGCCTTTTGCTCTTGGCCAAATCGGCTGTCTGTGGTTAAGGTTTCCACCACAGCTTCTGAACTCCCCTCTGCTTCCGTCTCTGGCTCATCATTACCCCCCTGAACTGTCCCCGTGGTGGCTTGTGAACGTGTAATCACTAGCACCCGTTTCACATGTTCAGCCAGGTCATTTCCCACGAGCACGGCTGCTGGCAGAGTCGATGAAATCGCTAGCCGCCAAACTCCCCTCCAGCCTTGAAAGTTCACAGGTACCTCCGCTACTGGCAGTGAGATCACCTGTCCCTCAATCCCTGCCACCTTCATGCTCTCATTTGGGATTATATATTCCCTAGGAATAATATCTGGATGGCACAGGGTCACCTGGGAACAAGTGTCCCTCAGCCCCCGATACTGATGGTCAAGTATTCCTACGTCCACCCCTGCGGTTTCAAACAACTGAGAATCTGTTCTCACGAGCAAGCAGCGCTTGACCTCCACAAGAGGACCATTTTCCTCAGCCTGATCAGCAGATGTAACTGTTCCAGATTGAGTAGCCATGGCAACAGGCTCCCTCAGTGACAAGGAGCTTTGCTCTTTCTGGACACAGAACACAGCTTTTGGCTTGGTTCCACTCGAATCCTGAGGCACAATTCCTTTTAGCTGCTTTAATTTCTCACACTCTGAGATTAGATGGCCCTTTCCCTGACAGAAATAACATTTTCTGCTATATTTTGAGTCTTTCTCATCTTGTTTTGGTTTTCCCTCCAAAATCTGAGGTCTTGGTTTCATGTCTGAGGGCTTCCCTTCACCATGGGCCCCTCCCCCTTGCTGGCTTTTCCCTGGTCCCTGAGAGTACTTGCTGTAGGTTTCTTTAGGTTTTCCTACAGATTTCTCCTCACCTAAGGGCTTTCTTATCTGGTAAATAAAATCTGCGATCTCGGCTGCTTCTGCCACAGATTTCGGTTTCCTTTCCCTCACCTGGAATTTCAGTTCCCCATGCAGGACTGAATAGAACTGTTCCAGCGCTATCAAGTCTTTGAGCTGCTGAAAGGTCTCTGTCCCCTCCTGAGATAGCCATTTCTCTAGCAGCCTCACCAATTGGGCCCCCACTTGGGTAAAAGTCTGCTCTGGTTTCTTGGTGATTGACCTGAATCTTTGCCTCAGCTGTTCCGCATTTATCCCATGTCTGGCAAACACCAGTTTTTTAAACTCTGCAAAATCTTTCATCAGTTCCTCTGGCATCTCTGCATAGACTTCTGCAAGGCTGCCACTGATTAAAGATCGCATGATGGTCATCTTCTCAGTTTCCCTTACTGAGAAGTCCACAAACGCTCTTTCCACTAGGGAAAAGAACACTTCAGGACAATCTCCCTTGTGGTACACAGGGAATTTCTTCAGGTCAGCTTTAGACAATTGGCCTCCCTCAGAATCCCTATTGTTATTATTGTTCTGATTCATCAGTTCCAATTTTCTTAACTCAAACGCCATTTTCTCTCTCTGCAATTCCAATTCAAATTGTCTTTGTTTCTCTCTTTCCCTTTCCTGTTTCTCTTCCTTTTCCCTTTCAAACGCCATTCTTTCTTTTTCCAGAGCAATTTTCTCTCTCTCCCATCTTTCTTCCATTTCCCTCACCCTCAGTTCATGCTGTTGGGCTAGGAGTATTTTTCTGAGTTCTGGGTTCTGTTCTCCCGTGCTGTCACCCTGCACTGAGCCAAATTCATCCTCAGAACCTTGGTCCACCTGGGGTTCCCTCACTTCACCCATTTCTGCCATTTGGCTTCGAGTCAAGGGCATAATCCCCCCCCCAGAACAGGCTGCTTTCAAAAGTCAAGCCTCAAAATAAAGCGACCACTTTTTTTTTCTTTTGCCTCAGAACCAGCTTTCTATAGATTACTGCTGTTCTTCAGCACTAACTTGCAACAGTTGCGAGCCAGAGTCTACCCCCCTCTGCTAGGCCTCTCAGCAGGCAGGCTAGATCACTGCTACTACACAGTTTTGCCTCAGCTTTTTTCCCGCCAAAACAGGCTGCCTCAGAGCTCCCTAATCTAGTCCCCAATCTGAGGTTACACGTTCTTCTACTAGCGCACCTCCCCGTGAGGTACACCTAGAAGATTACCTACGTGCTCTCAGATTGTCCCTGACTAGACCCCCCTTGCTCTGGGCACTCTTGCCAAGGCTTTGCTGGACCACTGGACAACTGGACCAGTCGTATCCCACACGCTGGACACCAATCAATGTGACAAACCCAGACCTACTGGGATATGCCACAGTTTCACTAAGCTGCCACCAACCATTCCCTATAAGAAGTCACACAGACCAGGGATGGATTTTTAACAAATAAAAGACCAAGGTTTATTTACATAACACACAGGGAAAATAAAAGGATCAAGTGAATAAGATACAGTAACGTGGCTTAGTCTCAATCGTACATACACACAGTTTGGTTCACACAGAACACTTAACTTGAAGCACAGACCCTGAACCTATCAGTTCTGGCTAACCATACAGACACCTGAACCTATCAGGTTGGTACTGACTGACACACAGTAGTACCCTGTCTGACACACAGACTCCCACTCAAGCTTCTTCTCTCAGCTCTTCTCCAGCTTCTCCTCACACGCTCCACATATATATACAGTACAGCCCCTCCTCCTGATGTCCCGCCTTCCACTCCCCATAGGATGGAACTTTCCCTCCAAACCCATGACAGACAGGTAACATCAGTGCTGTATGTAACACTTCACTTACAGAGGTGACTTTTATAGACAGAAACAGCCGTGCCATGGGTTCCCCGGTGTCACCTATTTTTGCCAATTTATACATGGAAGAATTGGAAAAGAAGGCACTAAACATCTTCCAGGGGGTGACTTCAATGCATTGGTTCAGGTATGTGGAGGACACCTGGGTGAAGATCAAGATTCAGGAAGTATAGGCCTTCACAGATCATATAAACACAGTGGACCCAAATATCAAGTTCACCAGGGAAGACACCAAAGACAACCAGCTGGTTTTCCTGGACTCTGCAGTCTTGCTTACGAATAGAAATCTACAGAAAACCTACACAAACTGATCAATATCTGCAATTTTACTCTCATCACCCATTGCAACACAAACTAGGAGTCATCAGGATGCTAAACCACGAAACATCACCTCCACAGAAGCCAAAAAGAAAGAAGACAGACATCTGAAGACAGCCCTTAAGGTCTGTGTATATCCAAAATGGGCCTTTAACAAGGCAATGTCCCAACCCAGCAGGACAATGGAACAGTCTGAGACCCAGAACCAATGGAATAACCTGTTCATTTCTTATATAGTGTGTGTGTCTGAAAAGCTGAAAAGTATTTCGGTGAACACTACATACCCATGCACTTCAAACCACGAACACACTATAGCAGAGACTCATCCACCCAAAAGACTGGACACTAAAAGACAATAGGAGCAATTTGTATGCAGTGCAATGCAAAAAGGAGTGTTCGGAGCTCTACATTGGCAAAAACCAAACAGCCACTAATCAGGACAATGGCCCAACACAGGAGGGGCAACAGCTCAGGACCCCAATCAGCTGTGCTCCTTAATTTGAAGTGCAAAAGTCACTCATTTGATAACCAAGATGCACTCATTTTGAACCAAGAAGATAGGTGGTTTGAGAGAGGGATCAGGGCAGCCATATATGTGTTTGGGTTCAGTAGAGAAGGTACCAGGATCCAGTCCAGAGGAAGACCACAGAAACAAGTTAGAAACAACTCCACAGCCCAAGCAAAGACCAACCAGCTAAGCTTTTGAGTCCAAACAGCAGCCAAGTAGAAGGATGATGCAAATCATGGTCAGAAAGTCCAGGAGTCAAAGCCAGGAGGAAGAGTATCAAGGCAGCAGGGTCAAGGGACACAAGGAGAGACAAGGCAGGAGCAACACAGTAAACAGATATGATAGGAATGACCAGGCAGGCAAGCAGGGTAGAAACCACCAGGTAGGGCAGGAACAAGGAAGCTGGCAGGCAAGGCAGGAACAACCAGGCAAGGCAAGAATAAGGAGGCAAGGCAAGAACAACAAGGTTGGGCAGGCAAGGTGAGGCAGAAAGAACAGCACAAAATCTTCGATCTAAAGAAATTTCTCCAATATCAGAAAGGAGATTGTCCTGAATCTTTCCTGATTTCCTTTTAGAGAGCTTGTTGGGACTTCAGGGTTAAAGATGATGAGAAGATGAAAATTTTATGGTCACAGATAGGGGAATTTTATCTGAGATCTATTCACAGATGCCTCTTGAACAAGCTAGAGATTTTGAGGTTTACCGAAAGATGGTGTATTCCCAATTTGGGATCAATTCAGAGCATCTCGGGAGATAATTTAGATCAATTTCAAAGAAACCTGAGGAGTCTTTTGCTCAACTAGGGGCACATTTAACTCAGTACCTTAATAAGTGGCTAGAACAGGAATGGATCACCTCCTTAGACCAAATGAGAAATGTGTTTGGATTAGAACAATGTTATTCAATTTTACCAGGGGAATTGTGTTATCTTGTCAAGGAAAAGAATCTTAAAATTTACAACAGGCATCTGAATGTGCTGATTCTATTAGTGGGATCAAAAATCCTTGATTCTCTGAGGAAAAAATTGATAGAAAAGTTTGGGATGACAGGAAGACAGCATCCACATCCACTAAAAATTACCTCAGTCGTGCTGAGGCTAAGGAAAGCCAGTTTAAAGTAAGATCTTCATTCTCAGAGCAAAGTCTACTGAGATAGAATAACCCTGAGGGAAAAGCTAATAAATCCCTTTACTTTGAAGATAGGGCAAATAGGCCCTGAACATAGGGCAAATAACCCTAGACAGCATCTTAAAAAGCAAAGACAAAGGTCCGCATAGTCAAAGCTATGGTTTTTCCAGTAGCGATGTATGGAAGTGAGAGCTGGACCATAAAGAAGGCTGACCGCTGAAGAATTGATGCTTTTTTAAAAAAAAACATTTTATTAGTTTTCCAGTCTATCTACATTGTTTTGTGCTTGTCAGACATCGTGTTGCATATTTGCTTACAATTATTTGTTTTTTACATCTCAATATCTTCCTGTTTGTCCCCCCCAATTCCAAACATCTTTCAAGCATTCAAACCATTCACATACAGATTTTAGTACACAATATGACCACTATCATAATATTACTCTCATATTATATAAAATTCTTCTAATCATTCTTCTATTAACAGTCTTCTAGTAACATTTTTATTAAAGGTGGTTCCGGATCCATAACGCAGCTTTATATCTAATTTAGTTTACCTAAAATAAAAAATCACCATATTAGATCTTTACTCTAATTAGGTCTCCCTTATTTCAATTTAATTCTCCTTTTTAATATACAGAATATACCCTTTCAAAATTCCAAATAGTAAATATAAACCTGTTTTCAATATTAAGAGGCCCTTCCTTGTTTCCCCTTTTTTCATCTTTCTAGGTAATTCCCTCTCTAATTTCTTTCTCATTTAATATTACTGTGTTTTCAAGCTTTCTGTCATTCCCCATGTCCTCTGAAACCATTTTATAGGTCTGATCTATGCCCACCAACTCTCTATGCACCCAGTCCATCCTCAGTGAGTCCTCCAGGTATCTTGTGATTAATTTTGCTGTCTTCTTTTCCTTATCCCCCCCCTGGCACTCCTCCCCTGGCACTCCTCCCTGATCCCTCTCTTGGAGCAATTTTCTCGAGCTGCTGTTTTAATTGGGATGCCTCATCTGAAATATTTCCATCTTCCTTGCCGCTCCCTGCTGCCTGCAGACCACAATCCATCTGATGTTGATTAGCTATTTTTGCTTCTTCAAAGTGAGATTTCACGGTGTGCAATATTTTTTCAAGTGCCAGTCTTACTCCATTCCAGAATTCTTCTTGTTGTGCCATTGCAATATTGTATCCGCAGCTGATGGCCTTAAAAGTCCACTTTAGGGTTAATTTCCCAGCCAAGCTCAGAGGAAGTCAAAAGGGAATAACAGCCAAATAATCAAGGTCACAGGCTTCTGGGCTCCACGCCAAGAGATTCCAAGTAGTCAAAATAAATTCAGGTTATCGAATATAGGAAAGTTTCTCAAGCTTCACACCGAACTGTAATGTTCTCAAAGTATATTTTAAAGTTATTTCCTTTCCATCAGCTATCCCTCTCACCAGATTTTTTGCCGCTTTTTAGTTTCTGAGGAACAGCATTTCTTTTTTCCATATGTAGGAATTTTCAGGGGTATAAGCAATTAGTTATAAAAGTCTCACCGGATGGTAAACAACGATGTCAAAAGGCTGATTATTGCTTCTTTGGCCGGCTGCCAGCGACTTGGAAGCTTGCCGAGGCTGCTTCTTTCTGCCTGTTCGTTGATCAGGGGGTTTCCTGGATCGAACAGGGTGGCCGCCGCCGCCCCTGTGATCAACAGGCTTCCCCCCCAGTTCACCACCCCTCCAGGGCGGTTCTGACACCCTACAGTGTCCCGAACAAGGTCAGGATTCAGCCCAGGGGACAGAGCTCTGTCCTCCTGCTGCTGTCTCGTCGCGACGTCAAGCCGGAAGAACTGATGCTTTTGAATTGTGCTGGAGGAGACTCTTGAAAGTTCCCTGGACTGCAAAGAGAACAAACCTATCCATTTTGAAGGAAATCAAGCCTGAGTGCTCACTGGAAGCTTGTTGGGACTTCGGGATTAAAGATGCTGAAGCTGAGGCTCCAATAAATTGGCCACCTCATGAGAAGCAAAGACTCCCTGGAAAAGCCCCTGATATTGGAAAAGTGTGAAGGCAAGAGGAGAAGGGGATGACAGAAGACAAGATGGTTGGACAGTGTAATCGAAGTGACCAACATGAATTTGACCCAACTCCGGGAGGCAGTGGAAGACAGGAGGGCCTGGCATGCTCTGGTCCATGGGGTCATGAAGAGTTGGATACAACTTAACGACTAAACAACAGCATGCTTGTGGTAAAGAAGGACATTTTGGTCCCAGTGTGAAACTCAGAAAAATAGAAATTTCAGTCAGCCTAAAAAAGTATGTTGCCTTCAGCCATTGGCGGTAGACGCTTCTAATGGCTGCACTTTTGCTAAGTGAACAGACTTGGCAGAGAACACAGAGCTTCCCAAGGGCAGAGTGATACAATGTCATTTAATCAAGTTTGAGCAAGACTTACTGGAAAGCTCTGGAGAAATGATTTTAATCAATGGAAAAAATAATATCTAGGCATTAGAGACTCATGTTCTCTAGTAACTATCTGTAGCCCAGACATAATTCCTAATGAAAACATGTTGGAACAGGATAGGATTACCCTCAAATGGATAAATTCTGATTCTGTTGTATTTCCAATGGCTAGAATAGCATTGAATTACCATCATTGGTCTGGTATATGGAAAGTTGCTGTGTCAGATCAAATCCCAACTCTCTGTCTGATTGGTTCGAATCTCTCAAAGCATGTGCAGAGTGTTTGCATGGTAGCCCGCTCTCAGGGGAGGCAGATTGTAGCCACTGAGGAAAGCATGGGAATCCAAACCACTGAAACTCTTGTTGAAAGACCCCATTTAGGGGAACATCCTGAAATAAAATCAGTACAGCATCAAATAAATCTTCGGTGGATGTCAGAAATGGTAATGAAGATAAAACAAGCGATACAAAATTTCTTTGAAATGGCAAATAAACCAGGCAGGTGGCTCTCCTATAGATTGAGAAACGTTTGGGAAACTCCCTCTCTTGTGGGACTCTCACCACAAAGAGTGAGGTTCACAGCTTGGGAGTACATCTGGACCCGGCACTCACCATGGAGACTCAGGTGGCGTCAGTGGTCCACTCCGCCTATTTCCATCTGCGGCGGATAGCCCAGCTGCATCCCTGTCTTGCTGTTGGGGCACTCACCACTCTGGTCCATGTGCTCATAATCTCGAGATTAGACCACTGTAATGCACTCTACGTGGGGCTACCTTTGAGGTTGTTGCGGAAACTTCAAATGGTGAAAAATGCGGCGACCAGACTTCTCACTGGGATGAGAAAATACCAGCATATCACTCCCACCCTGGCTGCCTTGCATCCCATTCGTTTCCACATCTACTTCAAAGTGTTAATGACGACTTATAAAGCCCTAAACAGTTAGGACCTCGATACATGGCGGAACGCCTTCTCCCACCTAGATCTACCCGAGTCACTCATTTTAGCCAGGAAAGACGGCTGAGGGGCCTAATGCCGAGAGAGGCTCAGAAAGAAAGGACAAGAAACCGGGCCTTCTCGGCAGTGGCCCCTCGACTATGGAACACCTTGCTGTCGGAAATCACCTGGGCTACCACGCTGGGTGTTTTATGAGTCAGTTAAAGACTTGGCTCTTTAGGCAGGCTTTCCTTTCAGCCTGCACTTGATTTTTTTCTCTTTAGTTTTCCTTTTCCCCCATCTTGAACTTTTAAATGTTTTAGTTATGTGATTGTTTTATGATGACTATTTTTATGATGTTTTATAACTGCTTTTAAGCCGCCCTGAGTAGACTTTGTCTAGAGGGGTGGGGTAGAAATTGAAGAAATAAATAAATAAAATAAATAAACAAACAAGAAATCAAATTACAAATCTTAAAGACCAGGAAGGAAAGAGCAAATGGGAGCAGAAGGAAATTAAAAAAATTGCCAAGGACTTCTATCAGACATTATATAAAGAACCTGGGAAATCTTTAACAGATCAAAAAGAATACCTACAGAAGCTTCAACTAAAGAAACTATCCAAAGAAAACCAAGACACTTTGAACTCTTCAATAACAATGTGTGAAATTGTGGAAGCTATTAAAAAATAAAGGAATTGGAAATCCCCAGGAAGCGATGGAATCCTGGCTGAATACTACAAGAATTTTGAATAAGTTGTAACTTAAAGAATTAATAGAAGAAATAGAAACAAAAAGAGATCCCATCTTGGAAAGAAGCAATTATTTCAATAATACATAAAGAAGGAACAGATCAATCAGAAATTAAGAATTATAGACCAATGTGGCGGAATCCCCAAGTCACGCCTGTCTGTCATATGGAGCTCTAGGGCAGGAGCCTATGGCAGGACCGGGAGGGGGGCAGAGTCAGGAGAACAGTTGGAGACTGAGGAAGGTTAGAGAAGGGTTTTGAAGTGTTAAGACAGACATTGGAAAGTTGGTGTGTGTTTCAAAATAGATAAGAGATAAAAGTAATAGAAAATAGATAGACAATCATAAGATATTGTTACAGTGTTTAATGTGAATTAATACAAACAAGCAAATGTGTAATCCAAGGTTAATGACTGAACAATAAAAGAACATCTATGACCTTCTGTGATTTACCAATCAAACAATAAATAAACTGGTTATATTTGGCAGCCCGAGTCTAAGAAGCATATTTGGTACAGTGTGGATAAAGATCCACTGGTGGCAGCATGTAAAGGGAGAAAATAGTACATCGTGTCCAAAGGTGGACCTGTGTTTGAATGAAAACAAACAGGGGACACTGGGGGAATGCGACAACCAATCTCATTATTGAATGTAGATTATAAAATTTTCACAACAATATTAACAACTAGACTGAAAAAATTTTGTGCAGATTATTCATCAGGATTAATCAGGGTTTCTACCTAAAAGACAAATGAAGAATAACATTAGGATAGTATTGAATGTTTTGGAATGTTATGAAGCCACCCAGAAGAACAGATGGCATTGATATTTTTTAATGCAGAGAAGGCCTTTGATAACATGAATTGGAGTTTTCTATCAACACATCTGCAATTAATGGAAGCTGGGGAAAAGTTCATAGGAGAAATCAAAGCAATATATTCTAAACAAGAATCAAGAATCAAAGTAAATGGAGAGCTGACCGAAATAATTCAAATTGAGAAGGGCACAAGGCAAGGATGTTCATTATCTCCTCTACTGTATATTCCGATGTTAGAAGTCCTGAATCAACAAATTATAGAGGATAAGAGGATTAAAGTCTTAAAGGTCAAAGGAGAAGAATTCAAAATCCAAGGCCATATCGATGATTCAGTAATATTCCTAGAAGATCTCCTGGAGTCAAAAGAGATATTAGTAGATACAATAATAGACGATGGACTCATGTCAGGTCTTGAAGTAAAAAAAATGAAAAACAAAGATTTTGATTAAAAACATGATAAAAGACAAAAAAGAAGAGTTGCAGATACACTCAGGATGCCAAGGAGTATCCAAGGTTACGTACTTAGGAATCGACACGAGAAAGAAAACAAGCACACTGATAAATGATAATTATATGAAAGTAATGAAGGAGTCAAAGCAGATTTACAGAAATGGTCTAAAATTCACTTGTCTTTAATGGGTAGAATAACGACAATTAAAATAAATATTTTGCCAAAGTTAATTTTCCTTTTTCGAATGATTCCAGTATTACTGAAACAAGATTTCTTTAAGGAATTGAACAAGATAACCAGTAAACTTGTCTAGGATGGAAAAAAGCCAAGAATAAAACACAAAGCTGTCCAGGACAACAAACAAAGAGGAAGTTTTGGACTACCAGATTGGATGAACTTATAGAACAGATTAGATCGGTACCATATTAGTTAGAATAGGATGAGATGAAACCAATTGTATATACTATAATAAACATCTGATTGCAACAACATGTACAGAAGTAGAAAAAACACAATAAAATATATTTTAACAAAAATAGGGGAACATCCTGAAATAAGGGAGACTGCTGATCTGATGCTGATGAAAAATCCTAATAATTCCTCCTTTATTAAGGAACAAAAGGAAGATAGCACCTTAAATGATTGCTTTCAAAAAGTTAAGGAGAATCCCATTCCACTGTCCCCTGAACATCCAGATGGGTATTGTGTGGACCAAGAACTATTGTATATGGAGGTTTTAATTATACCTTGTAGGAATGGAGAAGGGCCCCACAAACAGCTAATTGTCCCTGTGAAATACCAAGAAAAGATTCTGAAAAAAGCACACAAAGATGTATTTGGAGCACACATGGGCATCTCTCACACTAAGCAAAGGGCCACACAGAATTTTGTTTGGCCAGGGATGGGGCTGCAAATAGGCATTATTGCCAAACCTGTGGTACTTGCCAGAAGCGAGGTACTGGAAATGACAAAACTAGAGCTAAACAATGCCCATTGCCTGTTATCTCGACCCCTTCCCAATGTTTAGGTCTGGACCTAGTGGGATCCCTACCCAGTGTGACTAGACAAGGAAATAAGTATATTTTATCCATTATTGATTTTGCCACCAGATACCCAGAAGCAATCCCTCTAAGAAACAGAGACTGAAACTGTGGTGGATGCATTAATTAGTTATATGTGCGGAATGGATTTCACATCAGAAATAATAGATTTAGGAACTTCCTTTACTTCCAAATTAAAGAAGAGACTATGGCAGGTCTGTGGAATTTCTCATGTGACATTGTTTCCTTACTACCCCCAAACAAATGGGTTAGTGGAAAAATTTAATGAAACTTTAATGAGAATGATACGTGCGTATGTGGCAGAGAACCCAAATGATTGGGATAATAAATTACAACCACTGCTATATGCTTATTGAGATATTCCCAAGAAAGCACAGGTTTTAGTCCTTTTGAACTTTTGTTTGGTCATAAAGTAAGAGGGCCTTTAGATTTCTTATGACAGAACTGGGAAGGTTATAAAGAAAGGGACCCTGAGTCGATTGTAGAATACATGGATAATTTAATGAACGCCTTACAAAGATCCCTAGAGATAGCTGGGGAAAACTTAAAGGGAGCCCAAGGTAGACAGATAAGTTGGTATGAGAAAAAAGCCTGAGAAAGAACATTCGGTCCTGGAGAAGAAGTATTAATGTTGAGACCCACAAAAGGAAATAATTTGCAGTTAGTGTGGATTGGACCGTACATAGTGGTCTCCAAAATGAATGATAGTTATGTTCTTCAAAGGCTGGTAGAAAAAACCCTGTATGGCCTAAGAGAGTTCACTATGGCATACATGGATGACATTGGTATTTTTCGCCAGACCTGGGAGGAACATAAATCCCATCTAAAGGTTGTGTTGTAAAAGTTGTGTGATGCTGGTTTGGCAGTGAAAGTGGCCAAATGTCAAATTGGGAACTGTGAAATAAGGTACTTAGGGCATCTAGTCAGAGGGGGGGATGATCAACCCCCTAGATGCAAAGATAGAATTTATTGATACTTGGCCCACCCCGACTTCAGAAAAGAATATCTGAGTGTTCCTTTGGTTAGCTTGATATTATCGACGTTTTGTCCTGAAATTTAGCGAAATTGTTGCTCCGTTAACAAACTTAACCTGAAAGAAGCAAGCTGAAAACATCCAGTGGACATCAGAGTGCCAGGTAGCCTTCAATCGTCTGACTTCAGAACCTGTCCGTTCGACCATGAATTCATCATTTACACGGATGTGTCAAACATGGGACTGAGAGCCGTGCAATACCAAATAGGCGACAGTTGGAGTCTATATCCAGTGGCTTTTGTAAGCAAGAAACTCCAGCCGGGTGAGAGACATTTATCCACTATCGAAAAAGAGTGTCTAGCTATCATATGGATGCTGCAAAAGCTGAAGCCCTACATTTGAGGAAGGAAATTTGTCCTCTGCACCAACCATTCCCCTATGAAGTCTAATAGCAGCAAACTCATGAGATGGGCACCGACTTGGCAAGACTTTGATTTTGAAATCCACAGTGTAAAAGGATCTGAGAATGTGGTCATGGATGCTTTGTCTAGAAGGCCAGATGACTAAGGAAAAATTCTCTTTTTAAAAATCTGAGCTCAATATTAACTGTTCTTTTTGTGTAATAGTTATGGGATATGCTTAAAGTGCAAACTTTGCTTGGATATTTATAAACTAAGAGGTAGTACAGTGGTAGTAAAAATATAATAATATGTATACTTAATAATGTAAGAGGTTAATATTTGCATTCTTCCATGAACCTTTGTTTGTTTATGAGGGCAAACCATTAAGTTTCCCCTCCTAAAACAAACTGATTTAGGGGGGAGGGATATAGTGTTCACCCTGCTCATGAATATTTATGTTCAGATTTGCATGCAGCAATAGGAGTGGGTGGGGGTGGAGTTAAGGGGAGGAAGAAAAGGAGGAGAGAGAGAGGTGGTTGAGAGTGGAGAAAGAATGTTGTTTAATTGAGAGTTAATGACATTGACTAGACTTTTATCACCTGTAACAATAAACAGTTTCTACTTGGTTCTTAAATGATATGTTGCCTGGACCTCTGTCATTAATAGTGAACAAAGTTGATGTAATCAACTGGTGGCAGCTGAAAGACACAAAGCTTGTGCCTTTGCTTGGTGAAACAATGAAGGGCCTAGTGGGAACATGACAAAATGATCACATGCTTTGAACTGAAGCAAAAGGATTTGACTTTTAAAATGTAGAAGGGTGTATGCTGGGAAGGAAAAATTACTGATTGAGGCCATGGGACTCCTGGCTGATTTGCATTTCCCATTGCATCATGTGATAAATGGGAAAAATGTGAATCAGCCTGCTCCAATTCCATTGTATTTCTGCATCCCCCCCTCCCCGGTGTAGTCAGATTCTTAGTGTGGTTGGCCATATCTCGGCAGGGTGAAAAGGCAAAAAAAAAAGTGGGTACTTGTCATATCCCTAGTTTTTCCTGTCTTCTTTGATTGACATCAGAAGTCCTGTTATGTGGCCCTTATTTACCAAGAGTTAACAGCATTTTCCAATCATTGCACCAGTACTTGAGCAAGGTTGTATTGCTGATTGTGGCTTTTTTTTTCTATTTGAAATCTGATCTATTAGTAGATCATTCTATTCAACAATTGAGATGTAATAAATTTATTGTGGTATTTAATAATTACCATACTGTTGTCTGTCCTTAGGACAGGGAGGATGTAGAAATTTGGTAGTAACAGTCCAAATCATCATGAACATATTTTAAAGAACTGTGATTACAACTGAGATAAATGTGTCAATCAGCATTGCTTTATGCCCATTTGTGGCATCTGCACATATTGATATACACCTGATGTTCTTCCTTTCACTTTTACTACAAAGATAATGAATGTTCATTGGGTCCCTTTTGTTCCCAGACATAGTTGACTATGGGAAAGAAAATCTATGGCATCACTCCACATTGTCCTTTATGCTCAACTGTGTATATTTTGTTTTCTAGGATTTCCATCATTGTTCTTCAAGGAAGCTAGAACACCTCATAACACCACAAAAGTCTGAAATAAAGCTTTTGCAAGAAAAATTGAAAAGAGCAACTCATACACTAGCAGATCATACCCTTTGCAACAGAGATTTCTTGGATTGCATCAGTGCTAGAGCTGTGAAAAAACACAAGGTAGGGAAGCTTTATTGTCTTGTGTATTTGTGTCAAAATGAGGTTGGCAAAGCTTGACATTTTGCTCTGGGACTTAGATAATAACAATTTTAATAACTGTTGATGCTACTTATAATTCTGGAAGCTTGATCGAAGAATGTTTTTATTATCTGCCAAAGACTTGTTAAAATAACTGTAGGGAGTAGGAAGTTTTACCTTATTAAACACTGAATAAAGGATTGTTAATTTAATGAAATTATTTAAAGGTTCAATTCTTTGTAGGATTCTTGAGATGAATATTTATTACTTGATCCTGTTTGTGAGGATGCCCACTCTTTCCAAACATGAATATAAGAAATTGAGTTCAAGAGATAAAAGTTTGTAATTAATGGAAATGCTGAGTTAGAAGTTCTATACAACTAGTATTATTTTATCTTCAGAATTAATTACAGAATGAAAAGTCAGTTATTTATTTTATCCATTAGAATTTTTATTTAATTCTCCCCTGGATGCTTCAATGTTGTTACTTTGTATCATTAATCTAAATAAAAATAAAACAATAGACATTTTAAAGAATACTGTCACAACCTATATGATCCTAGTTACAAATGCCAGTCAAATAATAAGAGTTTTTTTTAAACTGAGCACTGAAGATGATTTACTTGTGGAACACATTCAAGGAAAATGAGGTGCTTAGTCGAGCAGTTTCACAGAATATTAGTTTATATTTCTTGGTATTCTTTCCTTTTGCATGCATATTACTAAGCAAGTGTACTTGTAGTATTTTATCTATCATAAGAGTAATAAGGAAGGAATAGATGTTTACGATGCATTGGCAAAATCCTATTGTAAATTTATGCTACATAGTGTTGATTTAAATTAATTGAAAGCTTCTCATCCCCTTCCCTTCTCAGTTTTGAGGCTTCTTAGGGCTACCTTTTGCCTTTGGATATTTGAGAGATGGAGCATTTAATAGTAAAAAATCAGTGCCAGATTACCACCACTGGAATTGGGGCCCCTGGCAGTGGTCTGGCAAATGATTTTTTTACTTTTAAAGGCTTCTCTGCACCCATAGCCAGGTCAGGAGGGAGACCTAGGGATCCTCAGAACCTGAAAGTAGGGGAAAAGAAACGTCCAATTAATGTAAGTGGAATATTTCAGCACTGGATGATGATATCATCCCAACTGCAAAAAAAGTTGTGCAAGAGGATTTTGCCCATAGCATTAAAGTTTTTTAGGGGGTTATAGGTCAGAACAATCATGTTGATTGTTATCTGAAAGCTTGATAGTCATAATTTGTTAAGAAAAGAATATGGATTGTTAAGACTATTCTTTCATGTATTACTATGTACCTGCCATTAAAACCACCACTATGTTCATTTAAGAAATGTGAGTAAATTATTGAAGTCTACCTATAAATATTGTTATGTGCCATCAGGTCACTTCTGGCTCATGGTGATCTTATGAATTAATAACCTCTAAAATGTCTATTATGTATTTATTTATCTATTTGAGATATTTTACCTGCCTTTCTTCTTAAAAAGGACCCAAGTCAGCCTATATCATTAAAAGATAGTCTTTAATGTTAACAATGGTGAGCATAAAAATACAAAAGGATCAAACAAATGGCATATGAAAAAACATTAGCAACACCAAAATACATTCAAAGCGTTAAGGTACAACAATCTATTTAAAACACCACTGAGCTTGCCCGAAGAGAAAGGTCTTTGCCTGCTTGCAGAAGGACAGTAAAGATGGAGCTAGTCTAGCCTCCTATGGAAGTCAGTTCAAAAGACTGGGAGCTGTAACAGTGAAGACCCTCTCCTGTGTCCCCACTAAACACACCTGTGAAGGTAGCAATACTGAGAACAAGGCCTCTCCTGATTATCTTATCACTTGAGCAGGCTCATAAAGGAAGATATGGTCCTTGAGATAACCTGAGTCCAAACGATTTAGGCCTTCCTTCCTTCCACTCTGGGTGGTTCAAAACACAGTGAAATAATAACACTTTAAAAAGCACTGGAAATAATAACTATATGAAAAACCAATATTAAACATATTGATCCAGATACATAAATGGGTTTATAGTGACCAGCCCCAGTTAGCAATCTGGCTTCTGTGATCGCTTGGTTCTGCTCTGGGGTAAAACAGTGTTGCTTTTAAAAAGAAAATCACAACACAAAAACCTTTTGGGACAAGTTCAGAGGAGGGCAACAAGGATGATCAGGGGACTGGTAACCAAGCCCTATGAGGAAAGACTAAAAGAACTGGGCATGTTTAGCCTTGAGAAAAGAAGACTGAGGGGTGATACGATAGCACTTTTCAAATATTTAAAAGGCTGTAATACAGAGGAGGGCAGGATCTATTCTCAGTCATCCCAGAGTGCAGGACACGCAACAATGGGCTCAGGTTACAGGAAGCCAGATTTCAGTTGTATATCAGGAAAACCTTGTGGCATCTGCCCAGATCATGAATATTAATGTGCTGTCTGCATGGACCTATGAGAGTGCTGGAGAGGCAGAGTCACAAGATATAAGAGTCTCTGCAGGAGAAGGAGAGATTGAGAGTTTTAGATTTGAGGATTGGTGGTTCTGGAATTTGGGGTGGAGAGAGAGAGAGAGAGAGAGAGAGAGAGAGAGAGAGAGTGGCAGTTGAGAGTGGAAGAAGTAGGATGTTTTGTTAAGAGTTAACAACATTAATTGTACCTTCATCACCTGTAATAATAAACAACTATTTGGTTCTTTTTAAAATGACACATTGCCTGGACCTTTGTGATTAATAATTAATGTTGATGTGATCAACTGGTAGTGGCAACATGACACGTAGCTTGTGCCCTTTGCTTGGTGAAACAACCAAGTGACAGGTGGGAATGTGACACTTCCTAAGTGTTGGAGCAGCACAGCAATGGAACCAATTACCTCATGAGGTGGTGAGTGCTCCAACACTGGAGGCATTCAAGAGAAACTTAGACAACCACTTGGCAGATATCCTTTGATTTGTATTCCTGCATTGAACAGGGGGTACTGATGGCCTTATATGCCCCTTCCAACTTCAGTACAGTGGGGTCTTGACTTGCGAACTTAATCCGTATTGGAAGGCGGTTCGCAGGTCAAAAAGTTTGCAGGTCAAAATCTGCATTCCCATAGGAATGCATTGAAAACCATTGTAATCCGTATCTGCTCTATACCGTCCATAGAAAGTAATGGGAAGTTGCTATTCCACCTTCTACCACTAGAGGGGAATATTTTGTAATCCCAGGAAGGCGAAACAGGCAGCCCGGCCATTTCCTCCCAGCTCCGGGGGAATGGGCCGGGTGGAGATGGGAGCAGCAGCAGCACACGGTGCCCGGCCATCAAGGCTCCCCGCGGCCCCCGCGGCACTCCCTCCCTCCCCGCCCAGCCCCCGTTTCCAGCCCCAGCCAGATTCCGGCCCACCTCACTCTCCTTCTCCAGCCCCTGTTCCCATCACCCGCCGCCCGCGCCCGCCTAGTTCCCCGGCACGGAGCCCTCCCAGCGGCAGTGCCATCCCGCGAA
The DNA here is from genome assembly GCF_051106095.1 of Pogona vitticeps. Lineage (NCBI taxonomy): Eukaryota > Metazoa > Chordata > Lepidosauria > Squamata > Agamidae > Pogona > Pogona vitticeps. The sequence goes on along the minus strand of NC_135784.1, from coordinate 221,327,679 downwards.
CTCGCTCCCGCCCTCCCGCGCGGGCTCACCGGGGTGCTCGGAGGTGCCTCCACCGTCCTCGCCGCTGCCTTTTGCCGCCACCGCCAGAGCTCGGCTCAGCGGGGCCCACCCAGGAAGGCGGAGGCCCCGGCCAGTCTGGAATTCTGGCAGCCAGAACGCCCCGAGGCGCCCCAATCCCAGAGCAGGAGCAGCACCGCCGCGTCTCCGCCTCTCGCTGCGTCACCGCCAACCGGCTCCAGGTGCTTTCCCGCTTTTTAAAAACTTTTTGGTACATACCTCAATTCTCCATCCGCAAGTCAAAATGGATTTTTGCGGACGGAGAAGTACGTAACTCAAAAAGTTCGTACCTCGAGCCGTTCGCAAGTCAAGACCCCACTGTATTCTATGATTCTATAATAAAAATAACCATAGTTACATAACTTTAATCTTCATTGTAGAGTTATTCAACTACCAGTAACATTGCAATTTTCAACTACAAGTAACATTGCAATTTAAAAAAACCCACAAAGCTTGCTGCTTGTATGACACCCCATAGTACTTAAAGCACTCTTTGGGTGGTTTACAGTTTAATTATGCAGACTTCATATACCCCCCCCAGCAAGCTGGGTACTGAATTTACCATCCTCGGGCGGATGGAAGGTGAATGAACCTCGAGCGAGTTACCTAGGATTGAGCCTGGGTCATGGCCAGAGTTTAGACTGCAGTACAGCAGTTTAACCACAGTGCCACAAGGCCTCTAGAAATAACAACTATGGAGTGTTAACGTGACAACATGATGGTAGCAAATTTAAAAGTGTAAATATAAATACTGTAATTTTTGCTCCTCCTTAGAGGAGGAAAACAGGGAAAATATATTCTGAACCAAATAGTGTAATAAAATATTTAATAAACCATAACAGAATAACATTTGAACCATGTAAAGTGAACAGCAGTCAACAGTGGCATTAAGAACCATTACCACTGTCATTAACAAATGGAAAGACTTAAAGGTTTGTGTACTCTAGTTTATGTACCATAAATTTATGTACCATAAATTTAATTGAAGTACATATAGACCATTATCAGCCAGTGATAAGACCTATACCACGCTACCTATATTTTACATTTCCTTTCATCCACCTCCTCCCCATGCTTATAGAAATGTCTCAATGACAGATGAGATTGTTGTGCAACTCTGCCCATCTACAGCTCAAGCCTATATTAAGTTAGAAATGGTTTGTCTGATTTGGCACTGCATTGAGAGGTCCCTTTTTTTTGTGTGGAGGATAAATAGTGGAATTAAACTATTTAACAGCTGGTTTTCCTTATTTACTTTAGGTTATGCAAAAGAACAGCAACACAAAGCTTAACCCATTCACTAGCAGTAGCATATGCTCAGCATAAGACCAAATCTCAGGTTTCTGACATAATTGAACATTTATAGCATGCCAAGGCACAACAGCCATGAACAATGTTCTTGAAGAGCCAAAAAAACTGAATACAAGCTATAGTAGCTGAAATCAGGAAGCAGGTACTGTAATCCAGTTAGAAGTCGCAAGGCACAGTTAGTTTCCTTGCTGCAACACCCTTTGGAAATACATTCTCTATTAGATGCCCAGAACTATTTGAAAAGTTTGCAAGTCGAATCCAAATTTCTCATAAGAATGCGTTGGAAATTAATTAATGCATTCTTATGGGAAAATAAGGTCAGAAACTTTTAAAAAATTAAAAGAAAGTCACTTACCAGGTACTGTAGACTGAGCCTTGCACTTCACAGTGCCTTGGTAGACCTCAGAACAGTAAAAAAAGAGCCCCAAACAGCTAAAAGCCAGCAGGCAGCCGGCAGCCATTTTGTGCTCTTCTCCGCTCCTGCCCTCTCCCCACCTAACAGCTGATCGGCGCTGGTCTGAAACGCTTCCCAGGCGAGCAGGTTTCAACTCAAACGGAGAACCTTTTCACCCAAGCAGGGTTTAACCCAAAACAAGCAGCTTTTAAAGAAAAACAAGCAGATTTTTAAGGCAAGCATGCACGTTTCTACACAAGCAGGTTTCAACTCAAACGGAGCACCTTTTCACCCAAGCACGGTTTAACCCAAAACAAGCAGCTTTTAAACTAAATTTTACATTTTAAAATGACAGTACCAGGCAATCCCAGGTCTCTCTCCCAGTTCTCTTAACTGCTTGGACTAGCAAGGAAGCAGACAGGCAGCCTCTTCACTAACTGAAAGTTTGAATTTCCCCGCTTTCCCTGCCTTCCCTGCATATTAGGTATGCTAATATCTGTGCACTGGAGGATTGTGGGAGGAACATTCCAGCCCCTGATGGGGGTCCTGTGGGGCACTCCAAAACACTGAGTAAGTCTCTTGGCCTCTTTCAGGATTGGGCCTGTGCAGCCCTGCTCTGATCAGGAGGTGCAGCCTGGGTGTCACCATGCCTTTGGGGGATAGGGCACAGAAAGGGGAAGAATTTTCAGGGGCCATTCCAACTCATACCTGGCAGGGGAGATATCATTATTGTAAAAGTGGTTTTTCCAGGGTAAGGCTCATCTTGCACTTTGGATGTGCTGACCCCTATGATTTCCCCAAGTGTGGGAAAATCAACTGCCTAAGTGCGGGACTGTGTTTGTGGTTTCTCCTGGTTTTTTCTAGAATCACTCTTTTTTCCCTTTGGTCCTTGCCTATTTTCATTGCCTACTGCTATTGGCCTTGCTGGTTTTCCAGGTAGGCTGCAGGAAGCAGACCCTGGAAAGCCAGCAGTGCAGAATGGTGAGGTCCAAACAGCAAGCAGTCTCTGGTGCCAGTTCAGAGGCCTCCCAGCATGGCAGTGGGAGGCTTCTGGGTGGTGGTGGCTGAACCCTTTTTTTACTGTATTTACTCCATAAGACGCACGTACTTTCTCCCCCTCTATTTGGGGGGGGAGTGTGTCTTATGGAGCGAAAAATACGGTAAATACATTAAAAAATACGGTAAATACATTAAAAAGTACTGGATTAAAAACAAAGTGAAAACAAGTGAACACACCCAATTTCGAAAGTGTGTTCAGTTAACTATCTGTTTCTTTACATCATTTTCCCTCACCTACAAAGATTTCCCTGCAAATCTTTTTACTCTTATCTGTTGCTTCTTTATTAATATCAGACAACAGATAAATATTTTATTTTGGTCGCTTTTATCTGGTGTATCCTCTAGCAAATTTTATATAAATTTCCTAGGTTATGAATATGAAGAGCAATGCAGTAAGTAATGTTGTATGTCCTTTACTACTTGAACTCCTTATTTAAAAATGCTGTGATGTTGATGTCTATGTATAGCTCCTCCTATATATTGTGATAGCACAGTTTGAAATCTTAATACAAAAATGCTTTTGTAAGTGAAGTGCCTGGTAGTTTATGTAAGTAATTCACAAATGTATAAGATAATTTTTAAAAGCACAAATAAGGGGAAAACAATGAACTCTTAATTGCATTAAATTTTGCTCAGTATAAAAATCCCTCAACTTTTTCGTTATACACTTGTGGGTCTATTCCGAAGTTCTTTTTTGGAAGTCTTATGGAATTAAATCAAAGGATAGCCTTTGTTGTTAACAGTTAGCCATCCAGGTGTTTTTGCTCTCAGATTTCCTTTGCTCTAGAATACAGTACTTTTTAAAAATCATCTTGAGAAGGTTAAAGTAATACATGAACTAAGCAACATAGATGTATCGTTTATTGTCACCATCCCAATCTCAGCTCTGATACGAGATGATGGAGGCAACCAATCAAGTTTTGTAAAATTTGTTTTTCATAGTTTCAAAATATTTTGTTTTTTTAATTCCCCAGATTTCTCCTCCATAAGAAAATTATGGGGTCAGTTTACCTAAATATACTCTTAAGGCAGGAGGAATCATCCTAATTTTGATTTTATAAAAACTCAAAACTACCTGTAAAGATCTTGGAGCCTTCAAAACCTAATCAGCCAGGTGGTGGGACCAGTTGCTCCTATCTGCAAATCATACAGCAAGATAACTAAAAAATCTCACTTGCTCAATCATATGGCCATCCAGGAACCACTTATGCTTCAATGGGTTCTTTTAAAACACTTGCTTTTAGTGTAATTCACCTGAAGATATTCCTTATGACAAATTGTGCCAAAATCCTTCTTGTGTCTAGCTTTACTTGAGTGTGTGATATTAAAGCCATATAATTTGCATATAGCATTTTCATAATAACTGCAGAAGAATAATACACTGCAAGAAAATAACACTCATTAGAAAAGTCAATAATGTTGGCATAAAAGGAAAGTGGATAGGAAAAGGGTAAAATTCCAGAGAGTATATTCCATGAGATAGTACATTTACATCTGTGGTGCACTAGATCCCCCTAAGGACAAGTTGTACTCGGTCAAAGAGTCCGACAGGCCACTTACCTACCACTTTTGTGCTGGGACCTCAGCAGTGCATAGCGTAAACCCTTTAAACAGGTCTGACCTTAAAAGAACACTTTACTCTTAACCAGTACTTTGCAAGTACAGGCACATAGGTTTTGTGATTCCATAGAACTCACAACAGCCCAGTTAGGTAGAACTCTTAAAAAATAGCTAGTTTGTGGCCCTCTCCACCTCCTGGATTTAGCCAGACCCTGCTGTTCAAGAGACCAGTCCTTTTGTAGAATTTTTATAATTAATTTTTATTAGAAAAATAGAGTTTCATTAGAATCAGTTTACAGTGGTGCCTCGCTTGACGACATTAATTCATTCCAGCGAAATCGCTGTAGAGCAAAAACATCGTAAAACAAAATTAAAAAGCCCATTAAAATGCATTGAAAACCGTTAAATGTGTTCCTATGGGCTGAATAACTCACTGTGCAGCGAAGATCCTCCATAGGGGCGGCCATTTTTTGTGTCTGTATAACGAGGAATCCGTCCAAAAACATAGCGGGAGCCATTTTGAGCCGCTGGTGGCCATTTTGAAAACCTGACGATCAGCTGTTTTGATCATCGTAATGCGAAGAATCGTTCCCGAAGCAGGGAACCAATCGTCGTAAAGCGAAAAAACCCCTGTAGCAAGCGTGCAGAAGCCTCTATTATCTCAGGCCTTCAGGAGGTGCTCACTCTTCTTCTTTAGTTGCTGCCATCAATACCAATTCAGTACCAATTATTTACTGAGACATGTGTTGCTTTGAAACTTAAACTTGTTTATTTGATCAGTAATATATAGTAAGTAAATCACAAGTTGCTAATCAATTTATCTCACTCACTGAACTGACTGACACACAGAACCCTACTCTCACTGACTTTCTGGCTCACTCTCTCACAGACTCACAAATTTCTCTCAAACTCCACTCATACTCCCTACACCCCCCCCTTTATATCCCAGCACCTGCCCCTTTAGCACCACCTTCTGTTCCCTCATTGGCTCCTTTTCCACTGCTCAGCTGTGATGGACAGGTGAGGGCAGGGCTGAACGCTACATACCTCCCGCCTTAACAAGTTGTTTCATTGGGGAAAAGCTATAGTGCCTTACCTTCATGAACAACGAGGAGCTTTACAATATTACATCATTCCAACATTACACTCAAACTTACCCCAACATTTACACAACATTACACTCAAGCTTACCACATTTGAAAATAAACAATAATTCAACATCTTACCTGCATGTTATACATTAACCCAGTTACTAGTTCCATTACATACCTCAACACTTCAGTTGTCTATAGAGGTGCATACTTAATAACATACCATAACTTTTAAAATACTTACATATAATTTCTTTTGAATACACAGCATATAACATTTAACAATGTGTACATGAACATTTCATTGCTTTCACCATTATACTACAGTCCTTTTACTTCTCATTTAGTCTTCGGGTCTTGTTGAGAGGGCATCTGCAGCACCATTTTGAGTCCTATTAATTACGCGTACCTCGAAATCAAAGTCCTGAAAAATCAAGGCCCATCTATCAGTTTGCTGTTGTTGGCTTTTATGGTCCTTAACCATAATAATGGGGAATGGTCAGTACACAGGACAAAATGTCTCCCCCATATAAATGGCTTGAGTTTCTGAAGAGCGTACACTATTGCAAGACATTCTTTTTCAGTTGTAGAGAGATGTCTCTCGCCCACCTGCAGCTTTTTGCTCAGGTACGCTATGGGATGAAGTTCTCTGCTGTCGTCCTTCTGGCTCAGCACGGCTCCTAACCCGGTGTTGGATGCATCGGTGAAGATGGTGAACTTGTGCTGGAAGTTTGGAGCTCTTAAGACCGGGTTGGTCATCAACGCCCCCTTCAGCTTCGCGAACGCCTCCTCGTAGCTGTTGGTCCACTGGATACTATCTGCACTCTTCTTGCGTGTTAGGTCAGATAAAGGGGCGGCTATTTCACTAAATCTGGGTATAAACCGTCTGTAATAACCAACTAACCCTAGAAAAGATCTGATCTTTTTCTTGGTGGTGGGTCTAGGCCAGTTGCTAATAGCTTCAATTTTGGCTTCCAGGGGTTTGATTCTCCCTCCCCCTACTGTATGGCCTAAATATTTCAGTTCGGGGCTACCCAGCTGGCATTTGCTAGCTTTCACTGTAAACCCAGCTGCTTTCACTCTCTGCAGCACTGTCTCCAGGTGATACAGGTGATCTTTCCAGGTATGACTAAAGATCCCTATATCATCAATGTAAGCCACTGTGAAGTCGCTAAGCCCTTGCAGCATTTTGTCCATGAGTCTCTGAAATGTTGCTGGTGAGTTTCTCAATCCAAAACTCAGGACATGGAACTCATATAAACCAAAAGGGCTACAGAAGGCTATCTTCTCCTGATCTTTGGGGTCTATCCCCACTTGCCAAAACCCTTTTGTTAGATCTAGGCAGGATATGTATTGACATCCCCCTATGGTCTCTATTAGGTCGTCTAATCTGGGCACCGGATATGCATCTGGCTTGGTTACATGGTCCAGCTTCTTATAGTCCACACAAAATCGAATGCTGCCATCCGTCTTGTCTACCAACACTATAGGAGCAGCCCATGGACTGGATGAAGGAACAATAATGTTTTCCTTCAGCATTTTGTCCAGCTCCTTGTGCACCTTATTGACATATGGCCCAGTAACTCTATAAGGAGTGACCACTTGTGGGGGTGCATACCCTGTATCAATCTTGTGCACCACTCCCTTGGCTAACCCTGGTTTGCTGGAGAAGACCTGTTGGTATTTCATTATCAAGGCCCTCACTTCATTTTGTTGCTCAGGGGAAAGTAAAGGACTAACTCTGACATCTTCAGGGTTATATTTTGCTTTTCCCCTCCCTTCCCAATATGGTAAGTCATGTTTTTCATTGTCTGCTCCTTTCATGGCAAACAGAACCGTGTTCTCCTCCCTATAGTAGGGCTTGATCATATTTACATGGACCACTCTCCTGCCTGGTTCTCCATCCTCCTTGATGATATAATTAATTTCATTCATTTGGGAAATTATCCTGAATGGTCCTGCCCAATTTAGTTGTAATTTATTCCCTTTGAGAGGTCTTAGCACTAGCAGCTCATCTCCGGGATTGAAATTTCTTTCTCTGGCTTTCTTATCATATCAGACTTTTTGTTTCTTTTGCTTCCCCTGTAAATTTATAGCAGCCAGCTCTAAATTTCTTTTTAGAGTGTTCATCAGGTTGTCTAAATATGAAATCAAATTTTCAGGATCAGATCCTTGTATGTTCTCCCAACTTTGTTTGAGTAAGTCAAGGGGTCCCCTCACTTTTCTTCCAAACAATAACTCAAAAGGACTGAGCCCCATACGGCTCATATAACTAAGCAAGGCATCAGCCACAGTATGAGTCTCAATATTCCTCAGAGGAATAGCCTCAGGGTACTGTGTGGCATAATCAATAATGGTTAAAATAAATCGGTTCCCCCTTTGGGTGACTCTGGGCAATGGTCCTATAATGTCAAGACCAATGCGTTGGAATGGGGTAGAAATAATTGGTAAAGGGCATAGCTTTGCTTTAGTCTTATCGTTGCTATTCCCCTGCCTTTGACACACATCACACTTTTGACAGAAATCTTTTATCTGCTTCCCCATCTCAGGCCAGTAAAAATTCTGTGATATTCTTTGTTTAGTTTTGGTAATGCCTAAATGAGCAGAAAAGACGTCTGCGTGTCCCCTTTCTATTATTTTCTGACGATATTTTAAAGGAACCATTAACTGCTTCTGAAGATTTTCCCCTCCCTTCCTGGGATTCACTAAGAACTTTCTGTATAATAAGTCCTTCTCTATAAGGAACCTTTCAGGTCTTTCAGGGGTTAATGGTTCTTCAGTAATGTTCTCAAAGCAGCGTTTCAGCATGGAATCTGCCTTTTGTTCCTGAGTAAATGTATTGTTTTCTGGATTACTAAACTGTATTAACTCAGCTGGAACACTGTTGTCTGTCATTATCTCCACAGGAATTTCATCTTTTTCCTCAGCTGTCCTTTCATTTTCCTTTTGGGAACGAGTCGGTACTAAAACTCTCTTCACATGCTCAGAGAGGTCAATCCGAATCAAAACCGCCGCTGGCAATTGCGCAGTTACACCAGCCCTCCATTTTCCTTACCACCCTTCATATCTGATGGGTATTTCAGCGACTGGCAAAATAACAGCTGCTTCTCCAATCCCTTTAACAGTTATACTTTCCCCTTTCAAAATGTATTCCTGAGGGTCAATATCAGGATGACATAAGGTTACTTGAGAGCACGAGTCCTTCAGAGCCATATATTTATTGTTATTAACATAAATACTGTCACCAGAAGTTCTAAACAGCTCCTGGTTTGTTTTAATCAGGTAACAATGCCGAACTTCTGCCACAGGAAGATCTGGTTCTATATTCTCAGCTTGTGTAGGGAGCTCAGCCTGGGTTGCCATGGCGCCCAACTCCTCCCTCTGAGTGGTAACTTGGTCCTGCAGTACACAGTATACAGCTTTAGGCTTAGGCAAATTTCCCTTTTGTGGCCCAACTTCTCTGTTTTTACCACACTGGGTTGAAATGTGGCCCTTTTCCCCACAACGAAAGCAAGTTCTAAAGTTCATTTGATCATTACCAGAGCTCTTAACTCCTTTTCCCTCCAAATTCTGGTTTCTGATCTGGTTATGATCTGAGGGCTAGCCTACAAAATGCCCCCCAACCTTCTGTTGGTTCTTAAACTGCCCTCTGGGATTTTTATTTGTGTCCTCCCAAGCTTTCCTCACAACTTTTCCCTCAGAAAAGCTTGGTTTTCTAATATGGGAAATAAAATCAGTGACCTCTCCCACCTCTTGCAAATTTCTGGCTTTCTTGTCCCTGACTAGATACCTTAGTTCTCCAGGTAGGAGTGAATAAAACTGCTCAAGTCCAATGATGTTTTTAATATCGTGTACTGTCTCAACTCCCTCCTGTAAAAGCCATTTGTCCAGATATCTGGTCAAGTTTGCCCCTAACTGAGAGTAAGACTCTTCAGGTTTCTTTGTCAGAGCCCTGAACTTCTGTCTCAAATGCTCAGCATTGATGTCATATCAAGCAAAAACTAACTTTTTATACTCATAATCTTTTAATTCCACTGGCATCTCTGCATAAATGTCTGCTAGGCCTCCACTAATTTGAGACCTCATCACCATCATGCATTCAGATCCCCTTACTTCAAAATCCTCACATGCTCGCTCAAACATAATCATAAATGATTCAGGGTCATCCCCCTTTCTAAATACTTGGAATCTTTTAAGGTCTGCCTTGGACAAATGTCTCTCTCCTCATAATTAGATCGGCCATTGTTGTTGTTGTTGTTAGCTTGAGCTGCCAGCTCTAACCTAATTTCAAATGCCATACGCTCTTTTTCTAAGTCAATCTTTTGTTTCTCCATTTCTAAAGCCATTTTTTCTTTTTCCAGTTCTAAATTCTGCTGTCTTTCTTCAGATCTGGCCTTCATTTCTCGCTCCAATTTCCACTTTCTGAATTCTATAGAGTTCTCCCCTCTGGAGGTCTCCATTTTTTGATTTGAGGTACAGTGGACCCTTGACTTACAGATGGCTTGACTTACAGACTTTTTGAGTTACAGACTTCTCTGGCCGCAGAATTTAGATTTGACTTGCAGACTGAGATTTGACTTACAGACCAGAAAAAAAAAAACCAAAATGGAACAAAAACGGCCTGTTACGGGATTAATCGATTTTCAATGCACTGTAGCTCAATGGAGACTTGACCTACAGACTTTTTGACCTGCAGCCACCGTTCCAATACAGATTAATTCTCTAAGTCAAGGGTCCACTGTACTGCCTGGACTGTATTTTCCCTGCCTTCCCTGAACCTTTCTTGACCTAAGAAAAAAAAGAAACAAAATATCCCCCTCTAGTGGTTGAAGGAGGAATAGCAGCTTCCCATTAATTTCTATGGACGGAAAAGAGCAGATACGGATCAAATGGTTTTCAATGCATTCCTATGGGAAATGCAGATTTGACCTGAGAACCTTTTGCCTTGAGAACTGCCTTCCAATACGGATTAAGTTCTCAAGTCAAGACCCCACTGTAATTTCTTCCTCAGATTCCCCATTTTCTTTATCTGAACCAACTGCCATCTCAATGGGCACTTTTTCAGCTTTCTTTCCACGTGTGGAAGGCATGTTACGCTTCATATTCATTTTTCAAGCCCCAAATTTAAAAAGTACACTTTTTTCCTTCAGTGAGAGTCTGTGTTATAAAGTTGCTTCCCCAGCACTCATCCACTGGTAAGCTACTGTGTCTAGGCCTCTGTCTTCCAGCCAGGCCTTTCACCAAAGACAGAGTTTCTTTCCCTGCCTCAGGCACAAAATAACCCTAAATAACAGCTTCCACCTTTTCCCAGTTTTAGCTGACTTTAGCCCCGTCAGCTTATCTGCCCTTGGCCTTCGCTTTGTCCCCTCAGAACTATATCCTTTGAGCTCAGGACAAGCTAGCGAACTGGTCACAGATTCTGCTTGGAGTAAACTCATTCCAGAAATGGTTTCCACAGAGCCTGTCCCTATCTTAGTCCCCAATTTGAGCTCAGAAGCCTTCCCACTAAGCCTTCTCCCCTTGAGAAAGCTCTAGGAAGTTTACCCACTCCTTTCCGCTCAAATTCCCTGACTAAAGATCTTTTCCTGCTCTGGGCACCTTTCTACTCCCAAGGCGTTACTGGATCAAGTACGTATCCCACACGCTGGACACCAGTTTATGTAGGTAGCGCGCTGAAGCCTCTATTATCTCAGGCCTTCAGGAGGTGCTCACTCTTCTTCACAAGTTACTGCCACCAATACCAATTCAGTACCAATTATTTACTGAGACATGTGTTGCTTTGAAGCTTAAACTTGTTTATTTGATCAGTAATATATAATAGGTAAATCACAAGTTGCTAATCAATTTCTCTCACTCACTGAACTGACTGACACACAGAACCCTACTCTCACTGACTTTCTGGCTCACTCTCTCACAGACTCACAAATTTCTCTCAAACTCCACTCATACTCCCTACACCCCCCCTTTATATCCCAGCACCTGCCCCTTTAGCACCACCTTCTGTTCCCTCATTGGCTCCTTTTCCACTGCTCAGGTGTGATAGACAGGTGAGGGCAGGGTTGAACGCTACAACCCCATTAAAACATTGTTTTGTGATCATAATTGCGATCGCAAAAACATCGTGAAGTGGATTCGTCGTTATACGGAGTAATTACGCGGGGCACGACTGTATATTGCACAAGCATTAGCATCAAGAACATATTCAAATATCATTGCAGTTAAATAAAATAACTATTTCCCATTAAAAATAATAAACACTACTAAGCTGAGCTAAGGTGCGCTATAGTGGGCTAGCCCCACCTCCTTCTTTCTCCTTACATCCACTCTCCTTCAAGCTGCATGCTCATACCATCATCGTGGAATCGAAATCTAGAAGAGAACAACACAAACCATGGAACCACTTTCACATTACCCATCGTCCATTTTTCTACATTCTCTAACTCCTCCCTTCTTCTTGACAAATCTGGCTGTTAATCAATTAGCCTTAAGAGGCTGTTCCACCTTCCTCCTCCTCCCCTTATTCCCATGAGTGTCCAGGTGTTGTTTATCTCTTCTCCAGTAAGCTCAGAATGTTGAGTCTTCCACGGGCCTCTCAATTTGGCCTTCATCACTATCTTGGACCAGGCTGTAATGGTCTTCAGAAAAATACTCTCATGGCACTTAGAAAAACACATTCCAATGTCTCTCAAATCATCTTCACACAGAACCTGCCTGATTCCATCTTATATTTCTTGGACTACATATCCCATCATCATGACGTCAACTTATACAATTACAGTGGTGCCTCACAAGAGAGTTTTAATTCATTCCGCTAAAATCATTGTCTTGTGAAAAAATTGTCTTGTGAGGTTCCCTATGGGAACCTGACAAGACGAATGAAATTTATTCATCTTGCAAAGCATCGGTCTCAGAAAAAAAAGGCTTGCGAAGCATGGTTATAGAAAAAACCGTCTTGCAAAGCACCGTAGGGATCGCAAAAACCAATCAGCTTGTGGGTTGTTCACCCTGTGAGGCAATTATCTTGTGAGGCACCACTGTATGCTAGAAAGAAAGATAAAAAGAAAAATAACAAATTTTCCAGTATTAGCATAACTGTGCCAGTGATCCTCCTTGAATTCTCTTTTTTCCACCTTTTGTCTCCATATTGATTTTTCCCCTTTCTTCTTAAGTTAAGTAAATAAGGAATGCTGTTTAAGTAAACCTTTCTCAAAAAATAAACCAAATGCAATAAAATGCAATAATGTGCTAAGGAAGAGACGATGTGAGACAGGGCATTGTCGAGGTGAAGATTGGACGTACCCGGGTCTTGCTCCTGGGGCATACCAATCCATATCCGGCCGGAAAGACCCCAAGAGCGATTTAAAGACATCTTTCAGGAAAGGAAGACATTGAGCAAGCGGTGGCAGGAATTTGAGTCTGGGTAATCAGTGCGAATAGAGATATCCAACTCAGAAGCAAACATCACAAACACGAGCTGGGAAAGGGCCATCTTGGCACAAAGTCTGGAATGCACCAAGGCAGAAGGTGAGCAAGAATGAAAGAATTCTGAAAATATACTGCAATCAAAATTGATAAAAGAGTACCAGAAACAGTAAGCTAAAACAGTTATTGGATTTATGAGAATACTAAGATTATAAACAACCCGAAAGTGAAGAAAGGGAGGAGGGGAGAGGCACATGAATATTGGATGAAACTAAATGAGACAGTTTAAAATGGGCCCTCTGCTTCCCTAGCTCCAAAAGGGGAATGGAGGTGATTTCTTAAAACAACCTATAAAGAAATAGTATGCTTGTTGTCTCTATAACAATCTAGGAGAAACTTCAATGTGAGAAGGTTTTTTAAATTCTACATATCCTCCCACCATCTCCACCCCATATCCCTCACCTCTGTCCTACCTTGTGTGAGAGTGCCGGACTATGTTGAACTATAATTGGTGCCAGGCAGGGAGGGGAGATGATTCAAGGCTGGAATAAAAAGGCATCTCTGTGAATTATTGCTGAAGGAGTAATCAGGGGGAAAAAGACTGATAACAGGAATTGCTGAGATGAGGCTCTGGAAATGTAACTTACTAATTAAGTTCAGGGAGTTTATGGACTGTTTTACTTTGACTGTGGGAGGCAGTAGACTCAGAGGGAAGGAAGAGATAACACAGTGAGGAAGAAAGGAATATAAACATTCTACATAAAAAATTAAAATAAAAACAGACTGTGACATCTACTGGATTTTCAAGAGAAGACTGAAGAAAGAAGAAAACAAAGATTATTAAATGAATTTCCATTCCTGTTTCAATATAATACAGTGGACCCTCGACTTACAGGTGGCTCGACTTACAGACTTTTCGAGTTACAGACTCCTCTGGCCGCAAAATTTAGGTTCGACTTGCAGCCAGAGAATCAACCTACAGACCAGAAAAAACAAAAAACAAAATGGAACAAAAATGGAACAAAAACGGCCGGTTATGGGATTAATTGGTTTTCAGTGCATTGCAGGTCAATGGAGACTCTACCTACAGACTTTTCGACCTGCAGTCACCGTTCCAATACAGATTAATTCCGTAAGTAGAGGGTCCACTGTATAGAGATATTGAGCCATTGGGACATTGGTGGATATACTAATAATTTAATATGGGAATCTTGTCTTATTTGGAGATACACTATAGACAGCTTAGTTAAAATGACTGGGAAAGCACCAGGTAAAACACCCAAAGTATCTACTGCAACGAGTACATCTCTGGCCAAATTAATGAGTCAAAAATCTTTGAGAGATTGGCAGCAAAACCTCCAACAAAGCCTTGAAGCCCTAATTCAGAAGCGACTGCAGGAAATTTTAACATAACTTTTTGAACAAAATGTCAAGAATAATTTCCACACTGAGGCAGAACAAGACCTATGATAATCAGCAGCATTACTTGACAGGTGTGGAAAATGCTGAATCATGCAGTCTGGGATGATGCAATGTCCACAGTGATTGGCTGTATGTGAATGTACATGTGCATAACTGTGGACATGTGGAGAAGATGTCGAATCTCTTCGAATGAATGTCATGCTGTCGTGCTACCGGTTTGTACTGCTGAACTTCTGTATATACTGTGAATACACTTGGTGTTGGAAGAAGCTGTCTTTGTGTCATTTAATTGGACTGCCTGGACTAAAACAAAAACTCTGCTAACTTACACCAACAAGGTGTTATGGGCCCAGAGACGTCTGCCTTGTGCCAGAGAAGCTGGTGAGTGCCGGAGCATTCCACAGAGGCCAGTAGAACCAGTCCAGAAGTGGAGAAAGTCCAATAAGGTGAGCGTCCTGCCATTCAGAGCCCAGGAGGGGTAAAGGATGGAGATGAAAAGGCAGTAAAATGTAGTCAGTTGGGGCAGCAGGAATGGGAGGATTCCCTCTCACAAACTAAATGAACGGAACTATCTGATTTGGTCAGTTAAAGCTGAAATGCTGCTGAGAAGGGAGGATTTGTGGAAGATTGTTTCCAATCCCCCCACTGTCCTGAATGAGGAACAGACAAAGCAAAATGAGAAGGTTTTAACGACAATACAGTAGTTCTGTGCTTAGAGGACAGCCAAGTAATACACGTGCATGCACTGACCTCAGCTAGGCAGAGCTAGCAAGCTCTGCACCATGTCTATGTTCGGAACTCTGCTGGCAGCAAAGTTGCTCTGATGTGTACATTATACAGAGCAAGGCTTGACCATGATGGAAGCATGTCAGAATACTTACAGCAGATGAAAAATCTGTTTGTGGAACTTGAGCAGATGGGCATGCAGTTCACAGAGAATCACAAAGTGTATATTTCCAGAAGACTACGATGTGCTAGTAACAAGCCTTGAATCCATGTCAGAGAGGGACTTAACCTTGGAGTATCTGACAGGCATATTGTTGGAGGAAGAAGAAAAAAAGGAATGACAGGTCCCAAGTCGGAATGAGAGATGACATCCCATAGCAGAGGAGAGCTGCTTCCAGGAGCGATGGAGAGCAGACAGGAAAGCCTCTTGCTGTAAGACGCTGTTTCAAGTGTAGATCGGAAAAGCATTTGCAAAGGAACTGCAGAGAAAAAGAAACTAGCTGGAGAAGTGGAGGCAAGGGAGAATTTCTGTTGTACAGGCTTCTGATAAGGACTGCAAGGTCAACACCTGGATTCTTGACAGTGGAGCTGTTTGTCATTTAACTCATAAATCAGATCTGTTTTCTTCCCTATGTGTTTCGAAACACAGCTATGTGAGCCTGTCAAATGGAGAGAAATAATCAGTAACAGGAGAGGGAACTACATAGTGTTTCACATGTGCCCAATTTAGACAGTAATATCCTAAGTGTCTCATGTTTGGACAAGGAGGGGTTTACAGTTACATTTGCTGATAACACATGTGTAATTAAGAAAGGGAACAGTGTGTGCTATAGCAAAACTTGAAAATAATTTATATGTACTGAAGGGAAGAACACTAAACAAAGTAACACATGCTGTAGTCAAAAACAGACCACCACATGACGAGTGTGCTCATTTGATGCACAGGAGAGTGGGTCATGCTGATTTCGGGGTGATAGAAAAAATGCAAAAGATGACAAAAGGTTTTAAAATGAAACCCTGTAAGAATTTTCTGGATTGCAATGTATGCAAAATCAAAAGGTCCAAAATATAAGCAAGGAAAGTAATAGGCAAACACAGAGGCCTTTCCATTTGGTCCATGCAGATATAATAGGGCCTCTAGCACCATCTGTGGGAGGAGCTAAATATGTTTTGGTTTTGGTGGATTACCATACACGTTTCTCATTATGCTTTCTCATGAAAAATGAGGCAGAAGTGTTTGATCATTTCAGGGGATGGTGAACTTTGTGGAAAGACATTATGGCCAAAAGATGGCCCAGTTGCAGACAGGTAGAGGGACTGAATTCATGTCTGGGAAGTTTCAGATGTGGCTGACAAAGATAGGGATACATCACAGAAAAACAAGTCCCTATTCTCCATTTCAAAAGGGTGTGGGAGAGCGCAGGAATAAAGTCCTGCAAACCATGGAAGATGTCCTGTTAGCAGTTGCTAACATGAGTAATTTGTACTGGGGGAGGTGTTTCAGACCGCGAACTACATAGTTAATAGAATTTGGTCTTCAGTCATAGAACATACCCCATATTTCATGGCAAAGAACCTTACCTGCAACATATGAGAGTGTTTGGATGCAGTGCTGGGTGCACATTCCAAAGGAAACAAGAAGGAAAGGGAGACCAAAAGCCAAGAAAATGAGGTTTCTGGGGTATGAAAAAGGGTCTAAAGCAGGCTTGTCCAACCTGCGGCCCAGGTCGACTTGTAATGTGGCCCAGTGCAATTTTTTATTTTTTATTTTTAAAGAAATTCCAAAGTTTCAAGTTACACTGCCGGTACTTGTGGCTGGAATGTGGCCAGGGCACATCACAACGGTAGGGAGGTAGAGAGGGAAGGAAGGAAGGAGCAGCAGGGGAGGGGAGAAGGGGGCTGCGTGACTGCATTGTGCCATCCCTGTCAATAGGTGGACCCCCTTCTGGCCCCATAAAGCCACCGGAGTCAAAGCTGGCAGCCTCTGCTGTCTGAGATTGCAGCTGCCAGTAAGTGCGCTTGGAGCGGGGCTGTGGAGGATGGCTAGGGTTGCCCCCCATGCGGCCCAAACAAAATTTATGTGCGGCCCAAACAAAATTTTCATCATCTAACGTGGCCCAGGGAAGATGAAATGTTGGACACCCCTGATCTAAAGCATATAGATTCTTAGATGGAAACAGAAATGTGGTTATTTCCAGATCAGCCAATTTCCTACGAACATGAAAATTTGGACAAGGTCCATGCAAACTCAGAAGTGTTCATACCCATAAACAATGAAAAATCTCAGGAAATATAGGTGGTTCCAAAGCAAGAGGCTGAATGAAGCTCAAGTCCCAGCAGCTCAGAAGAGGAGGATGGGGAATGTAGTGAGGCATAGAGTCAGCCTGTTAAAGAAGAACCAGATGTTCCCAGAAGGTCAGGAAGAATTAACAAAGGAGAACCTCCATCAACGTTTGGTATGGGAGAAATAAGGGTTTGTCATGTGTTTCATGAACCTAAGAATTATGAAGAGGTTTTGCTCTGCCTGAGACAGAGGAAATGAAATGGCAACAACCCATGAAAGAGTTACAATCCATGGATGACCATGGAGTGTTTACAGAAACCACATTGCCACCAGAACATAAAGCAATTGGAAGAAATTGAGTCTATAAAAGAAAAAATGCAGATCAATGGGGAATATAGGTAGAAAGCCAGACTTGTGGCTCGAATACACATAAGGAAAAAAATTACACTATGATGAGGCTTTTGCCCCAACAGTAAAGGGAGAATCTTTGAGGCTAGCATTAACTCTGGCTGTTTCAAGAAATTACCTAGTTAGCCACTTTGACATAACTACAACATACTTGAATGGAGATCTGCAAGAAGGCACCTGGGTGGCTCAGGCACCTGAGTTTGAGAGTTCTCAACCAGGAATGGTGTATAGGTTAAACAAGGCAATTTATGGGCTCAAACACTTTGCATGAAATTGGAACCAGTGTCTAGATTTAGCACTTAAAAGACTGAAGTTTAAGAGTAGCCTGGCAGACCCATGCCTTTATGTCCAAGAAACTAGAAAAGAGCAAAATATTTTGCTAGCGTACATCAATGACATATGATTTATGTCAAAAGAACAAGCTCAAATTGATCTGTTTGAAAAACAATTGAAAAAAGAGCTCAAACTAAAGAACCTAGGCCAGATACAGAATTATTTTGGGGTTCAAATTCAGAAAAAAGACAACAATTATGTCCTAAATTATGTCGGCCTTCCTCAATAGGTCATCACACAGGGTGACCAATGCCGTTTCTGTGCCATGGCGCAGCCTGAAGCCCGACTGAAATGGATCCAGGGCATCTGTTTCATCCAAGAGTGCCTGAAGCTGATCAGCCACCACCCTCTCGACCACCTTGCTTTGGAAAGAAACATTGGCAACGGGCCTATAGTTGCCAGTTTTGTCCGCCGCCAAACTGGGTTTCTTCCTAATGGGCCTAATGAGTGTGTCCTTGAGGGCAGATGGAAATCTGCCCTCAAAGAAAGACCCATTAATTATTGCAGTGACCCATTCCGTTGTTGAAGGCCTGGCTGCTTTGATTAGCCAGGCCGGGCAAGGGTCCAGGGAGGAGGTGGTGGCATGACAGCGGTCAAGCACCCTGGCCACAGAATCAGGTGTGACAGGCTGAAATGAGTCAAAAATCACCGGGCAAGACGGAGCGCTGGACATCTCTGCTCGACTCACTGTTTTCAAAAAAGGAGAGAAGTCCCGGTGGATGGCCTCCACTTTTGATTTTAAAAATGCTGCAAATTGGTCTGGTGATAAACTAGGGGGAGGCCCATCACTCAGACCAATTCCAGATAGGTTGCGTACTATACGGAATAGTTCTGCCTGCTGGTTGGACGCTTCGCTTATCCGGTTAGCGAAGTATGCTCGACTAGCAGGCTTTACCTTAGCCAGGTAAAGGTTAGTAGCGAACTTGACAGCTATCCAATTATAATCTGTCGGGTCCTTTCTCCATTTGCGCTCTAGCCGTCTCCTGACCCGCTTCAATACCCGGAGATCCTGGTTAAACCAGGGCGCCGGGCGGTCTCTGCGACGGAGAGGGCGTTTAGGAGCGATCATGTCTACAGCCCTAGCCGCGGCGGCGAGCCAACTGTCAACCAGAGCCTCGACAGGAGCGCCAGCCAGGTCAGCCGTAACACCTCTCATGGCATCCTGGAATCCAACCGGATCCAGTAGCCTTTGAGGGCAGACCATGACAATAGGTCCCTGCTCCCTGCGAGGGGGAAGAGCCATTTTGAGGATGCATTTTATTAGGTGGTGGTCCGATCATGACAAGGGTACCGACTCGAGGTCAGTCACCATCGGACTACTCTCGCTCCCATTGGTGGAAAAAACCAGATCAAGTGTATGGCCACCCACGTGGGTGGGGCCGTTGACATGTTGGGATATGTTCAAGAAGGCCATGGTCTCCAAGAACTCAAGAGCTGGCCCAGAGGACTCTGCCCCCGCATGCATGTTGAAATCCCCCAAAACCAATAGCCTTGGGGAACCCAACAGCGCCGCAGAGACAAAGTCCACCAGCTCCGGTAGGGAAATGGCTGGGTCGCGGGGAGCATGGTAGCCCAGCAAGATCCCAATACCATCCCTGGCCCCAATCGACATGTGGAGAGCCTCAAGACCCGGCTTCACCACCGAAGAGTGCCTGGTCAACCTCCAAGCTGGATTTGTAGACAATGGCTACTCCCCCCCCGACCCTCCAGTCTACTCTGGTGTTGGACAGCATAACCGGGCGGACAGATGAGTGCTAAGGGGGGACCCCCCTCGCTGCCAATCCATGTTTCAGTTATGCATGCCAGGTCTGCATCCTCCTCCAGGATAAGGTCATGAATTACCTGGGCCTTATTGGATACAGACCTGGCATTCAACAACACCAGGCGTAGAGTGGAGGGGCGACTGGTCTGGCTACCTCGATTCTGGGGGTTGGTTACCATCTCAGAACAATGAACAGCTTTTAAACATCTGTCTGTCGTTTTTCTAACACGAGCAGGGACGGTGCCAACGCCATATCGCCCTCTACCCGTGATCACAGAGATGTTTTGGGGCCACTCGCTGGGGGGGCAGGCCTTCCATTCCATGACAAAAAAGGGAAAGGGAAGGAAAGGAAGGGAGGGAAATGGTGAAGGAAAGAAGAAAAGGAAAAAGGAAAAAGAAAAAAGAAAAAGACAAACGTATAACTTAATATAAACAAATCAAATAACAGAAAACAAAACAAAAAATAATCATATACAATATAACAACGTAAAAGTAATCAACATTGAACAAATATAAATCAGGTACAGTGTAGTGACATTGTTTGGCATCTAATGTCCCCTCTTTCATCACTTTCATCAGATCTTGTTTGCTAAGACCTTCATTCTCTTGCTGAAACCCTGAAACTATTGCATAGTAATCTGATATCTTCTTTTTATTGTAAATAGCATAGTGCTTCATCCGCATTGTGGACAGAAATACTCCAGCTCCTATTTGATGAAGCGCTAAAGTTGAACTGCTAATAATGTAGTGGGATTAACCCTTACCCCAGTCCTTTGTCCTTTTAACGAGCCTATTCAGACCAGGGGAAGTGAAGCCAATGATGAGAATATATCAGGAGTTTCCTACCAACTCTCCTCAGACTGAAGAAGCTATTTGGATGAGTTAGCGAAATGTTTCAACCTAACAAGAATGAAGTTCAGTTGCCATGACTCAACTTCCAGATAACATCACCTGGATAACTGAGAATCTTCACAGACTAAAGTTGAATGGTTTATTAAAATTTTTTTAAGGGCAACAGTTCAAACAGCAGACATAATTGCTGGTTTCTTAATGGAATAGCATCCTGTACCAGCTCAAAGATATCACCAAGATATCAGTACAGGGAGTGCCTCTGCACATAGA
This sequence comes from Pogona vitticeps, assembly GCF_051106095.1. Lineage (NCBI taxonomy): Eukaryota > Metazoa > Chordata > Lepidosauria > Squamata > Agamidae > Pogona > Pogona vitticeps. Next base: position 221,306,728 of record NC_135784.1, on the reverse strand, counting down.
ATACAACAACATGACTGTTTACACAACAAAAAAAAAACAGTCCAAAAAAACCCCACAGCATAGTGTAAAAGCAAAAAGCAAAGCATGCTGCTTATATACCGCCCCATAGCGCTTAAAGCACTGTCTGGGCATTTTAGAATTATGCAGACTACACATTCTCTCCCCCCCCCCCCCCCAGCAAGCTGGGTACTCATTTTTCCAACCTCGGAAGGAGAGAAGGCTGAGTTAACCTTGAGCCGGCTACCTGAGATTGAACTGAGCAGTTTTGGCTGCAGTACAATAGTTTAACCACTGTGTCATGAGGGTAAAGTAGAGTGACTTAAAATAAACAGCCTCCCAATGGATATGCAAAAAGGAACTATTCTTTGAAGAAAAGTGCAGGTTCCCCTGTGCTTACCACATAGTTGTGAAATTTTGAATTGAGTTGTGTTGTGCTAAACCCATAGTAATTGGAGGAGTGTATTGCAATGTAGTTGCCCCATCTCTGGCCTTTAGCTGTGCTGCATTGAGACTTCACTTGTTCCTTGGGCAGAAAATCACAGGATGAAACTTTTCATACTGGACCCACAACTGTGGCAAATTTAATATTTATTTTTAAAATTGTGTTAACTTTTTCTCTTGAAGATTTTGTAAACATACTCCTTGAGAATCTTCCCCGGACATGTTCTTGTTGGCTTATCAACTACAGCTGATCTACAGCAAAATGTATTTTGTAATGTGCAGTGTACCAGCATTGTTTGTGCTACCTAGAGCTGTTATTATGATCATTTCTACAATGCTACAAGCATTACAGTGATCTTCAGTACAGCATCTTCGTGCATTATCAACAAGAAACACTCTTTACCACAACAGTTAATCTGATATTGGCTGTGATCATAAGCAGAACTTCAGATTACTTCTGTTGAATTGAGAACACTTTTCTTGAATCCAGGAAAGTGGGTGTGTTGCTGTTCAATATATCTGGAAACATCAAAGATTTCAACCACAGGCTGCAGTTATACTGCCAACAGTAGGAAGCGAATGTCCAACACCTGAGTAAGTGGGGGCAGGGGGGAGTAAGAAGCAGGGTTCTAAAAGGTTGTTGTGCAGTATGCTGTGCAAGAACTTCTGCTGTCCACAGAGACTCTTGATGCAGTGGTTAAACTGCTTTACTGCAGCCAAAACTGTGCTCACGGCCTGGGGTTCAATCCCAGGTAGCCGGCTCAAGGTTGACTCAGCCTTCTATCCTTCCAAGGTCAGTAAAATGAGTACTCAGCTCGCTGGTGGGGGTCAATGTGTAGCCTGAATAATTAACTTGTAAACTGCCCAGAGAGTGCTTTAAGCACTGTGGAACGGTATATAAGCAGCACACTTTGCTTTTGCTTTGCTTTGTCCTGACCGTTTAGGGACCTTTAAGGAGAAAAAGATATATCAATACGATAATACTACTGATGAAGTTTCAGGGTTAGTTCTAATGTGCTTCTGTAGAGTATTTGGAGCTAATACCAGATATATGATATGGCAGTATTTATGTGCTTTTTTGTGGGGGTAAACCAACACCTCCATTTGGTGACTGTGTTCTTGGAAACCGTGCAATTACATTGACTGACTAAAATGATGCTCTAGTTACATAGATCATAGTAACCCTATAGATGATCTGTGTTGGTGAGTTCTCATTCACAAAATGTTCTTTAATATGGTTTTCCCATGGGCCTTGTGTGTTCCTCTCATAACATCTTCCAGCTGGAAAAATAAGACAAATGTTTATGTAATTATTTAATTGAAAATTATTGAGGGGTTTGGAGCACTTGTGTTTCACTTTCTTCTTCTTTTAGACTTCCCTGATTGAAAACCTGCCTCCCAAACTATTAGCTTGCTGTGGATTATAAAAAGTGTCCATATTATATCTAGACCCCAACACCACTCCAGAGTCACCCAGCAAGGCTTATGACATCTTCTAGCTTGGCTGAAAAACTCAATCAAGACAGCACTGAGGAAGGAGATTTGCAGGGCAGATAACCCAGTTAAAACAGCCATCTCTAAGCTAGTTCACAACTTATTCTTAATTTTTATACAAATATTGACAGATCTCACTATTTGTGTGCAGTTTGGACCTCAGGGTTTCTCCTCCACAGTTTGAACGGATGGCCTGTGATAAATAAGTCCTCCTTCTTCAAATTGTCATTTGTGAATCTCCCTGAAACCTTTCATTTTTGAATATTCAGCAGCCTATGCTTTTTTTCTCCTTAAAAGAGGAACCCGTATACATTTTGAACAAGTGAGAGAGTCTTTAGCTTACAGAACAAACACACAAAGAAACAACAAGAAGAAAAATACTATTATATATCATATTCAGTTAAAGTATTAGTAATAAAATTGTAATACTAAGATGTTCAGCAATTGAGCCACAGGTATTCAGAAATTCAGGAAAACCAGTCTGGATGTTTCATTTCTTTTTTCATAAGGACATATGACATGATACAAGGAAAAAGATTGCCTGGTTTAAGTGCTAGTTTCACACATCCTTTCTCCAGATTGCTATATGAAGCTGCAGATAATATAAACACACATTCTTGTCTCTAGTTAGGCATATTATACTTAATGACCATATGGTCATTATGGTGTAAGATCTACTGTCTGTTGTATTTATATTCCTCAAGCATATTGTTCCTTCAACTTCACAGTGTGTTAAACTATTTCAAAGGGGAAAAATCCTTTCCCTCTTGTTTCTGGTTGTCCTATCAAGTGTAACCTTGGACCCTTATAGAGCAATTAGATCAGCCTCTATCCCCTCCTTTGTAATGAGGTTTCTTGCATTTCTGAGTCTATAACCCTTTAGTCTTCCCTAATGGGACATCATTATTCTGAAAGAAACAATGTAAATGTAAATGAATATTCTCATTAACGAGTCACAGAGAAACCTTTAGTGGTAGCGCTGTGGTAATTCTGCTTGTTATTTCTCTGGTATTCCATGCAGGATTATTTTTTTATAATTCATTATTAGTATTCAAAATTACTTGTTCTTTAATTTTGCATGTCTTTCATAATCCAGTGTTCCAACCAGTTCAACCATGTCCTTGTTTTATTCTCCAGGAACCACCTGTGAAACGTTCAAGGTCTCTGTCCCCAAGGAGCTTTTTGAAAGAGTCAGAGGAACTAAGGAAGCTTAAAATAGCTGAAAGAAAAATTGAAAACTTAGAAAAGGCTCTACAGCTAAAGGTGAAAATTAACAAACAGAACAACTTTTTAGCTCTCAGGTAGCATCAGCAAATAAGAATTACACAAACATTCTGCGAAACTCAGTGTACATGATAACATGCCTGAGTACATAACCTTTGGTCACAAAGCATTATAGACTCTTAGCCTGTACCATGTGTTGCTGTCTTCTAAGTGGAGTAAAGTACAAAGGACTTTATCTCAGACAGTATTCAAAAATATCCTTTTAACTTTTAAAAATCAATATCTGTGTTACATATCTGTGAATGTGTTTGTGTAGTTTTTTTATTTCTCACCCAAAGTATATCGCATGTGGTCATGAACTCATTTCCTAAGAGCACAGAAACTAGTGTGAATGACATACACCAATAGCTGTCACATAGGCGTATTAAGATTAAATCTGTACACCTTCAATACATTATTGTTTTGTAATTTTCAAAAAAACAAGCATGGAAGAAAATACGTAGGTCGTATTATGTAATACTCATTTCAATCCAAAATACCTATGCAGGAGATGGAACCTAATAGAATGTTTTTCACTATTCAGAGTAAATTCCTGAAGCATCACCAATAGTGTGAATATGGCATAGCAATTCTAGGCTCAGTGAGTTGGAGTACCTGGCTGCAGAGCCATGGGTCAGAGATTTTACTCCACAGTGTAACTCCCAGGAGAAGAACCAGCCTATGTTGCCTTGGGCAAGCTGCACAGTCCACAGCACCACCAGAAGAAGGGACTGGAAACCCATTTCCAGGCACTTTATACCTAGGAAATCCTGGCAATTGATGTGATGGCACATAATTAATTAATTAATTCATTCATTCATTAGTAGGATTTTAACTTTCAAAAAACTGAACTAATGATTATTGCCTGCCCTATCCCAGTGTCATGTTGTGAACTGATGTTTAAATTTCCCTTTAGTTTCAAAAGTGGTAAGGCCATGCAGCACTGTTGGGTGCTGCTCCAGAAATGCATGCATAAAGCCCAGTGATTAAGCTGAACTGGTTGCATTGTTCTTTGAGTTCTGTCCAGTATGTAGTCCCTTTAAATTTATGAAGATACAAATTGCATGTTGATGGTTGCTTTTAAATAAGGAACTTAATTATTGTATACTGCCATTTGTAAATTGTCATCTTTTACTCAGTATTTCCAGTATCTTAACTAACATCTTGGTGTTATGCAGATCCAAGAAAACGATGAGCTGGGGCAAGTCCATGAAAAGCGAAGAAAAAGGCTACAGATGTTACAGACCAACTACAGAGCAGTAAAAAAGCAATTAAAGCAATGGGAGGAAGGCTATAGCAAGTAAGTTACACAGCTCATTAAAACTGGTATGTATATTAAATATGAGTACAACTTTTGTTGCTTTGTTTTTGTAGAGAAGAAATGGATTTAAGTATAAGGTGTGGCAGGCATTTCTTGGCACTCCAGTCTATTTCTTTTGGAGAACAGGCAATGTAGACTTAGTGAGGAAATGTAATAGCAAAATAAAAGGTGAAGCTATCTTATTCATTTTTTATTTTACATTCCATTTAAGATTTTATGAATGGACAGCAGTTGTAAACAGTTTCACTATTTATTACTAGTGTTGCGAAAGGACTTTGTGCTCTCTTTTGTCACAGGCTGTGTCACTTAAATTTTGTGCCTGTTTATTCTGCTGTTCACATTTTTTCCTGTTTGTGCATGACAGGAAAAAGGAGGTGGAAAGCAGGGGGCAGAGGTGTGTAAGCCTGAGGTTCCTGCAATGCCACACTTACCCTATGTTGTTCTTTCCTCCAAAATACTTGCCTCCTCTAAGTTGCTGAATTGTTTGTTTTAGTTTCAACTCCAGTTGAAGTTGTTTAGATGTGTTGGTGTAGATGTGATTGAAATTCATTTTTCATATAATCTTTATTTGAGTCTAAATTCTGTGAATGGCTCCCAAACAGTCTCAAACCATGAACAACGTAAGTGGTTTAAACTCCCTAAAATATTATGAGCATTCTTACAGTAATCTGGGTGCATGTGTATAAATCATTCATATCCCAATTTACTGTCTTTTCTTTGCCAGTTCTTTGTGCCTTAAAATGGTTTTGTGGATACATCTGGTTTGTTTTTTCCCCTCATCACTGTTTTCAGGTCACATCTTGTGATTTCCTAAGATAGATACTGGTGAATCCATTATGATTCAACAGAACAGAAGTCACAGGTTCAGTGCCAGAAATTTTTGGTTGCCAGGACTTTAGGTGGTCTGGGCTTTATTCTTTGTGACCTCCTGCCATTCAGGAATAGAAAGTACTGGGCTAGGTAGACTTCTGGCTTTGTAACTCAGATCATGATGCATCCTGCTCTCACTACTTAATTGCTGGTGCAACGACTCATAAATCTTAGGGTACAGCTACATTAGCAGTGGGTCTAGATCCCTTTCGAATGGTGGAGCTTGATTGCCTTGCTCTTCATTCACATGGAAACCACTCTTGCAGCCCCTGTAGCTGCCATTTAGTCAACCACATGTTGGCTTTTGATCACTCCAACGTACCCTCTAATTTTCAGCCCCATCTGTCTTGTGACTTCACCCCTACATATGGGCCTCCGTCGGGACTAGAACTAAAAGAGCTGAAGATGATCATTGTGCAGAGGAGGAGGAAAGCTGGGCAGAGGGAGGTGGAGTTGCAGACACACACACATGCAGCTGCACATCTTAGAGGGAACCTTGAATCACTCCATTTTGATCAGTTTGGTTCCAATAGGCCTCTCTCCTTCTCGCTCACCACCTCCTCTCTTCTCTTTTGGGAAACAGCCTGCTTCCATTTGCTTGTGGGTGGGCATTAATTCTGTGTTTTATGCACACAAAGGGAGGGCATAGTGCCATGTTTCAGCTCCACATTTCTCCTTTTTCCTTTAATTTTTTTTGTAACTGGCATAGTGATTAAGTGATGCAGTGCAATATTGGAAAAATATTTTTTTAAAAAATAAAAGAAAACAATAATGCTTTTTTCCACCTCAAAATAGGATGGAAGATCTCATCTGCAATCATGGCCAGATCATACACACCTCTATTAAAGCATTTGTAGCCCTGCCTTTCTCCTTAAAAAGGACCCAAGGTGGCTTTAAAGACAATATGGAAAGCTACCCTGTTTCCCTGAAAATAAGACCTAACTTGAAAATAAGCCCTAGTATGATTTTTCAGGATGCTGAAAAATAAGCCCTACCCAAAAAATAAGCCCTAGTTAAGTGAAACCCTGCCTTCCACCATTGTGCAGCAACCAGAAGATGACATGACTGTATTTAAATAAATGTAGATTGGTTTACATGAAAAAATAAAACATCCCCTGAAAATGACCCCTAATGCGTTTTTGGGGCAAAAATTAATATAAGACCCTGTCTTATTTTCGGGGGAACACAGTAAAAACAATGAACGTACAGATACTAAAAAGGATCAGACAAATATCACACTGAAAGACAGTAAACAAAAGCAACACCAAAAATGCATTTAAAGCAGTAAAGCAGAACCACCCATTAAAAATCCCCACTCAGGCAGCCAGTCATCAGAAGGACAAGAAAGATGGGTCCAGCTTGGCCTCCTGTGGGAAGGAGTTCCAGAGTCTGGGAGCAGCAACAGAGAAGACCCTCTCCCATGTCCCTACCAAACATACTTTATTGCTGCCCTCACTTACTCCAGTTATGAGCCATCTGTGATGCTACTCAACATTACCTTCTTTCAAATTTCTTCCATCTAGTTTAGGCCTTGTGGATCTTCATATTTAGCAAGATTGTCTGTGCAGAAGGGATTTTCCACTGATGGTTGTTGCTTATTACCTTTTTCTGTTCACATTATGTGGGGTAAGGCTAACAATAGAAACAAAGTTATGAGTAACATTATTTCTAGGATATGAACCTTTGGCACAAAGATTTCCATGTTATGTTTATGTTATATGACCCTGAGGGTGGACATGTGGCGAGGATTAGTCATTTGGAGCCACCATTTGTGGAAAGTGTTGATTAGGGTCACCATGTGGCATTCTAATAGTCCACCTGTGGCATTCTAATAGTCCAAAAAAAAAAAAGAATAGCAAGCTCATAATGTGAACTAGCTCTGAGTTGCATATAGGTGATATGGAGCAAGGATCAACGCATCAGGTTCAGTAATTAACTACGGCTGTATTCAGTATCAGATATTGCAGTGTTGGGTCTGCATTAGCTCTAGCTACATGTTACAGCCTCAGAGTGCAGTTGCAAACCTAAGTCTGGTCCCCAGTGCCCCAAAAGTATTGATCAAACTTTCACATTTCCCTGAATAGGGAAATTATGAACTAATATAAAGGAAAGGTGACTTGCTACCAATTTATAACTTGGTCTTCATTTATTACGGAAGGTAAGAAATAATTCTGTTATTCTGTGTAGTGATGGACTCAGGAGATCTGGGTTCAAATTCCTACTTCCCCATGGAAAATTACTGGGGAGAGGGTTGGAAAGGTAAAAAAATTCCTTAAATATCTCATTTATCTTGAAAGGACTGGCAACACATAATACACACAAAACACATAATAGAAATCATGTGCTTCAGTAGAAGTCCATATATCTGTAGAAATGTAAATTTAGCTTTATTTTCCTAAGGTAAAACTTTGTACCATGACCATTTACAATTTATAGTAAAGTAGTGAACACTTCTTACTATTTATTATTATGGTTTCAAATGCCCTTGCACATTGTAGAAAATAACCAGGGTCCTTTAAATCATTTAGAGGTGACTGTCTTCGTGATATTCTGAAATGGCAAGTGTAGGAATCACAGTGTATTTCCCTTATAAATAGAGCACTTGAAATCACCTCATATTTTCCGTCATGTATTAATGCCTTGTCTTTGTGTGTTGATATGTGTTATGTTGCCTTGGCACAGGAAGAGATTAGTAGTTTCAGGTCAAATGTTTGTGTCACTGAATACTGGAGAACTGGCGCTTCTAACCTTTCTTTGAGATCCTGTCAGATGTTTCTACCTTTTACTTGCTGTTTGCTCACTATATGAATGAGATAACAGTATATTCTCACAGGCATACATTCTGAACCCTGGTATCATGTTCATGATATACGCTTCTAAAGTTAGTTAATGGATACTATAATTTCTGTGCACCAAAGTTTAGGAGAATTATTTCAGTAATGTTGCTGGGTTTAGCTATATCAATTGTTTGGGCCCTTTTTCTCCTCTGGGATTTGAAATCTATTCATTTTTATTGGCTATTTTTTCTGTTTTAACAAACAGGCCTGGGAGGAGTAAAAGTGGAAAGGAGTGTTCAGATCCTCAGCATCTGTGTCAAGAAGATTCTGATGCTACATGGAATGAGCTGGCATATTTCAAAAGGGAGAACAAAAAGCTATTGATTGAAAAGTGAGTTTCTAAAAAAAATGATATACATTGAGAAATGTGCTGCTGATTCTTTGAATCTTTTTCTTGTTGGGCCTTGAAGGCCACACAGAGGAATTCCTTTCAAATACCAAAATTAAATCATCTTCTTCTACCAGAAACAGAGAGGAAAAACAGTCTCTCCCCCCAGCTCCTTTAAATCAGTGACAACAAGTTTGCTAGCACTAACTGAAACTGTATTACATGATCTAGGGATTGTGTTAATTAATATGGCTCTCATCTGTTGGAGGTGTCGCTCTTCATTAGCTTGTATTTTACACACTGCCGTGCTTCATTTTTGGAATGAGGTGGTGAGGGGATAACCTAGCCAGCCATCCTTGTTTGATCTCCTTGATACATACGCAATGCAGAATGCCTCAGCTCTCTTGGTTCCATGCCCTGTCCTGCTAATCCCAGCTGAGCTCATTATGGTGTAGCCTTGCTGCTGCTCTTGGAGCCAGAGCTGTCCAAGCTAATTACTAGTAGCAGCAGAGCTGCCTGTTAAGGGTCTGGAGTGGATCTGCTAACATGGTCCTTCGTAGTGACCTGTAAAAAGCACGAGGGAGTTGCTTTCTTTCTTGCCGTGCACAGGCTGTCCTTTGGGTTTAGTGCTGATCCCTTCACACCACTCTTTTAGCTGTGGTAAGTGTAAAACTTGGTGAAGGAATTCTTACTTTAGAAAACATACAGTTTGCCTCTTTGATCTTATAATTCATAGACTATTATACTCACCCTGCTAAAATAAGAACATTCCCTTTCATACTAGACAAAAGGAAGTTGGTAGGCATTGCATAATTAGCCTTTTAATGATATTTTAAAATGTATTTCGTCAAGCTGATTTTATTGTTTAGCAATGAGGATGCTTGAAACGCTGAACAGTTTTTTGTTCTTTTGAGATTTCAGTATATTTGTCAGGAATATGCCTGTATTGATACGATATCCAGAATATTCTGTCAGCATTCGACTATTGAAGACTCTCCCTTTATTTTTGCAGTTGGAATTATCCAAGCCCAATTTCATCCATAGCACAAGTTTTTTCTCTCTCTGTATTGGTATCTTCGGCAAAAAAAAAATGTTATGACACATGAAAATGAAGTCCTTTATTTGCCCCAGTGGGCAAAGAGTTTAACCAGAGATTGAGGCTATTCACTGGAATAATTAATTTGAAGATTTATTTAAATCACAGCAGATAAATAAGATCCATGAAATGAAGGCACAAGATTAAAAAGTCAAAGGAAAATCTGTGAATTTCTAACAGAATACTGTACAATGCAATGATGATGTGAAAAGTGTAAAGCAGAACAATCTGGATTAAGGTATCAGATGAAATTACAATTACGCAAAATTAGCCTAACTTTCCTCTAGCCCTCTAACTGAAGCTCAGTAATTTCAGTAGACTTTGGCACAAAGACTGAGAAAGAAAGAACTATAGCTACCTGTTTCCAAGGATCAGGTTCCTGAAGACTCAGAAAAATGTGCACAATTGATCCAGAAGAATTCAGATTGGAAAAATGAGAAGGAAAAATGGAAGATTCTAACCCATTGTGAAAACTGAAGCTTCTCTCAAAATCAAGGCAAACTAACACCCAAAGGGCCCAGGTCAATCAAAATCTGCAGAAATAAAAATTACATGAGAAAAAAATAAACCAAAAAGCATTTGCTTATGTGTGTAAATGTGAACATGAATCAATGTGACTGAGTGTCCTTCTTCCAAGTCACAATTGTGTTTTGTTCCATTGATGACCTTAACTTTCCCTGCATTTTGGTTGACTTCACCCCAAAAATTCAGTTCTGTATTGATAGATGGAAAGTTGGGAGAAAATGTGCATTGCACCATCTTTCTTTCTTCCTGGCCAATAATCTCTTTGGCCTGTGGCACATGAGGTGATTGTAGCATCTTATCTGGGTACAGTATCTAACTTTGTAGCCTGTCTTTACTGTTCTATTGTCTTTCAGTTTGGCCAAAGCTTTGTTGTCTCGGCCATCATGTATATGTCTTTTTGCTCATTCCATTGTCAATTTGTGAAATTTTGTGTGCATAGAGTGTTAAAATAATTAAAGGAGTATATAGAAAAAGCACCCCTGAAAATGAAAGTTCTTTTAAAAATAAGGCTCCAACAACAGTTTACTAAAGTCATTGCAAAACAATTAGCTTGCTCTGCAGCCAAGTAAGGTCATAACACTGCCTAGCAAAAGGAATTGTTTTAATTACTGTCAGTTGAGTTCTGGGAGAGAACTAAAGTAATTGAAATAACTAGAATGCATTTATGTTGCTATGTGTTACTATGAGCAGATATAGTGTTTGTACTCTCTGTAACTATAATAATGTAGTGTTACAATAGCTTATTATGTTCCAGAATCTTGGTGTACCGGAGCCTTTATTTTACAGGCCTTTACTCCTCTGGATTTTTCGAAATTTAAGCCAAAATAATTGCATTATTGTTTTAGTGGCAGCCTCCTAGATTTTGTAACTAGAGGAAGTGCAGGGACAACGGAGATTCCTATTTAAAAAAAAAAATTGGTGCACCAGGCCCCTGGACCCCCCAATCCCTTCAGAAACAATTGTTGATAGTTAATGAAGGATAATTCATTATTTGGCAAATACTGTATGTATGTATGTATGTATGTATGTATGTATGTATGTATGTATGTATGTATGTATGTATGTATGTATGTATGTATGTATGTATTTATTTATTTATTTATTTATTTATTTATTTATTTATTTATTTATTTATTTATTTATTTATTTATTTCAACTTATATACCACCCAACAGTGCAATGCACTGCGTGAAATATCCTATCAGTAATACATAAATGGGGTGTTTTTTCTCTTTGCTTTACTTGTGGAGTCTTAATCTTGTGTCCAGTTTTAGCACTTCTGAACAAGTTTAATTTTAAAATAAATCCTTTTAGCAAAACCCTTCTGTACATTCAGCATCAAATCTTCCAATTCCTTTTGTACCCTTCTACTTGGGAAAAATGTGTACCAGTATATATTTGTCTTAGAAACATTATCCCTGAACTTTGCTGTATTGATTTAGAATGATCCTGCCCAGTTCAGTTCAACTTTTTCTTTTGGCAGCAACTCCTTCAGCATGATTGTCTTTCTTTCTAAATCTTCCAGCCAGAGACTACTGAACATGCTGAGCTTCAACTAGAGGGCTGGTGGAAAGTTAGGCTAATTTTGCATAATTGTAATTTCACGTCATACCTTAATCTAGATTGTTCTGCTTTACACTTTTCATTTCATCATTGCTTTGTATTGTGTTAAAAATTCATTGATTTTCCGTTTATTTCTTTTATACAGTATTATGCCTTCATTTCAGGGACGTAGTCGCGCTGTGGGCTAAACCGCAGAAGCCTGTGCTGCAGGGTCAGAAGACCAAGCAGTCGTAAGATCGAATCCACGTGACGGAGTGAGTACCCGTCACTTGTCCCAGCTCCCACCAACCTAGCGGTTCGAAAGCATGCAAATGCAAGTAGATCAGTAGGGACCACCTCGGTGGGAAGGTAACAGCGTTCCGTGTCTAAGTCGCACTGGCCATGTGACCACAGAAGATTGTCTTCGGACAAAACGCTGGCTCTATGGCTTGGAAACGGGGATGAGCACCGCCCCCTAGAGTCGAACACGACTGGACAAAAATTGTCAAGGGGAACCTTTACCTTTACCTATGCCTTCATTTCATGGATCTTATTCCCTGTTTTTCTGCAGTGATTTAAATAAATATTCACATTTATTGCACCTGTGAATAGCCTCAAATAATCTCTGGTTACACCTTTTGCCTGCTGGGGCAAATAAAGGACCTCATTTTCAACACCATAACTGCTAGGATAATGATTTGGGCCCCAAATTATCTTTGCATCTGTGGTTTTGGCAGTATGAGCTATATAATTAGCAGGACAAGTCCTGGAATGATGGATGATAACATCTAAACAATATAATTTTTCTGAGTATGAAATGAAATAGTGTTTTGGTCTTTACTGCAGCTTACATTTTAACATTCTAACTCTACATTGTTTTGGCCTCTAGATCTTGCTGTGGCAGACTCAGTGGGTATTCTAGTCAAACTGTACCTTTTGAAGACAGCGAGATATTCTGACATCTCTTAAAGTGTGCCTCCAGATGGGGCTTTTACTGTGCAATTGTGCTGCTTCATTCGTGGCAGTTTATGAAAAGCTCAGACAAGGATGTGGTCAATTTCCAGTCCTCTTGTGCTTTCCTCTTGTTTCTTCTCTTTTTTCTCTGAAAAAGATGGAATTGCAGCTCAGCTTGTTTTAATTAACAGAAGTAGGAACTCTCTGTGTAGAAGTACCTCTATGAAGAGAAACCTGCCATATTAACAGAATTTTAATATGCAGTCTAATTACATGATGCAACTTGGTTATTATCGTGATGTGCTTCGAAGAATTTTAGGAGATGTACTGTATCTGATATTGTCCTTACAGTCTATGTTGGGATAGACACAAAGAAATTCAGATTTTTAAAAAGTTTTATCATTCGTGTTTTTGCTGTGTCATTCAGTGACTAGGAAGATTGTAATCTTGCCTGTGAAGAGTTTGAATGTTGAAGTCATGCTCTCAGGACACTGCTGTCATTAGTAGAACATACATTAGTGCCTCAACTTACAACCGTCCCGAAATACGACTATTTCGAGTTGCGACCAGCTCCAGCCGCAAAATTTTGCTTCGACTTGCGGCCGGATCTTCGAGTTGCAAACAAAAGAGGCATGGAAAAAAGGCGGGGAATTCAAATTAGAGTACTAGCCATTTGTTGGCGAAGAGCTTCTTTGTAGCTCTTTAGCCTCAACAGTTAGAATGTGTGTGTTGGAGGAGGCTCCGGACTGCCTGGTGCTGCTTTCAGCTCCTGAGTAAGTACATTTACTTTGTTTTGCAGGGTGGGTTTGGGTTTTGGGGATATGTTTCTGTGCTGTACTGTGATTTTTTTGGTGTTTTGGGGTGTGTGTTTTTTCAGCCCTATTGCATTCCAATGGGGCTGGCTATGGTGTTTTTTGTTGTTTTTTATTTGTTTTTCAGCCTCATCGCGTTCCAATGGGGCTGGCTATGGTTTTGTTTTGGGGTGTTTTTTTGTATTTTTTAAATGCTGGAACAGATCAATCGCGTTCCAATGCATTCCTTTTTTTTTCTAGAAACAAAATTTATTTATTTCTAAAGAATGAAAAGACAATTGACCATATTACAAATATTAAATACAAAATTATTCCCCACATTTCTCCAAATCACATAAATACCTTTCCCCATCACCTTTTAAAGAAATATTGACCAACAATCTAAGTCTCTTTTCAAACCACATGTCTCAAAGTCTATTTTGTTGGCATATTTTAATAATGGCTTCCAATTATCCGTGAATTTATTATGGCTTATTTCTCCTCTATGTACTCTATTATCATTTTTTCCATCAGCAATGTATGCCATATTTTACTTGTGAATGCTTGCAGTGAGAGATCTTGGGCTTTTCCCCATTTTTTAGCTATTTCGAATCTTGCAGTGCCTATAAGATTTGCAACTAATTCTTTATATTGTAGTTTCTCATATCCCCTTGTGAATAATGAAAATAAAAATAATGTTTCATTAATCTCTATTTTTTGATTAGTCAGTGTTTCTATCCATTTAATTAACTCCAGCCAAAAAGTTTCTATTTTGGGGCAAGAGATTCACATATGTTCCAGAGTTCCCTTTTGTCTGCAGTTCCTCCAGCATTTATCAGATATATCTTTATTAATTCTATGTAGTTTTGTAGGGCATAGATGCCATTGATGCACTACCTGTAGAACCATTTCTTTTGCACTTGCTGAAATAGATTTATATGGATATTTTTTTCAGATTCCTGTCCAAATTTCTTCAGGTATCTTAATATTTAAATTTGTTTCCTACACTGTTTTAGATCCTCCACCTTTTCCATATTCTTTCTCAATAATTCTTTTATATATAAGTGAGGTTAGTCCTCTCTTTTTATTTTTTATCTTTTTGTATACAATATTGTTCAAATTCAGTTAATGTTCTTAGAAGGCCAGTTTTTTGTTGTAAGTGAGTAGCGAAACTTATTTGTTTTATTTGTAGCCAATTGCTTTTTATTTGCTTTGTTTTCTCTTCTATTTGCCTGATAGTAAATGGTTCCCCTGAGCCGAATAAGTCATTAATTCTATATATTCCAGTTTGCTTCCATTCCTTAAATTGTGCATATTTCTCTTTAGACTTAAAATCTGGGTGATCCATGAGGGGACATAAAGGGGATACGGGGGGGGCAATGTTTTACTATGTTTTCTCCATATCCTTAATGTTTCAGAAATGAATGGGTTCTGTATTTGTTCTCCTTTTCCAATTTTTTTTAGTATAAATATACTTGTTTCCTATGTCCGTTTTCATTTCAGTTTCCATTTTGACCCAGTCTGAATTTTTACAAGTCTCGTCAATTTGTATAAGTTTAATAATTTGGTTTATTTGCAAGTCTTCATAATATTTTTGGAGCTGTGATATCCCTAATCCCCCCTTTTGACCCTGTCTATATTTGACACTATTTATAAATTTTATCTTCTTTCCCTTTCCTGCAATAAAATTTTCTAGCTTTCCTTGCCATAGTTTTAATTTTTTTTGTATCTGTCTGTAATGGGAAATTTTGGAATAGAAATTGAAATTTTGGTAATATATAAGATTTAATAAAAGCAATTCTCCCCAGCATTGATAGGTTCAAATTGACCCACTTTGTCATTTTTTCTTTTGTGAATTTAAATAGATTTTTATAATTTCTGTAGATTAATTAAGATTTTTTGTTACCCCTATTCCTAAGTATTTAAAACGTGAATAACATAGCTCTAAATGAGTTGCTTTTCTATTTTCATTTTGTTACCTAATAGGGATATTTAAACATAATAATTTAGATTTTTGGAAAATAATTTTTAAACCTGTATATTGACTATATTCCTCTAATATTTCTTTTAAATGTTCTATTCTTTGTAATGGGTCCTCCAAAAAAAGGAGCATATCATCTGCATATAAGTTTATTTTGTGTTGTTTATTTTTTGTGGACAGTCGTCTAATGTTTTCACTTTCACTTATTTTTATCGCAAGAGGTTCTATTATTAATGCAAATAGGATTGGAGACAAGGGATCGCCTTGTCTTGTTCTCCTAAATAGTGTAAATTTTTCAGATTCTAATCCATTAAGTACCGTAGCTCCTGTGTATAATTCCTTTAAAACTTTAATAAAATTTTTTACCCATATTCATTTTTTCCAACAGATCAAACATGAATTTCCATTCCACCCGGTCAAAGGCCTTAAGGGCATCCAGTGAGAGTATTGCCATCTTCTTTTTTTCTTTATTGGCTGTATATATAATATTCAGTACTCTCCAGATAGCATCACATATTTGTCTTCCTGGCATAAACCCATATTGATCTATATGAACATATTTAGTTATAAAACTACTTAATCTTTGTGTCAATATTGTTGAAAAAAATTTG
Organism: Pogona vitticeps; assembly: GCF_051106095.1. Lineage (NCBI taxonomy): Eukaryota > Metazoa > Chordata > Lepidosauria > Squamata > Agamidae > Pogona > Pogona vitticeps. Next base: position 221,290,674 of record NC_135784.1, on the reverse strand, counting down.
ATCTTGATTTTGCAATGTTATAGGACTGTAAGATGAAGGAAACATTGAATCTTTTTCTGGTTTCAATATAGTTATTATTTTGGCCGTATGCCATGACTCTGGTATTTTGTCACCTCCCAAAATTGAGTTAAATAGCTTTAGAAGATGTTCTATGACATCTTCTTTCCATACTTTATAGAAATCAGCTGTGAATCCATCACAGCCTGCTGCTTTTCCTTTCTTAAGTTTTTTGATAACTGAATTTATCTCATTTTTCGTTATTGGGCTATTTGAATAGTCTATGTTCCTCTAAAATTTGGCTTATTGGTAATGTTTGTATAAATTTCTTAGTATTTATATCCGGTGTTACTTCTGATTTATATAAATTATAATATTCCATGAATGTAGAGAGCATTTGTTGCTGTGAATTTACTGTTATTCCTTCCTTCGTTTTTAATGAAACAATTGTTCTTTTTGCTGCCATCTTTTTAACTGCATGTGATAGCAGTTTAGTGTTTTTATTTCCATGTTCATAATATTCTCTCTTTAAATAGTTCATAGCTGTATGAACCTTTGCAGTATCCAATGCTTCTAACTCCGCTCTAGTTTTTGTTAATTCATTAAGTATGTTCTCGGTTCCTAGTTGTTTATGTTGTTCTGATAATTTTTTTATTTTACTTTCTAGTTGTTCTTGGAGCTTATTTCGTTCCTTCTTTATTCTAGAGTTTTCCATAATAAAAATTCCTCTTAGGTAGGCTTTTAGGGCATCCCATAGCAATGCTGATTTTATTTCTGCAGTATCATTTATTTCATAAAAAATTTTAATTTCTTTCTTTATTTTTCCAATAATTTCTATATTTAAACACATATTAGGGCTCAATCTCCAAATTCTAGATTTACTCTTTACTTCACCAACCCAAGAAAGTTTTAATGGTGCATGATCAGAGGCTATTTCAGGGGCAAATTGTATGTTGTCTAGATTTGGGGCCAAAGTCTCTGATATAAGAAAGTGATCAATTCTTGAATAGGTACAATATCTTTTAGAAAAATTTGTATATTTTCTCACTTTAGGGTTTAAATACCTCCAGCCATCAATTAAACCTGATCTCTGTATTAGCGTCTTAATTTTATTACCATCATTTGATATCTTTCTATTTTTTGATGTTGTATTGATTTTGTTTAAAATACAATTGGTGTCTCCGCCTAGGATAATTTCTCCCCAGGCAAATTCTTTCACCTTTCTTAAAAAGCTCTGCATAAAATTTGCTTGACCTATATTGGGGTCATAATAAGAACCAATAGTTAATAATTTGTCTTCCAATTTTCCTTTTACTATAACATATCTGCCTTCAGGGTCTCCCATATAATCAATCACTTCAAATTTTGAGTTCTTCATAAAGATTATTGCCACCCCTCTAGCCTTATTCATTCCATTTGCTATATATTCTTCACCTATCATTGGGTGCTTAATTATCCCTTTCTTGTTCTTATTTTGATGAATCTCCTGTAACAACAACACATCTACTCCTAATTTTTGAATAGTCTTAATGACTCTATATCTTTTCACTGGTGACCCCAGCCCATTCACATTATAAGATAAGATTTGAAGATTATCTAACATTACAGACATACATTCTATATGCTTTCTTTACAAATATATTCTTTATCAATATTTGTCTAATAGATTTTATATATGTTGTGGTATACAGTCTATATTCATATTTTACTAAGCCAGATTGTCTACTACGTTCTCATTTTCTTTTCAGTGTCACCCATTTACCTATACCTAATTCCCTCCCACCCTTTTCCCCCTCCCCCACCCTCACCCTGTTCCAACAATGGTCAGTGAGAACAAGTCCCCAGCTCTTGTTTGAGCTGTGCCCTGTGGAACTATAGGGGGCCAGAAAATTTAACATTACCTGTAAAAGATCAGATCTTTCCCCATGCCCACCCTGACCCTCTTAATCTATACATATATTAATATAACAGATTACAACTTATCTATGTTTGTTTGTAACTATTGCATCTCTTACTTATCGATACATTAAAGTGTTCTAAACATATATTCTAAACATTCTTAAATATATATGCTTCTTATCTAAAAATTCTAAGGTTCCTTTCTATCGTACATATTTATCTTAAATAGCATTTTATATTATTTTACCATCATATAAGCGTGAACTATAATAATACAATACACTAGCTTGTTTTATATTTTTAAATGAGTTATTGGAGTTTTATGATAGCTAGAAGTCTATATATATATAAAATCCTTCCAGCTGTTTTACTGAGTTCTGGGAGTAACATCTTCAGCAACAGATAAACTCCCATTTAATGACCTTGAAAGTGCAGCTGTATAACTTATTTCGCCTTTCTCTTCCACCGCAGCTGCATTCTTTCTATGTGATCTGCTTGATTTCTCTGTTCTTCTGTAGTCTGTTCTCCTGGAAAGGGAACATTCAAATCTTCAAAAAGACACTGCAATTCCTCAATATTTGTTGCTGTTCTCCGTTTATTTCCCATCATAACCGATAAGCCAAACGGATAGAGCCATTTGTAGATTAATTTCCTCTCCCGAAGAGCTTATGTGTAACTCCTCCATTGTCTACGTTTAGATACTGTCTCTGCAGCAAGATCTTGAAAAAGTTCAACTTTTTTCTCTTCGTATGTTAACTCCTGCAATTTGTTCAAAGCATTGAAGACATCTCTCTTTATTGTAAATGAGACAAATCTCACCAGTATGTCCTTTCTCCAGTTCTTTGATCTTCTCCCGACCCGATGAGCTATATCCAAATCCTTGGGAGTGATTTCGAGGTCTGGGCAAAGTCCTTGAATCCATTTTAAGATTATTTGTTTTAAGTCCTCCCCTCCTGTCTCAGATTCCTTAAAATATCTCAGACGGATATTATAACGCCTCCCCCGATTCTCCTGCTCTGTGAGTTTGTCTGTTAATTGCTGCACCTGCCTTTCCAATAATTCATTTTTGTTTGTAAATTCTGTGCCAGCTCAAATGCCGTATCTGCTGTTTCTTGTATTTTGCTAATATTTGACTTGACCTCCATTAAAGTTCGTTCTAGAGGTGCAATTACTCCCTTCATATCACTTTGTAAGTCTTTTCTTTTTTTTAACATTTTTAAATTAATTTTCCAATCTATCTACATTGTTTGTGCTTATCAGACCTCGTGTTACATACTTGCTTACAATTATTTGTTTTTTACGTCTCAGTGTCTTCTCGATTATCCCCCCCAAATTCCGACCTTCTTTCAAACCATTCACATACAGATTTTAGTATATAGTATAGCTACTATCATAATATTACTCTCATATTATATAAAGTTCTCAAGATCTTATAATAACATTTTTATTGAAAGTGGTTCCAGATCCATGACCCAGCTTTATATCTAGTTTAATTTACCTAAAATAAAAAGTCACCATATTACATCTTTACCCTGATTCGGGCTCCCTTATTTCAATTTAGTTCTCCTTTTAATATATAGAATATACCCTTTTACAGATCCAAATGATAAATATAAACATGTTTCCAATATTAAGGGGCCCTTCCTTGTTTTCCCTTTTTTCAATTTTTCTAGGTAATTCCCTCTCTGGTTCCTCTTTTTTCATTCCCTGCTATATCTCTAAACATGCTGTCATCTTTCATGTCCTCTAAGACCATTTTGTAGATCTGATTTATGTCCATTTTTTGTACTTGGTCTATCTTCAATGAGTCTTCCAGGCTTTTTTTGGTTAATTTTGCTGTTTTTTTCCCTTTGTCTTCCCTTGGTACTCTCCTCTGGTCCAAGACTGATGTTTCTCTTAGATTAACTTTCTCAAGCTGCTGCTTGGTTTGGCATACATCCTCTGTGATACTCCCATTTCCTTCCTTGTTATTTTCAGTTGCTTGTGGACTATAGTCCTTCTGATGTTGATTGGATAATTTTGACTCTTCATAATGAGATGTCACGATCGTTAATATTTGTTGAAGCATAAATTTTACTTCATTCCAAAATTGTCCTTGTTGTGCCATTCTGTTTCTGCTGCCTAGATGCTTATAAACAGATATTCCAAATTTCCAGAGTCATTTCAGGAGTTCCGCTTTGGCTATGTAGAGTTGAACCAAATTTGACCCAAGGAACAGTTTTTGAAAAGTCCACTTTAGGGTTAATTCCGGCCAAATGCAAAGAGAAGCTCACGAGGAGATAAACAGTTTTTCAGCCTTAAGCAACAACAGAATGTCCAAGGCCACCTCTTCTGGGAATCATTCCAAACACTTTAGATAGAAAAAACAATGTCCACACTTAATTTGCAGGAAGGTCTCTTAAGCTTATAACGCCAGGTTGTAAATATTCTTAAAGTGTAATTTTAAAAAGTTACTTTCTTTAGCTATCCCTCTCACCAGATTTTCTGCCGCTTTAAAAAGTTACTGAGATAAGATAACAATTCTTTTTTTCCATATATAGGGGTACGTAGGCAATTAGTTGCAAAAGAATTCTCACCCGATGGAAAAACAGCGATGCCAGGTGCTGTTCCTTACTTCTCTCAGCCGGCTGCCAGCGACTTGGAAGCTCGCCGAAGCTGCTTATTTCTGCCCATTGTCTGATTAGGGAGTTTCCTGGATCGAACCGGGGTGGCCGCTGCCCCCCGTGATCAACAGGCTTTCTCCCCCAGTTCACCACGCCTCCAGGGTGGTTCCGACACCTTGCGGTGTCCCAAAACAGGTCAGAATCCAGCCCAGGGGACAGAGCTCTGTCTTCCTGCTGCTGTCTCGTTGTGACGTCAAGCCGGAAGTCCTTCGTAAGTCTTTTCCTAATTGTTTCATTAGCTGCCTCATCTCATCCTTATCTTTATTAGCTTTTTCTCACCTTCCCTTCACCTTACCGGCCACCTCGCTTTCACTCTTGGAACCCGATGAGCTGGATGGAGGAGACTGTGGCTTCAATAGGGACTCCCTTTATGTCTTCTTTTTTGTCTTCCCCATATCTAGGCAGCTTAGAATATTTTAACTCTCAGTTTATAAACATTCACGCTTAATTGTTTATTTTCTCAGGGCTTTGAGCGGAGCTGATCTTCTATGCAGCCATCTTCGTTGGCTTGCAGACCACGCCCGCACGTTCCAATGCATTCCTGTGGGAAATGGTGCTTTGACTTACGACCATTTCGAATTACACCCACCTTCTGGAAAGGATTGTGGTAGTAAGTCGAGGCACCACTGTACTTTTTAGTCAGTGGTCTCTATGTGTAATATTTCTGTAAGAAAGATTTGTGTAGGAAAAGTTGCTTCAGATGTATCACATTAGATTTGGACAGGATCTCTGGTTTCCCACCTCACCTCCTCTAGGCACTGCCTCTGAGTGGGCACCTGCAGAGAGGATGGGATGCTGAATCACAGAACACCTGTTGGGCTGTCAGTCAAGCCAGTGCTTTGTGACCATGTCTATTCTAGTTCATTTCACTGAAGGTGGCTTGTGAACAAAGGGAAGCCTCAACCTGAAATACCATAAGTACCCTTCCTGCTGATCATGATTTGCCAATAGTTTTCATTTTATAAGTTGTAATTAATATCATTGCTTAACTCACAATTAACGCTTGTGCCTAGAATCTCAGTATCACCAATTATTATTTCAGTTTTCTAGCACTGAATGATAACTTGATTTTCTTCAAAGCCTTTTTTCTCCCACAGATGTAGTGTAGCTTATTTGAATGGTTGTTGTATGGACTATTAATTGTTGCTCAGGTGAACTGCTTTTTGGGATATATTATATAATAAGACATATGACTGTACTTCATGTTTCCTGTAATAATGCAAATGTGTCTGTGGGACACATTCAGCACATCTTGAAAAACTTTATTATGTAAAGCAAGCAATTGATCTGTTTAGACAGACCCATCAAATATTAGGGTATTAGAAACTGTATGGAATACTAATGCATAGAAGGGAATGCTGTAACCCTATCCATTGCCAGATTTAGTACAGTGGTGCCTCGCTTTACGATTGCCCCGCATTATGACGAAACAAATGATGGTCTGAATGAGGTTTTTTCGCTTTGCAATGATCGTTTCCCTGCTTCGGGAACTGATTCTCCGCAAAACGATAATTTTCATCCAGCTGATCGGCGGTTTCAAAATGGCCGCTGGGTAAATAAAATGGCTCCCCGCTGGTTTCTGGGACTGATTCCTCGCAAGAGAGCCAATGAAAATGGCCACCCTATGGAGGATCTTTGCTGGACGGTGAGTTTCCAGCCTATTGGAACGCATTGAAGGGATTTCAATGCGTATCAATGGGCTTTTTATTTTCACATTATGACATTTTTGTTCTACAGCGATTTTGCTGGAACGAATTAACATCGTAATGCGAGGCACCACTGTACCATCCTTTACATGGAGGGTGGCAAGTGAAAAGAGAGAGAAATGTATTCTACATGAGGGCTCTCCCCATGATTTGGAATCAAATTCATGTGAAGAGACCCTGTGGCCAAAGTGAAAACAGAGGAAGTGACACTAGAATACATTTCGCTTCTCATACACACCTAGCATTACTGGACTAGAGCTGTAGATTTATTTTTTAGTTTTAGATCTGCTTTAATTGTGCTATAAGTTTCTTTGTGAAGTAAGGTTTAAAAGTGGGGCAGAAATGTGTTTAATTATCAATAACAATGTTGATAATCAAGTGCAGAAAACATTGTTGACAATCAAGGACAGAGAAAGAAACAGGATTTTTTAGTGGAAAGATTTTGTGCAAAATGATTGGGAGTGCCACTATGTGCATTTGAATAGTTTCTTCTTCTAATGGTGGGAAAATAACACAAAACAGTCTGTTTGGACACTGCAGGAAAACTGTACATGAAAGGATAGGGATAAGTTTGCTTCTGCTCCTTTATTTATCTTACTGTTCTAATCTCCGCCCACATATAGGAAAATGACTGTCTGGAGAGGAAAGCATATTTTATCTTTGTAGGCTTGCCCCGAGACTCTAGAAAACTGATTTTCCAAGATTCTAAAAACTTGAGGACAGCTTCCATGGGTAAATAAGTCATCATCTTCATGGTCTTTGTTACTGTCACATGTGGGGCTTACATCTATATGGGCCATGCTCAAATCCTAGAGCTGAGGTAGAATTTGGATGGTAACAGTACCCCCATCCTCAATGTGCACACCTAGAGCATGTTACTTACGATCCCTTTGGTTCCTTTTTTGCCTGCCACAAGAGCAGCAATTTTAAAGACTTCCCTAGCTTCTTAAATTGTTGTGGAATATGTTAGTACGAATTGTATTCTCTCTTTTGTTTTGTCATATGCAGAGAGTGATGTTGAGGAAAGGGGCAGAGCTAAGTGGCTTATCTGTCCCACTTATTTATATTCAAAATGTCTGTTTAGTCTAAAGAATCATAGAATATTCATAGAATAATGGGGTTGGAAGTGGCCTATAAGGTCATAGAGTCCAACCCCTTGCTCAATGCAATAAAAATCAAAGGATATCTGCCAGGTGACTGTCAAAATCTTGAATGACTACAGTCAACCCTCAACTTACAAACTTAATCCGTTCTGGAAGGAAGTTTGTAAGTCGAAAAGTTTGTAACTCGAATCAGTATTTCCCATAGGAATGCACTGAAAACCAATTAATCCATTTCGGCTGTTTTTGGTTCTTAGGTCGAGGGACGGTTTGTAACTCGAATCATTAGTTCCCATAGGAACTAATGCAAAGCCAGTTAATCCATTCCTACCACCAGGGGCAGAATTTTTTTCTTTTTTCCTATTAACCTAAGATGGTAAAGGTTCCCCTTAACAATTTTTGTCCAGTCATGTCCGACTCTAGGGGGCGGCGCTCATCCCGTTCTTCAAGCCATAGAGCCAGCGTTTGTCCGAAGACAATCTTTCCGTGGTCACATGGCCAGTGTGATTTAGACACGGAATGCTGTTTACCTTCCCACCGAGATGGTACCTATTTATCTACTCGCATTTGCATGCTTTCGAACCTCTAGGTTGGCGGGAGCTGGGACAAGCAACGGGCGCTCACTCCGTCGCGTGGATTCGATCTTACGACTGCTTGGTCTTCTGACCCTGCAGCACAGGCTTCTGCGGTTTAGCCCACAGCGCCACCATGTCCCCCCTAAGACTTATGTTTAAAAAAAAGGAAAGGAAAGAAAAGAGAGAGGGAAGGAGGGAACAGACACCTTTTCAACAGATCACCTTGAAAAGCAGCTTTTCAATCAAGACAAGCCAATACAAGCACCTTTTGGGGAAATGGGGGGGGGGCAGCAAAGGAGGGAGGGAACACCTTTTAAAAATCCAAAAATCAAAAATTAAAAAAAGCCAAAAAATAAAAATACAGTCCATATAGCACTGTACTAGGCAATACCAGGCAGTCTGAAGACTGTCTCCAAATCCACTCTCAAAGCTCTGGGAAGAGTGAGGAAGCAGACAGGCACCCTCTTCAATGGCCAACGGTTAACTGAAAGTTTGAATTTCGCACTCTCCCCACCTCCCACACGTTTTTTTCGGTTTGCATCTCGAATCTAAGTTTGCAAGTCGAGTCAATATTTTTCTATCAGAGTGGTTTGTAAGTCGAAATGTTTGTAACTAGAGCCATTTGTAAGTCGAGGATTGACTGTGCAATGTTGGAGCACTCACCGCCTCTCAAGGTAATTGGTTCCATTGCCGTACTGCTCTAATGGTTAGGAAGTTTTTCCTAGCATTCAACCAAAATCTGGCTTCCTGTAACTTGAGCTCATTGTTGTTTGTCCTGCACTCCAGGTTGAGAACATATCCTGCCCCTCCTATGCATGACCTTATTTGAAGTCTTTGAAAAGTGTTATATTTCCCCTCAGTCTTCTTTTCTCAAGGCTAAACATGTCCAGTTCTTTCAGTCCTTCTGAAAGAAAGCCCCCTGATCATCCTTGTTTTCATCCTCTGATCTTGTTCCAGCTTGTCAGCATCTTCTTAAAGTCCGGTGTCCAGAACTGGACACAGTACTCAAGACAAGGTCTAACCAGTGCCAAATAGAACTAGCATCTTGTGGGATTTGAGGCTATACGCCTTTTAAAGCAGCTTAAAATAGCATTTGCCTTTTTTGTAGCCACATCACAGAAGTTCTTATATTTATTAGTAGCTCCATTGAAGTGAAAGAAATGGTTGCTCCAAGCCGTTGTCTAATTATTTCAGACCAAAATTGATAGTTGGATGTATACCAATGAGTACACATGGTGGAAAGGAATGAGCATAAATAGTTTCTAGAAATTCAGTTATATTTATAATGCAGCAGTCTGTGCATGATCATGTGGGGGAAAGTATTTCAACTGATTCCCGTGGTAGGTAGAAAAGACATCAGCATCTTAATATAATCTTGAAAAAGTTTTCCAAAGATTTGTCCTTAATCACTCATGAAATCAAAACTCTGATCCTAAACATATGATTGCTTCCACAGTTCTGCAGGATTAAGCTGCTATTTAGAGCTTGAAGCTGTCATTGGGCTAATTAACTACTCTTTGGCCACATTTTTTCACCGTCACTTGGAGTTATTGCACTAAAGTACTTTTTGTACTGAATATTTTCAATACATCATTTTCTAAAGGTATTTTCTATTCCTATCATTCACATGTTTTTCTCAGGGTGTTGTATAAACAACTACCCACATCAGTACAAAAGTTTTAAATGAGCTGTTATTGTGCAGTGGCTCCTCAAGACCAGTTGTGCCACTGTCTTTGGCATCTGTATTCTGAATACACTCTTGCACTTGGCTGTATTGTGAAGTCAAGTGCTGAAGTGAGGAAGCATCCATAATCAAGCCACTGTGTTTTACATCCTGGTTATAGCCACTGAGCCCTTAAAAAGGGTACAGGTACTGATATGTGGTTAAAACTCCCTTTTCAGGGAAGATTTAAGACCGTATCTCCTTCTATGAGCCTGCCTGGGTATTAAGATCATCAGAGGAGGTCTTTCTCTCAATCCCACCATCCTCACAAGTGTGCTAGATGGGGACATGGAAGAGGTCCTTCACTGTTGCCATTCTTGACTCTGGAACTTCATCCCACAGGAAACTAGACTGGCCCATCTTTGCTCTCCTGCCAGAAGTAGGCAAAGACCTTCATCTTCAGGCAGGCATTTCCTTAATGACTGTTGGCATGAGACTTTTAAAAGGGGGGATTACTATACTCTGTTGTTTTAAATGTGTTCTAGTACAGTGGTGCCTCGACTTACAAATGTTGCAACATACAACCATTTTGAGTTATGACCAGCTCTGGCTGCAAATTTTTGCTTTGACTTGCAGCCGGAGCTTCGAGTTACAACCAAAAAAGGCAAGGGAAAAAAGGCGGGAAATTCAAATTGCTCACCATTGGTAGGCGAAGGGGCTGCTTCTTTGTAGCTCTTTCATTCCAACGGTTAGAGTGAGTGCAATCGGAGGAGGAGTCGGACTGCATGGAAAGGAAAGGTGCTGCTTTCTGCTTTTTAAAAACTGTTCTGGGTGGGTTTTGCAGCGTGGTTTTGGGCTGGGTGGTGAGATTATGTTTCTATGCTGTGATGGGTCTTCCAGGGTTGGTTTGTTTTGGTTTTTCCCCCCATTTCCGATAGGTATTGGGGGGTTTGTTTGCTTTTTGCTTTGCATTCTTTGCATTTCTGATACGTATTGCACTGTTTGCTAGCTTTTTGCTTTGCTTTTTTTGCATTTCCAAAGGGTCTTGGATGGTTTGCTTGCTTTCTGCTTTGCTTTTTTTGCATTTCCAATGGATCTTGCACGGTTTGTTTGCTTTCTGCCTTGCTTTGTTTTTGTATTTCTGAAGGGTCTTGCATGGTTTATTTGTTTTTCTTCCCCCCTTCTGGCTGGAACGGATTACCATATTTGCCGATGCACAAGGCGACTGGCTGTATAAGATGACCCCCCCAACAGGAGGAGGAGGAAGAGGGGAAATGGGCAGGTGGCGGGCGAGCGAGCGCGCCGCTGGCTCAGCGGCGCAGGGCGGTGGGCAGCCCGGCGGCGGTTCTGGCATGGCAGCAAGAGTGCGAGGAAGAGTGGAAGAAGCTGAGCGGGCGGCGGCAGGAGGAGGAGGAAGAGGGAAACGGGCGGGTGGTGGGCGAGCGAGCGCGCGGCTGGCTCAGCGGCGCTGGGCGGCGGGCAGCCTGGCAGCAGGCTCTGGCTACTCAGGCATGGCAGGCTGTGCTTCCCTCCCTCCAGACCACCTGCCTGCCTGCCCACCTGCCTTCCTCCCCAGCCAGCGCGGCCCCGTGTCATTCAGTGCACCCGGCGTACAAGACGACACCCCATTTGGAGGCATGTTTTTTGGGCCCAAAAAGTCATCTTGTACGCTGGCAAATACGGTAATTGTGTTTCCGATGGGTCTTGCAGTGCTTTTTGTTGGTTGGTTGGTTGGTGATTTTTTTTCCTTTGGCTGAAACGGATTAATTGCATTTCAGTGCATTCCTATGGGAAATGGTGCTTCAACTTATGACCATTTTGAGTTACAACCATCTTATTTATTTTATTTATTTTATTTATTCTGTTTATATCTCGCCTATCTAGTCGATTAAGACCACTCTAGGCGACTTACAGCAAGGGGTACAACAATGAATAAAAGCAGTTTTACATAAAAGAAACTTTCAACAATAGGGCTAAACACTAGGAGAAAGAAAAGAAGGGGAATCAAGAATTAGCTAGGGGGGGAAGGCCTGCTGAAACATCAGTGTTTTTAGTTGCTTTTTGAAAATACCCAGCGAGGGGGCCGCGCGAATATCAGGAGGTAAGTTGTTCCAGAGGCGAGGAGCCACCGCCGAGAAGGCCCGATTTCTTGTCTTTTCCTTCCGGGCCTCCCTCGGCGTTAGGCTCCTCAGCCTCACCTCCTGGCTCGCGCAAGTGACACAGGTAGATCTTGGTGGAAGAAGGCGTTCCGCCAGGTATCGAGGCCCTAAACCGTTTAGGGCTTTATACGTGAGCATCAACACTTTGAAGTCGATGCAGAATTGGATGGGCAGCCAATGCATTGCGGCCAGAGTGGGAGAAATATGTTGGTATTTTTTCACCCCACTAAGGAGTCTGGCCGCCGCATTCTGCACCACCTGAAGTTTCCGCAGCAGCCTCAAAGGCAGCCCGACGTAGAGTGCATTACAGTGGTCTAATCTTGAGATTACAAGCGCATGTACCAAAGTGGTGAGCGCCCCAACATTGAGATAGGGCCGCAGCTGGGTTACCCGCCTGAGATGGTAGAAGGCAGTTCGGACCACCGACGCCACCTGGGATTCCATAGTAAGCGCCGGGTTGAGATGGATTCCCAAGCTGCGGACCCCTTCCTTAGCAGGAAGGGTCACCCCCCAAAAAGAGAGGGATTTTCCCAAGCTCCCGACTGTGGGGGCGCCCACCCTTAGCACCTCTGTCTTGTCCGGGTTCAGCCTCAGCCCATTCTCCTGCATCCATTGCAATATGGTCCCCAGGCAGCGCTGAAGGGACAGGATGGCATCTTTTGCGGTAATGGAAAGGAGATGTAGAGCTGAGTATCATCAGCATACTGATGACACCGGGCTCCACACCCCCTGATGACCCCTCCCAGCAGTCTCATATAGATATTAAACAGCATTGGGGAGATTATCAACCCCTGTGGAACCCCACAGTTGAGATTCCACGGGGCCGAGACACTCTCCCCAAGCTGCACTCTCTGGGGACGGTCCTCCAAGAAGGAGCGGTGCCAGGCCAATGCAAGGCCCCCAATTCCCAACTCGGAGAGTCTCCCCAGGAGGATACCGTGGTCAATGGTATCAAAGGCTGCTGAGATGTCGAGGAGGACCAGCAGGGACACTTTACCCCTGTCGGCCTCCCTCAATAGGTCATCACACAGGGCGACCAATGCCGTTTCTGTGCCGTGGTGCGGCCTGAAGCCCGACTGAAATGGATCCAGGGCATCTGTTTCGTCCAGGTGCGCCTGAAGTTGGTCGGCCACCACCCTCTCAACCACCTTACTTAGGAAAGAAACATTGGCGACGGGCCTGTAGTTGCCAATTTCATCAGCTGCCAAACTTGGTTTCTTCCTAATGGGCCTAATGAGTGTCTCCTTGAGGGCAGATGGAAATCTGCCCTCAAGGAAGGACCCATTAAGTATTGCAGTGGCCCATTTCGTTGTTGTAGGCCTGGCTGCTTTGATTAGCCAGGCCGGGCAGGGGTCAAGGGAGGAGGTGGTGGCACGACAGCGATCCAGCGCCCTGGTCACAGTGTCAGGCGTGACAGGCTGAAAGGAGTCAAAAGTTGCCGGGCAGGACGGAGCGCTGGACATCTCAGCACGACTCACTGTATTCAAAAAAGGGGACAGGTCCCGGCGGATGGCCTCCACTTTAGATTTTAAAAATGCTGCAAATTGGTCCGGTGTAAAACTAGGGGGAGGCCCATCACCCGGGCCAATTCCAGATAGGTCACGCACTATACGGAATAATTCCGCCTGCTGGTTGGACGCTTCGCTTATCCGGTTAGCGAAGTATGCTCGACTGGCAGCCAGGTAAACGTTAGTAGCGACCTTAACAGCTATCCAATTGTAATCCGTCGGGTCCTTTCTCCACTTGCGCTCTAGCTGTCTCCTGATCCGCTTCAGCGCCTGGAGGTCCTGGTTAAACCAGGGCGCCGGGCGGGCTCTGCGCCAGAGAGGGCGTTTAGGTGCGATCATGTCTACAGCCCTAACCGCAGCGGCGAACCAGCTGTCGGTCAGAGCCTCGACAGGAGCGCCAGCCAGGTCAGCCATAGCACCTCTCATGGCATCCTGGAATCCAATTGGATCCAGTAGCCTTCGAGGGCGGACCATAACAATAGGTCCCTGCTCCCTGTGGGGGGGAAGGGCCATGTTGAGGTTACATTTTATTAGGTGGTGATCCGACCATGACAGAGGGACCGACTCAAGGTCAGTCACCATCGGACCACTCTCGCTCCAACTGGAGGAATAAACCAGGTTGAGTGTGTGGCCGCCCACGTGGGTGGGGCCAGTGACATGTTGGGGTATGTTCAAGAAGGCCGTGGTCTCCAAAAACTCAAGAGCTGGTCCGGAAATCTCTGCCCCCGTATGGACGTTGAAGTCCCCCAAAACTAACAGCTTCGGGGAACCCAACAGTGCTGCTGAGACAAAGTCCACCAGCTCCGGTAGGGAAATGGCTGGGTCACGGGGAGCACGGTAGCCCAGCAAGATCCCAATACCGTCCCTGGCCCCGATCAACACGTGGAGAGCCTCCAGACCCGGTTTTACGACCAAGGAGCGCCTAGTAACCTCCAAGATGGATTTATAGACAATGGCGACTCCCCCCCGTCCTTCCAGTCTACCCTGGTGTTGGACAGCATAACCGGGCGGACAGATGAGTGCTGGGGGGGACCCTCCTCTCCGCCAATCCATGTTTCGGTTATGCATGCCAGGTCTGCATCCTCCTCCAGGATGAGGTCGTGAATCACCTGGGCCTTATTGGATACAGACCTGGCATTCAACAACATCAGGCGTAGAGTGGAAGGATGGCTGAACTGGTTGCCTTGATACTGAGGGTTGGTCCCAGTCTCAGAACAATGGACAGCCTTCAAACATCTGACCGTTCTTCTTACACGAGTAGGGACTGGGCCAACGCCATATCTACCTCTACCCGTGATCACAGAAATATTTTGGGGCCCCTCGCTGGGAGGGCAGGCCCTCCATTCCATCAGAAGGAAGGGGGAGGGGGGAGGGAAAGGGAAGGAAAAAAGGGCAGGAGAGAGAGAAAGAAAAAAATAAGCAAAAATTAACTTAATACAAATAAATCAAATAAACAAAAAAGAGGTAATAATAATAAAAAATAAGAGTTGACCATATACATTATACCAGTGCATAAAAGTGATAAACATAAAGTGAACAAGCATAAATTAAATATAATTAATTAATTAATCTTGAGGAACGGATTAAGTTCGTAAGTCGAGGCACAACTGTATTAACTTTATTTATGCTGGAGGAGACTCTTGAGAGTCCCCTGGACTGCAAGGAGAACAAACCTATCAATTTTGAAGGCAATCAGCCCTGATTGCTCACTGTTCTGTTTTGTCTTGCGTACAAACAACTTTTGAAGACACTTCAGAATGGGAATGGGAATATATAATTTGAAAATAAGAAATAAGAGGAATTTGGGAACATAAAACTGAGTTTCTCATGGAATAAAAATATTCATGTCACAGAACCTATTACTGGCTGTATCATTCTACAGCTTTCCCCTGCTTATACAAGGCAAAGCTGGAACAGCTTCTCTGAATAAAAGAAGTAGTAGGTGAAACAGTCCTCTTTTTTGTTGCCATTTGATCCATTTTTTTCTTCCATCCATTGTTCCAAAAACACATATAGGAGAAATCGTGACAATTTACCATGCTTCCCCGAAAATAAGCCCTACCCTGAAAATAAGCCCTAATATGATTTTTCAAGATGATTGTAATATAAGCCCTACCCCCAAACTAAGCCCTAGTTCAGTGAAACCCTGCTCTCCACCAGGGACTCACCGGGATCCTCCAGGCCCTTGAGAGAGACTTAAAACTTCTTTTCCTGCTCTCCCACTTTCCTCGCTCACGGAGGGGCTGGTCAGCCAGGGAGGTGCTTGCTCCTTGGCTCCTAAGTTCCCAGCAGCTCTTGGGGCTCACACCTCTGCAGTGTGCATGCTTCCCCCCCCCAGCGTGTGCCCAGCGAGGCTAATAAAGCACAAGGTTGGAGGGGGAAAGCAATTTTGGAGCTCCGGCCCCCACCAGCCAGCCAGGCCCCCACCCTGCTTTTATTTCCCCCCTCCCCTTTTTCTCCTACCGTAAGCCTTTTAACCCTCCTCTTGTTTGACACCCTCTTCAGTGCCACTGGCAGGGCCACTGCTGGGTTGAAGCAGCTGCTGCCCTCTCCTCAACCAGGCTCGCCGGTTTCGGGACCCTGCCACTCTCCACACCACGTTGTAATGCATTTTTTTTTAAAAAAGCAAAAATTAATATAAGACCCTGTCTTATTTTTGGGGAAACACGGTAGAATTAAAAGTCCATATCAACAGTTCCTAACCTTTTATTTACCACAGCCCCCCTTTAAACATGTTTTGTTGCCATGGTCCACAACAACAATTTATTTGAAGTTTCTCATTTTGGGTCTCAAATTTGGAGAGAAGGGAGAAATACGCTCCTATTGTAATATTTTTATTGGAATGATTCCATACAAATTCATATTATTATTACTATTATTATTTCCATGGATACAAGCCCAGTTGAGGTGACTGTACAATATCTGCATTTTCTGCCATGCCATCGTGGTAATCTTCAAATTATCTGTTCAATTGTAATTCTAATTTTATAATTTTATATATTTTATATATTGTATAAAATATCTATGTAAGCCGGCCCGAGTAGATATGGTCTAGAGGGGCGGGGTAAAAATCCATTAAATAAATAAATAAATAAATAAATAAATAAATAAATAAATAAATAAATAAATAAATAAATAAATAAATAAATAAATAACGCCAACACCAGGCAGGGTGGCCAGGCGAGGCCTGGCCAGGTGAGAGCAGTGCAGCCCAAGGATGCAGCCAAGATTAGGACCAGCAGGTGCTGCAGAGAAGCTACAGCAAGAGGACAGAAACCTTGCTCTATGTTCCTCTCTGTTTCCTGTGGCGCCACTTGGTAGGTTTGTTGGCACAAAGATAGTAAAAATGTTTGGGAAACAGCTTTACTATTGTGAGCACACAGCCTCCTAAGAGAATTCTGTGGCCGGAACAGAGAAGTTCCAGGGGCCCAGTGTACTCCTAAATTAGCTGAGACGAGTCCTTATCTCAGCCAGGCCTTCACACTGGCACCTTTTCCCAAGTCTGTTCCCAATTATTAATTAACTGAAAGAAAAAGAAAAATAAGAATCATGAGTTTTGGAGTCTGCCAGGACTAACAAAACTCAGGCTAGTAAATGGACCCAGTAGCTTAATTGTGGCCCAAAGTTATTATGCAGGTTTGCTGCTCAAAAGACCAAACATAAGTTTTTAAGAATTATTGTTTTATTAGAAAAATAAAGTATTTAGAGATATACAGTTTGTTGCAAAGTATAGCATTCAAGTACATTTCCATAAATCAAATCAGTTAGAACTATAGCAAATTCCAGCTATAAAAACAAAATAACAAACTCTAAAAATAGCTTAGAAGGTAGGTAAGGCATAGCCCCCCTTCTCTATATCCTTGCTATGAACTGCATCCTAGCAAAATACTAAAAAAATAACCATAGAAACTCCAAAGTCCATATTAAAAATATAAGTCAAAAATCAAAAGCAAAAAATCAAGTCAAAAATCAAGTCTCTCTGTCACCATCCTGCCATTTTCTTCTCATGCTGGAACCATCTTCTTCACTCTCCACTGACGTAAGCCAATCAGGATGAAGGACTGTCTCACCACTCTCCACCTCCTTTTCTCATGGGATATGCAGGTGTTGCTGACGTTCTTCCTGATGTTGTGTCTTGGCTCTTATCGTCTCTGGCCAAACTCTCTACATGTAAAATTTCAACTAGCTCTAAGAGAAAACAGCTTCTCAAGCATCTAGTTACATGACACACAGACTAAGATGGATTCCTTCTACACAATTCCATGACTACAAATCCCATTAAGAAATTACATTTTAGCCTTAATAACCTAAATCATGACAACTATCTTACAGCGTTTGCTGTAATCTACAATTTTCAGCATCCCTGGGGGCTTGGAACTAATCCTCAGTAGATATGGGGGTCCTACTGTACCTGTCAGGTCAATATATAATTATTTAATTGAAAACTTCCTATACCCAGAACAGAAAGGGAACTTTAAAAAGGCAAGAGGCACAAAATATCAGCTGTTTTGTATAAACAGCTCACCGGTTTCCAGTTATGTCAATACATATTTATTGTTTAGATATTCCAAGCTTTCGATGGCAATAGCCTGCACCATCTTCATCAGGGAAGGCAAGATATCAATTAAAACAAAGCTAACCTTAAATACACCAGCCTACAATCAAAACCAGCTTGGCAAACAAGACTGAGATCCCTAATCAGCTGCTTATTGATAAAATGATACTAAAGAATGCAAAGAGATGAAAAACAAATCTTAACATGGCCTGGAAACATTCCCATTAGTAATCAGTGATATTGTCACCTAAACTTGACATTTCCCCCATCGAGGGAAAAATAGTCAGAGTTTAAGATGTAGAAGCATGAAAAGGGTATTTGATTCCTTGCCACATAGCTGGATTAATACTTGCCTAAAAATGTTGGCTATTAGTAAAAAATTCAGAACTTCCACAAGAAAAACATTGAAAAACTGAAAACAGTTTTAATGGCCTGTGGTGAAGCAACTGGTGAAATCGATATCAAAAGAAGAATATTCCAAGGGGAATCTTTCTCACCACTGCTGTTTAACATCTCACAAATCCCCATGTCAATAATTTTTTTTAAAAAAAAACTGGACTGGGCTACCATATTTCAGAACAAACAGGAAAAATCAATCATCTGTTATATGTGGATGACTTAAAAGTATATGCAAAAAGTTTCTTGGAGATAGAATCACTGCTAAATGCAATGCGACAATTTAGTTAAGATATTGAAATGAAATTTGGAATTGGCAAATGTGGAGCTCTGTCTATACACCATGGCAAGATCCCAAAACTAGATGATATGGAGTTTAAAAATGGGATAGTATACAATCACTATCAAGTGATGAAAATTATAAATACTTTGGAATACTAGAAGCAGATAACCGTGCACACAAACGTTAAAGAACTAACAGAAAAGGAATATATGAAAAGACTGTGGAAAATCTTAAAATCAAAATTCAATGGAGAAAATACAGTCAAAGCCATAAACACATGGGCAGTTCCATTAATTAGCTATGCAGCTGGAGTAATAGATTGGACCCAAAATTAATTATAAAAATTGGATCAGAAAACATGGAAAGTAATGAACATGCATCATGCACTTCATCCCAAAAGTGATGTAAACAGATTGCATTTACCATGAAAAATTGGAGGCCGTGGATTACTGCAAATACAGTAGGTAGTAGAGGAGGAAAAAAGAAGCCTAAATGATTATATCAGTAGAAGTAGAGAACAATTCTTTAAGGCAGCAAAAATGTAGAATATTTTGGAAACAACAGAAACAAAGACTCAATATAAGAAACAACAATTTAAAAATTAAACAGTTGGAAAAATAAACCACTACACAGACAACATCTGAGAAATATTGATGGAAAGCATGGTAATAATTCAACATAGGCATGGCTAAACCTGAGGACCATTAAGAAAGAAAGTGGCTTGATTTTTGCTGCACAATAACAAGCATTCCAACCCAATGTGATGAAAGCTAAGATCAAAATAATTAGTGGTGACAGCAAATGTTGACTCTGACAAGAAAAAGATGAAACTGTGTCAAATCTCATCTGTGAATGTCCAAAGATTGCACAGATTACAAAGTTAGACATGATGGAGTGGTTAAGTTTAGTGATTAGGGCATTATGCAAAAAATATAATTTGCCAGGCTCCAAAAACCCATGGGAACATCAGGTAAAGAAAGTTTCAGAAAATGAGGAAATCAAGATCTTGTGGGATTTCTGGATCCAAACTGATAGACACCTTGAACATAACACATCGGACATAATAGTAATGGAAGAAGTGGCTGGATCATTGACATTGCAATTTCAATGGATGTGAGACATGAAAATAAACAAGGAATTGGAGAAACTAACAAAATACAGAGACCTGGCAATCAAAACATCTTGTCTCTGGAAGAAACACACTTTAGTAGTCCTCATAGTTACTTGGGGCTTTGAGAACAATATCAAGAAATTTCACAGTTTTATAAGCAGTTGCAGATCTCAGAAATAACATTATGACAGATACAAAAAACTGAGGTATTGGGAACAGCATACATGCTGTATCAATATTTAACAGATACTTAGGTTTTTGGTTATACTTATAAACTTGTATGTAATACCAGTCAATGTTTTTATCATTTTGATTGTCTTTTTGAATAATAGTAATAATTCTTGTTTTTAATTCTTGCTGGAGAAACTGAAATTACAAGTACATAAAATCATTAATATTACACACCGATACAAAATGTCACATGATAATGAAAGCTCAAAAATTATGTGAATATCATTTGTACAAAATTGTACCTCATTAAACACAAGTTGGGTGGGCAAAAAGGGAACATATTATATTCATACAATTACAGTGGTGCCTCACACAACGATGTTAATTGGTTCCAAAAAAATCAACGTTGTGTGAAACATCGTTCTGTGAAACACCATTTCTCATAGGAATGCATTGAAAACCGGTTAATCCGTTCCAATTTAAAACAGCTTCCAAACATTGTAAGACACTTTTACAGGAGCGAAAAGGGAGATCGGGAAGAACTTTAAAAGGCAAACGGAGATCAAAGAGCCCTTTCCCGATCTCCCTTTTCGCTCCTGTAAAAGTGTCTTACAATGTTTGGAAGCTGTTTTAAATGATTGCAATGGTTAGTCCACCTCCTGAAACCTATGCAAACTGATTTTGGTATTGTTCTGACACTTCGTTAATTTATGATGATTTTTTGTTTTTTCCATTGGAAACCATTAGACAGACCATCCAATGGTTTCCAATGGAGAAAATTAAAAAAATCATCATAAATTAACGAAGTGTCAGAACAACACCAAAATCAGTTTGCATAGGTTTCAGGAGGTGGACTAACCATTGCAATCATTTAAAACAGCGTCCAAACATTGTAAGACACTTTTACAGGAGCGAAAAGGGAGATCGTTGTATGAAAATCCCCCATAGGAAACATCGCTGTGTGAGGCAGCAAATTTAACAGAAAAAGGCATCGTTGTGTGAATTCATCGTTGTGTGAGGCACTCGTTGTGCGAGGCACCACTGTATAAGTACTGTGATGAGAAGACTGGTGCAGCATTTCACTTACAAACCTTGTTATATCCGACTTAATAGCTGAAACTAATATTGTGAGTTCTGACTACGCTTTTCAATTTCTGTACTTATTTTTAAGATAAATGCGAGCAGAGAATGGTTTTTTGCACAAGTATGTCGTTCCGAAAGGCATTAGTACTTTCATAGCCCTTTCTGATAGTTCTGAAAAATCTGCTTGTAGGTGAGCCCAGAAATTCAAAAGAGACTGTTCCTTGAACTGCAATTTCAGCACCATCCATGGACATTTCCATGAGCTTGTCTTCCTCTGCTGTTGTGAGCTCCTCTAGTTCATATAGATTAACTGAACAGGGATCTCTAATCCAGTTTTGCTTGCATCAGGAAGAGGAAAATATTCACAGAAATTATGCTGCAAATCTTCCAAATGTTGTGCGATACGTGATATGTTATCTTCAAACAACTCTTAATCAGTGGAACCAAGAAAATTTCTGAGGTTTGGAAATGTCTCATAGTTTCAGTTCTGTGGATGTTGATGCCACAATTTGAACTTTTTGGTCATTGCTTAGATCTTGTCTTCAACTTGAAAAACTGTAACCTTTTCTCCTTGAAGATTTAAGTTTAGCATATTTAAATGGGTGAAGATATCTGACACATTTCTCTCATGCTCGTAACTAATGTAACAAAGTAAGGTTGCTATGTTATGTCTGCGCTTTTGTCCAATTATAGTGCAAAGTAGGGATACATGCAAATTCTTTCTAATAATTGTTTTGTGATATTGGCTGACAAGTCATCAGTTTGCTTCTTAACTATGTAATTTGAC
This sequence comes from Pogona vitticeps, assembly GCF_051106095.1. Taxonomy (NCBI): domain Eukaryota; kingdom Metazoa; phylum Chordata; class Lepidosauria; order Squamata; family Agamidae; genus Pogona; species Pogona vitticeps. Next base: position 221,269,018 of record NC_135784.1, on the reverse strand, counting down.
AAAGGTATTAGGGAAAAGTCCTTAGCAACTTTCTTGTTGATCAGTGCAGAAGCCATGATATTTGCAGCTTGTCTTCAGGACCTGTACACATGAAGCTCATTGACAGATATTTCTTGATATAATGGCAACACTTTTTATGATGATTGGAAGAAGCTTCATTTTGCTTTAAAAAGGATGCACCCTCATCAGCATCATTGGTTATTTTACGTTTCACATTCAGCCAGCAATCCATTCTGAGGCTCAGCCAAAATGTATTGTTATGAAATTCACTGTGTTAATATCTAAAAGTCATTTTACTCAACAATAACCAAACAGCTTTATTAGCAGAAATTGAAGAAAAAAACATGATCACAAAGTTTGTCCGAACACTCACTCACACTCATGATACTGACTGACTCCGACTCTCTCTTTGTGCAGCTTTTGTCTATGTAATAGCAAGAAATGTCACATGCTGTTTCTCAGCCATATTCATTTGCACATTCTCACCATGTGCAGAAATATGAAACAGTTACAGTCATAGAGTCATAGAGTCGGAAGAGACCATTGAGGCCATCCAGTCTGACTCCCCGCCATGAAGAACATCAGTCAATGTACTCCCAACAGATGGCCATCCAGCCTCTGCTTAAAAACCTCCAAAGAAGGAGACTCCACCACCTTTCGAGGCAGCCTATTCCACTGCCGGACAGCTCTCACCATCAGGAAGTTCTTCCTAATGTTCAGATGGAATCTCTTTTCCTGTAGTTTGAATATCAAATAACTGATAGTTATTTGCTATCAAACAGTTGTTTTCATAATAGATTTTTACTTTTGTTTGCTTTTAATGGAGGTGGTAGCTTAGCCAAGTTTTACACAAACAAGCAAGGGAAGTTAAGATTTTGTTCTATGTTTCCTTTTCTTTCATGCTTTTTTTCTTGCTCTCTTTCTGTTTCAACCCCAAAAGTTCAAAACATATCTTCAAGTCTTTGTGGTCCTCCTGTGAGGACATTGTGACCCCCCTGGGGGGTCCGTGGACCACAGGTTAAGATATATGGTCTGTATCAATGCATTATTTTAACAACTAACAGTCTTTCAATAATTTTTTCTGTGCTTTCTTGCTTTGGCTGCCATGGAGGTATGTACAGAAGCCCATTTACTTATGCAGAGTTTTGAAGAAAGCCTGCTATGGATGATGCCAGAATTTTTATATGGGGAGAATGTGTTATAGAAAGGGATTGGTTATTTTATTGGATCTTCTGTCTGTGATCAATATGAGAGATGTTTGGGAGCCAGAGAAGAACCACTACTGCTCTGATTGATTTTGTAATTTTATTGTGCATTTAGATTTTCCAAAGGTTCTCAGGGGTCTGTAAGCAATGTGAAAACATTTGTGTACAGATGAGGCAACAATTATCTAAATATTAAGTTTTTCACAGAGGTCAATAGAGTTAGGCCTTCTACATTAAATTCTTTTTTAATAATGCTGACTATTATTTAACAGTAGTGTATTCTGAGCTTTTGTTACTTCTCTATGGTTTTATGACCCTTGATTGGATTAATACCTTCAAGCTACAAAATAACCTTTCTGAAATTGAAACAATGAGGAGCAATGTAGTATATTTCAGAAGTAATCTGTGGTTGAGAGACCTTTTTAATATGAGTTATCACTGAATAACTCGCTCAGAGGAAACTAAGGTTGTGCTTTATGAATGAAAGAAGGCTGCAATAGAATGTAAATTCTCCTCTGCTTTTAGACTCCTCTAGGATCCTGCTTAAGCTTTGTTCAAATGTTATCTTGACAATGTAGGGGTTATTTTAGTGTGATCCATTATGCTTCTGTTTTCTGTAAATCTCTTTGAAAAGCACAACATGCCCCTGAGGTAATTTAGTTACTTCCCTTCCCTGTGTCACACTTCACCAGTAGATAACATCTGAATGGGGCTTGAACAGCCAGGATAGATGAAGATCAGATATTTGGTGTGGGGGAACCAAATAGGATGATCAAATTTTGTAGTAATTCCAGCCTGCGATAGCAAGCAGCTGCCACAGTAGTACTGGGCTACTTGCCTAACACAGTGTGATTCACCACAGGTCAGCTTCATCACAGAGAATGCAGATATTGTACAGTCACTTAAAATAGCTACCAAATACATGGGTTTCTTTTTCATTAGCACATGGAGGAGAATTTGGGCCAGTTAAGAGAGACACATCTTTGGTGGCAGAAGCTGATAATTATTTGTTCTTGCTTTTATTGTTTAGTTGTTTAGTAATGTCCGACTCTTCGTGACTCCATGGACCAGGGCATGCCAGGCCCTCCTATCTTCCATTGCCTCCCAGAGTTGGGTCAAATTCATGTTGGTAGTTTCGATGACACTGTCCAACCATCCCGTCCTCTGTCGTCCCCTTCTCCTCTTGCCTTCACACTTTCCTAACATCAGGGTCTTTTCCAGGGAGTCTTCTCTTCTCATGAGATGGCCAGCTTGTTCTCTTGACAAAACTCTTTTAGCCTTTGTCCTGCTTCATTTTGAACTCCAAGGCCAAACTTACCTGTTGTTCCTTTTATCTCTTGACTCCCTATTTCAGCATTCCAATCCCCTAGAATGAGAAGAACATCTTTCTTTGGTGTCAGTTCTAGAAGGTCTTCTAAGTCTTCACAAAATTAGTCAATTTCCGTCTCCTCCGCATTGGTGGTTGGTTCATAAACTTGGATTATTGTGATGTTGAAAGGTCTGCCTTGGATTCATACAGTGGAACCTCTACTTAAGAACGTCCCTACTTAAGAACAATCCAACTTAAGAACAGCTCCGTTCACTAAATTTTGCTTCTACTTGAGAACAGAGCTCCAAGATAAGAACGGGGAAAAAAACCTTTCCTGCCCTTTTTTTAACCTTAGGTCATTTTAGGCAGATCTCTTAGATTAAAAAAAAATTCTCCCCCTAGTGGTAGAGTACGGATTAACCGGCTTTGCATTAGTTCCTATCGGAACTAATGCTTCAGCGTACAAACGTGCCTGTACATAAGGACAAAAAACAGCTGGAACGGATTAATCGGTTTTGAATGCATTCCTATGGGAAATTTTGCTTCAACTTAAGAACGTTTCAACTTAAGAACACCATTCCAATACGGATCAAGTTCTTAAGTAGAGGTTCCACTTTAGTTTCTATGGACGGAAAAGAGCAGATACGGATTAAATGGTTTTCAATGCATTCCTATGGGAAATGCAGATTCGACATAAGAACTTTTCGAGTTGAGAACCACCTTCCAATACAGATTAAGTTCTTAAGTAGAGACCCCACTGTATTGAAATCATTCTGTCATTTTTGGGATTATATCCCAGTACAGCTTTTCTCACTCTTTTGTTGACTATGAGGGCTACTCCATTCCTTCTACGGGCTTCTTGCCCACAATATAGATATGATAATCGTCTCAACTGAATTTGCCCATTCCCGTCCATTTTAGTTCACTGATACCCAGGATGTCAATGTTTATTCTTGCCATCTCTTGTTTGACCACATCCATCTTGCCAAGGTTCATAGATCTTACTTTCTAGGTTCCTATGTGTCATGAATTTGATTATGAAAATAGAATAGAGTTGTATATCATAGGATTTATTTCAGAGCAGCAACGAAAAAGCTAGAAATCCGCTTGTGTCCAGGTGCTAATTAGAGAGAAAAAATGTACAAGGTCAGTTCTTCAGCAGAAGAAAAAAAGCCAAGAAGATGGACGGAGAGACAGCCTGGACGTCTGCTCGAACGCAGCAAGAGAATTCCTGCCCAGAGGAATGAACGCTAGAGAAAAACTCCAAATGAACCTTATTTTTCAAACTAACAGTAAGATAGAACTCTGTTTGGAAATGTAGTTAGCTTATTTGTTATTTTGGGTTTTTATAGAGGAAAATGGCTTGTGGTTATGGCTGGGGTATTTTGGAAATGATTGTGTAAAGATGTCTTGATTTGCTTATTTAAATTCATTTAGTATTAATCTCTATTTTTATAATAAAATATAAAAAGGCTGTTTGTCTGAACGTTGGCTTCTTGAATAGACCGTCAAGCTACTCTAGTTAATTGGCTACTTTAAAATTGATTTATTTAATCAGGCCACGCGCATCTACCAATTTAGGGTCCTACATGTAAGATAAAGAAGAGTAAATCTTCTAGAATTACTGGAGGTTGTTTATTTAAAAATCGGAGCAGACTTGGGAGAAAGGGTGAAAAGTTGCCTAGGGTAAAATTAAAGGACCCAGTTTTACCTGAGTAGGAACTGATCATTCTGGACCCCTCTCTGTTCCGTGTAAAAGTAGTTTCTTAGGAAGCTCGCTTTTACGACATGGTGGCAGGGGTGGGATCTGATTCACGTGCCGTGTTTATGCCATGGTGCCAAGTGGGATATTAATAATGCGCCGTGTTTACAACAGGCTGGAAGCTGGAATCTGAAACATGCGCTTTGCTTAAGGGCTTGATAGCGCTGTTAATTAATTTATGACTAAAGAAACTTCCCTGGCGTTAGGTTCCGGCCGAAGCAGGGAAAGTTGGTAATTGTTTTGACTGGAGAAAAATCCTATGCAAAAGGCTCAGGCTAATTGATGCAAGGAGAGATTCTGCCAGTGGTTTAGGTGTTCAGTTGGAACAGGCATTTTTGCTGTGATAAAGTGCCAGCTCGATTCATCAAGGTGATAGAGTGGCAAGATTGGGTTTTTTTTTTGTTTTGTTTTTTTTTGGTTGCTTTAAGTAGCAGGAGTCTATAAGAAGCCAACCAGGATAGAAAAAGAAATTAAATATAGTTTAAATAAAGTTTAAAAAGAAAAATTTCCAGCCCTAAGCCAGAACCAAAAGGACAGATTCCTGAGGGGAAAAGTAGTATCTATCAAGCTGACAGTTTTATTGTTTTATAGCTTCTCCCAGAATTAAGTGCTTCGGCTAAGGCTGCAGGGAAAGAGCAGAGAAAAAAAATGGCTTTTAGTAGGCGTTCTTCACTGCCTGAATTATCTGTGGATAAAGAAATTTTGGAAGCAATGGAGCACAGTACTCTACTGCAGAGTGGAGCCAGACCAAGAATTATTAGTAGTTCATTACAAATACCCAAGGAATTCCATATGAGAAGTGCAGTTACAAAATTTACAGAAGAAGATGCCCAAAGGCTGAGGTCAGAGAATCCAGATGTATCTAAGCCTCAAGTAAGGCCGAGAAGGGCACAGCAGTACACTGGGGTGGAACAAGTTCCAACTCAGAAGGACCTGCTAACAGAGGAAATTCTTGTTGATGACCAGAGGTCAGCAGGAGCAGTGGCAGATGCCAGCAGCAGTCCTGCAGAACAAAGGGATGTAAGTTTAAAGTTGCAGGAGCAGTTGACCCTAATGATGGCAGATTTCTTGGATTGCCAGAAACAATGGGTGAACGCGCATACAGTTAGTGAGCTCCAAGCAAAAAAATACCATGAGATGAAACTGAATCTTTTGCAGAGGAAGATTGCAGAGGAACAGCAGGCCAGAGACTCTGTAGCTAATATTGACAGAAGAAACTTACCATATTACCAGGAAGGAGATGACTTATTTTCATTTTTATCACTTTTTGAACTTTCGTGTGCTGATTTGAATGTGCCAACACATTTGTATCTAAAAGTCTTAAGGTCTCAAGTTTCTGGGGAGTTAGCCACTCTTTTAGCCAGAGTTTCCAGTCAAAACTTAACTTGGGAACAGTTTAAACTCCTGGTTTACCAAAGAGGAGGTTTTACACCAGAACTGCTACGGCAACAGTTTAGAAAATTAAGGAAAACCCCTCAAATGAGTTATTCTGCTCTGGCAGATCAGATTTTGATGTTAGGTGACCGTTGGTTAGAGGCTGCCAAAGTCAACACATTCAAGGATTTAAGAATGCTACTGTATATGGAACATTTTCTAAATTTGGTACCCCCAGATATGAAAAGTAGTTTATTGGAGAAAAATTGTACGCATCTACAAACATTGGCTCTCAAGACGGATGAAATAATTTCCTTTAAGAAGAGTGAACCTACCAACAGAGTTAGGCCTATTCCAGAAGTGCCCAGACGGCAGAGCCTATATGAAGCTAAGAAGCCAGTTGTGCAGGAACCAAGACAGTCCTTCGCTGAGGAGCGCAGAAGCATGGCTGCTAGCCAGACTAGGTCACCCCTGGCTTGTTTCTCATGTGGAGGAGCCCATTTGAGAAAAGATTGTCCGAGACTGTCGATACCCACTAGCCAAGACAAGAAGCCAGTTGGAAAAACGCCCATACCTGCACCACGAAAATTCAAACCAACGACCCCAAAAGTAAATTATCTCAGTGCAACGCCTCTAGAAAAACCAGAAATACCAGAAGAACCACATGTAATTAATCAACCAAGTAATGTGCCAACCCCGAGACAAGAAAGATTCAACCTAAATTCTGAAGCAAGTGGAATGCAGGCAATTATACCAAGAATGGTGCCAAGGATAATGGGTTTACAGGTAGCCCAAATTTTAACAACGGTAAATCAACAGACACCCTCAGGGGAGAAATTTTCTGTGATAGACCCAAGTTGTATTCTACCAGAGGAGCAGTTTTACTGGTCATTGCAAAGTTTTTCAGAACCCGTGACTCTACATTTTGCCTCAGGAGATATGACCATAAACGCCTCTCGAGATACCGCCGCAGACATTTCTTCTATTAACAAACGGTTTGTGGATCCAGCACTAATTTTGAATAACCTGAGATGTCCAGTGAGAACCTACGGATCTGGAGAAGTAATCGAGCGATATTTACCACTTGTCTATGTGCAACTCAGCTACAAAAATTGGAAAGGTGCGAAATACTTATTAGTACATGAAGGCAAACCTGATTTTTTGTTAGGGAACGATCTAGCATTTTTGAACCACCAACACACGGTAAAATCTGCATCAGTACAAGCAGTAACACATTCGCAAAGCAAAGCAACGCATCAAGTTCCACCTGAAGATAACTCTGAGGAGCATTCAGATGGACAAGTAACGCAGCAGCAACCCCTTGTGGACGAACCGGATAGCACGGCCAAGTCAAAAACTGAACCAGAGGATTTACCGATACCAATGGGATCAGAGGAGTTCAAACTGAAACAGATGGAAGATCCTACATTGGATTCTTTGAGGGCTCAAGCCGACAGTTATGCAGTACAACCGGTGCAACAAAAAGTGAACTTTTTGTGGGGACAAAATGGACTATTATACTGAGAATATCTTCCTAAATCAAATGAACAAGCGGAACCAGTTCAGTAGCTAGTGATTCCAAAAGAGTACAGAGAGAAAATTCTGCAAATGGCCCACGATAGTCCGAGTAGTGGCCATCTTGGAATCCAAAAGACGTTAAGCAGAATTTCTCAGCATTTTTATTGGCCCGGTATCACCAAAACTGTCAAGGACTACGTTAGTTCCTATGATTACTGTCAGCGAACGGGGCGACAGAACGACAGCACAAAAGCAGAAATGCAGCTTATGGAAATTCCAGATCAGGTGTTCCAATATCTACAAATGGACGTATTAGGACCTTTTGTGCCAATAAAGTCAAAGAAAAAATATATAATCTCATTCATTTGTCAAGCTAGTAGATGGATCGAGGCCTACGCAATCAGCAACCTTTCCGCTCAAACTATTGCTCGAGTTTTAGTGGACTTATGCTCTCGCATAGGAATACCTACACAAATCATTTGTGATCAAGCCAGTGCTTTCAAAAGCGAACTGATGAACCGAATTTGTGAACTAAGCGGAATTAAACTAAACTACAGTGGTGCCTCGCATAACGTTTTTAATTGGTTCCAAAAAAAAAACCTTATGCGAAAAAAACTTTATGCGAAACACCATTTCCCATAGAGATGCATTGGAAACCGGTTAATCCGTTCCAATAGGCACGGATTGCCGTCCTTAAGCGAAAAAACCCATAGGAAACATCGTTAAACGATACAATGTATCCTCCATTGGAATGTATTGTAGCTGACTCAATAGGTTTCAATGGCTTTGCGAAGTCAATTTTTGCAAAATTAAGTGTGTCATAAAAGGGTCAAAAATGGTTTTAAATGCTTGGATTAGCTTCTGCACCCTCTAAAACGGATGCAAAAGTTAATTTGGCTTTGATCTGACTTTTCGTTAATTAATGGTGAATTTTTTTCCCCCAACTTTTGACAGCTGTCAAAATCTGACAGCTCCATTATTTCCTATGGGGGAAGAAAAAATTCACAAAAAATTAATGAAGACTCAGCAACTGTTCTACATTCTTGGGTTCGTTAGAGGACCCCCTAAGTTGTGTGCAAACCTGATTTGGCTTTGATCTGAACTTTCGTTAATTTTTTGTAAATTGTTTTCTCCCCCATAGGAAAGCATGGAGCTGTCAGATTTTGACAGGTCCATTGGTTCCTATGGGCCAAAAAACAAAAATTCACAAAAAATTAACGAAAAGTCAGATCAAAGCCAAATCAGGTTTGCACATGTCTTAAGGGGTCCTCTAACGAATCCAAGCATTTAGAACCATTTTTGACCCTTCTAAGACACTTTTTTAATTGAAAAAAAAACATCGTTAAGTGAAGCAGGGGACCTAAAACAAAAAACGTTAAGCGAAGCATGGTCCCAAAAACGCTATGCGAAAATCGCCCATAGGGAAAAACGTTATACGAAGCACAATCTGACTCTGAAAAAATAAACGTTAAGCGAAAAAAACGTTAAACGAAGCAAACGTTATGCGAGGCACCACTGTATAGTGTTTCATATCATCCAGAATCTCACGGAATGGTGGAAAGAGGACAACAAACTTTGTTGCGAATGATTAAAACCTTAGTCCAAGAATATGGGAACATTTGGGATGAACTATTACCTTTTGTTTTGTTCGCATACCGAAGTGCACCCCATGTTTCTCTTGGAGGTTTTTCACCGAGTGAAGTGGTCTTTGGGAGAGACCTACAAGGACCTTTAGATTTATTAAGATCAAATTGGGAAGGTGTGGTAAAAAGCAGCACAATACCAGTCTCTGATTTTGTCAGGAACCTACAAGAAAAACTCTTAGTGGTACAAGAATTGGCTAGAGACAATTTGTTAAATGCTCAAACAAAACAAAAATACTACCATGATAAGAAAGCTCGTCACCGAGAATTTGCAGTGGGTGATATGGTACTTGTGCTGAACCCGCTCAGACCTTCTAAGTTGGAAGTAGTCTGGGAAGGTCCAGGTAAAGTTGTACAAAAAGTGGGAAATGTAAATTATCTTGTTAAGATGTTGAATTCTTCCAAAAAACCAATAATGTATCATGTCAATAGTTTGAAAATGTATAGAGATAGATCAGCAATGGTGTTTCAGTGTCATGTTGCGTGTTTTCAACCAGACAATGAACCTGTTGATATGTTGACAAAATTGGAGAAATGTCAAGAGATTTTTCCAAACAATTCTGATTGTAACAAGGTGGTGAGAGAAATTGAACATAATGTGACTGATCGTTAAGAATATGCATTCTGACATTTGTTACCCTGAATTTCTGTTTATATTAACAAACTTGTTTCTTTTTCTGTATTTGCATAGAGGTGTACTTAGCTATAAGAAAAGATGTATTTCTGTTATGAGTTTAATAATTTGTTAAGATAAATTTAAGTTCACATATAGTCTTGTTAACCTTTCATAATCAAATGTTAAGTTAGTAACAAAATAAGAACTTTAATAGTCCTAATATTTTGTATCTTTAAGGGGGGCGTGTCATGAATTTGATTATGAAAATAGAATAGAGTTGTATATCATAGGATTTATTTCAGAGCAGCAACGAAAAAGCTAGAAATCCGCTTGTGTCCAGGTGCTAATTAGAGAGAAAAAATGTACAAGGTCAGTTCTTCAGCAGAAGAAAAAAAGCCAAGAAGATGGACGGAGAGACAGCCTGGACGTCTGCTCGAACACAGCAAGAGAATTCCTGCCCAGAGGAATGAACGCTAGAGAAAAACTCCAAATGAACCTTATTTTTCAAACTAACAGTAAGATAGAACTCTGTTTGGAAATGTAGTTAGCTTATTTGTTATTTTGGGTTTTTATAGAGGAAAATGGCTTGTGGTTATGGCTGGGGTATTTTGGAAATGATTGTGTAAAGATGTCTTGATTTGCTTATCTAAATTCATTTAGTATTAATCTCTATTTTTATAATAAAATATAAAAAGGCTGTTTGTCTGAACGTTGGCTTCTTGAATAGACCGTCAAGCTACTCTAGTTAATTGGCTACTTTAAAATTGATTTATTTAATCAGGCCACGCGCATCTACCAATTTAGGGTCCTACATGTAAGATAAAGAAGAGTAAATCTTCTAGAATTACTGGAGGTTGTTTATTTAAAAATCGGAGCAGACTTGGGAGAAAGGGTGAAAAGTTGCCTAGGGTAAAATTAAAGGACCCAGTTTTACCTGAGTAGGAACTGATCATTCTGGACCCCTCTCTGTTCCGTGTAAAAGTAGTTTCTTAGGAAGCTCGCTTTTATGACACTATGCAGTATTTTTCTTTGAAGCATCAGACTTTCCTTTCACTTCCAGGCACGTTCACAGCTGAGCCCAACTACTTCATTAGCTCTGGAGCTACTTGTGCTTTTCCTCTGCTCTTCCTCAGTAACATGTTGGACGCCTTCCGACCTGAGGGGCTCATCTTCCAGCATCATATCTTTTAGCCTTTTGTTTCTGTTCACGGGGTATTCTTGGCAAAGATACTGGAATGGCTTGCCAGTTCCTCCTCCAGGTGGAACTCTGCACTATGACCTGCCCATCTTGGGTGTCCTTGCACGGCATAGCCCATAGCTTCTCTGAGTTATTCAAGCCCCTTCGCCATGACAAGGCTGATAATTCTTAGTGGGTAGAAAACAGAGCTTGAAATGATTGAATCACAACATAACTTGTTAACAAGTTGCTTTGGGAAATGGGATTTGGACATCATTATTTTAAGAAAGAATCATTGTAATTCTTCCTTTTTCACCAATTGGTCATTGCTGCCGCTGTAGTCTAAATAGTGATTGAAACTGAAGGTATTCATCTGGACTGGAATCCCTTACTCAAATGACAAATGGAGCACTAAAGACTAAGCTAAGTTTGCTGAAATTTAGGTGGAGAATTGAGAGTGAATAAATTCAGTATACATTGCAAAACAAGGAGAAAGGTATTGGATTTAATGGCAGGGATTGAGCAGAGAAGAGAATAAGGCAAAACAGTTGCTGATTGTGCAGTGTTGGCAAGGCACACATTGGGCTTGGGATAAGAGACAATCCATTGAGAAGGAGAGTATTTCTTGGGAAGTGGTCTTATTTGGGGGCGGGCATGAAGGAGATAAGAGCAAGGCATGACAAGGGGGGTGTAGTTGGTGAGAAGGCAGTGGCCTGCCACTTGGATGTTTGTCTCCAGCCCAAATGTCAAACAAGGACAGAGACTGACTGTATGTTACTAGCCACTGCTTGGTTAGCTTAGTTACTGAAGGTCTTCGTGCTTTTCATCTCCTATGTTACTCTTAAAAGATGCATGCTTTTTGCTCTTAGAAAACAAGCCTCATTCAAGTGTACTCCTCCATTGCACTTACCTTCTAGAAATACTCAATAGTTTGCTTAAGACTTTCTATTTTGAAGTAGAGAAAATACAGCTAGTATGGCAGTGTTAACTTATTTGGTGGTAAGAGGAGTTTTGCTCACTCTTCTACATAACTTTTAAGGCAGCAACCTCTTTTGTATCTATCTGGATGCCCTAACTGTGTTTGCATCTGCGTATGCTGATAGCCTTTGTCTATACCACTCTTTCTTCCTCTGCTTCTTCCCCACATATGTTTTTAAAGTGTTATTTTGATATCTTGACAAGACCTAACAGTGATTAGGTGTGGTCACAGTTTTTATATGGCTTCAGTATATTAAAACTGCATGGAAAAAAACCAGCTGTGTAAATATTTTTACTTCAGAGAAGTACCTTACATTGACTATAAGTTGCTTTAAAGTTGCTAGAAATTACTAAAAAAGTTTAGCATTCCTTGTACACAATAGATTTTAGGTAGCATAAAAGAACAGCAAATTGTGTGTTAAATAATTTGTTGTTTTTTTACTGCCAGAGATGGATAGAAATGCTTGTGGGGCTGCCTCTATGCCAAAAATTAACTAGGGTACACAGTCTTAGTTTCTGGGGTGTCGTCTGTTATTCCACTGCAGATACTCAGATACTGTATCTTGTGTCAGCCCAGCTTGCCCAACATTTCCGATATTGATCCTGTACTCCTTTCAGTATAAGAGAGTTGCATGCCATAGGAGTCCAAATATTTTAGTTCTTTGTTCAGCCATTCAGTATCTGAGTGAGTAAAACATAAAAGGAGGGAAAACTAGCTGTGAGTGAGTCCTTGTGTAACCCCCTCCAGTCCCCCTTGAGACAAACCAGCATCAGAGCTGTCTTCTTGCTTCAAAACATTAAAATTGATTAACTCAGTCCAAAACAGGGCAACAGGTATAACTTCAAGAGGCATTTCATCTTCCTTCATCAACGGGATGAGGAAGGGATTCCATGAACTTTTGTCCTTCAAAGAGGACATCTCTCTGTCCTCAGTCCAGTGTCTCTTTTTTCGTCTTTCAGACCCAGTGTGGGCCACAGTGGCAGCCACATGAACAAGGATGGCACAGGCGCTGGCCTCCACCATTCTTCTCCTACTGTGGCCCCTCATGGTTCCCCTTAGACCTCCAGTCTTGTTTGGAATAAATTCCTTATTGAATGAAAGGGGTCCTGCCATCTCTCTTTTCATTCCTCTTCACTGCTTCCTGAATCAAGGCTTGCTCCCTCTTTCTTTCCCTTCTCTCCCTCTCTCTTCAATAAGAGGACTTTCAGAGTACACTCTCTCTCCTCCTTCTCTCCACTTCTTCCCTTGGTGCCACAAGTCTCTCCCATTCCCCAACTCTATCCATTGGGGTAGAGGTTCTCCAACTATCCATTCCCACCATTCTGGTAGGACCTTTTACAGCTTTCTCTCTCAGTCTATCCAGACTCTTCTGCCCCCCCCCCATTCCTCTGGTTGTGTTCTTTTATCCCTTTTCTTATATCTGCCCTGCTCCCTCTTGTTATCTTTTCATCCCTTCCCACCTTTTCTTCCAGAACCAGTTGGCCTTCTCCTCCCAGGTTGTTTAGTCTTCCCCCTACTTTTGGCCTTAGTTTTGGGTTGTTTCCAGGGTAGAGGGGATGGCCCACAAGTGGGAGGCGGTTTCCTCTTGTCTCCCTTCTCACACCCACCAGCTCCAGTCAACAGTCAGATTGTGACAGCTATGCAGAAGTCTCCATTTCCTTCCATTTTCCCCAACACTTCTTGCATTTTTCCTGTCCTTGTTTCATATTGTGTGACTATTGCTTTTTTTTTCTCGTCTTGAATTTGCTCTTTCTGCATTTTTCAAGTCTGTGCCTTTATTTATAAATTCTACTTTATGCACACATTGATGTATTTCTCTTAATGTATGCATTTCCCCCTCTTGACTAGAGCTTGTCTGTCCATATTTTTCCAATTGTATGTATCTGAGCTATCTACAATTTTTAAATGCAGTTTTGCAGACACCTTGTTTCTCTGATGTCTTTTGTAAGTGTCACAGATGTGTGGATACCAGTGAGATGTATTTCGTCTTGCAACAGGTATGGAGATGTACAAAAATATCAATTTTCCTTAAGAGTAATGAGTCTATTGAAATTATGTTGTATCCTTAGATTGGTAGGTGGGTTTGTTTTGCTTTGTTTTGTCCTATTTTATTTTATAGGTTCAGTAACAACAACAACAACAACAACAACAACAACCTTTATTGGCATAAAGAAAAGAACAGTTAAAACATACAGTTAGGTAAATAATAGGTTCAGTATCAAAATTGACCACCAGAGACTATTGTCCTATATTTTTTTTCTTGGTATAACATTAATAGTGTCTGTCGCGACCGTCCTACAAGCTAACACCACTTGTCTCAGTACCCAGTCGCTCACCATCAATCTCTGATGTGCTTCTTGCGTGTACCTAGATTATGTACGCAATCTCAGGCACCCGCCACATCCTTTACTATGTTGCCACCAGTTGATCGCTTTACCAGCTATGTTTACTGTGAAAGACTGAGGTCCATTCAGTCCTTAACTTTGAAATAAGAACAGGCTTATTGGTTACAAGTTGTTTAATGAATAGTTCTTAAGCACATTCTTAAAGTTACATAAAGCATCCAGTATAGTCCTTTAACCTCTTCTATACTTAACTAGTACAGGTAACACTGACTGTTCACTCACTAAAATCTATCTCTGTCACAAAACTGCCAAACTATCTCTCTATCTCTTCAAACTCTCCACTCCTTTTTCTCTGTATTCCTCAGTCTCTGCTTCATCCCCCCTTCTATGTAGCTGGCTCCGCCTCCCAACAGCTCCCTGTTGGTTCATGCAAATAACACTCCTGAATATGCATGACAGGGTGGCCGTTACAGTAGCATGTTATAAAGTGTAAAGCAGCAAGTTCCTTTCACAAATTAGATAACATTAATGACATTTACCTCAAAGCAACCTATAAGTAATACGAAAAACTAATAATGAGATTTGTATAAAACAACTGGAAAAATGACAGATGGTGGGACTTGTTGAAATTAGGGAAATTATAATTCAAAGAGAGAAAGAAAATGATAAGCCAATGAAAGGGATGGCGGCTAAGATTTATAAGATGTTGTTAGGGGTATAAGATCACGAAGAAGCTCGTAAAACATTATGGGGAAATAGGCTTGGTTAAGGAAATACAGTAAGTACCAACATGCGGAATAGTATATGGAAAAAGAGAATATTAAACTCCATGTCTGTCAAAATAAAAGAAAATTAATATCAATTAATGATATTTGATACCTGTGAAACTAAATGTTTTGGATTCTAAATATTCCAAAGGAAGCTGGAGATGTGGACAGGATTACTTCACACTCCCACCACATTATTTCCATATGTGGTAGGGGTGTGAAGTAGTATTGGAATTTTGGAAGTTAGTATTTAAAGAATTGGGTTGGGGGAGTGTACAAATAACAATAGAAGTTTCCCCAAAATGACATTATAGTTTATTTTCGAAGAACAACAGTGTGATTGTACAAAAAGAGTTAATCATTAATATGTTAATGGCAGCCAGATTAGTGATTGCAAGAAATTGGAAGCTGTAATATATGTTTCAGTTTACTGCACAGTATAATGAAATCTGGGAAAAAGTATTAAAGGTAAGTTGACATGTGATATTAAATTTAAAAAGGGATTTTTAGAAGAGAATAAGTTCATCTAAATGTGTAAGACTATTTGAATTTTGTATTATTGAAAGGCAAAGGCTATCTACCCAAACAAGAGATGTTATTTTGGAAGGGTTATGGGGCATCATAATCAAAACTTTGAAGGAAACGTATCTCTACTGGTCCCAGCAACAGATGCACAAATTTTATGTATTTTTTTCTGGTCTGTAGGTCGATTCTCTGGCGGTATATATAAAATTAGTGCATCTGTTGCCCCTCGATTTACAGACGGCTCGACTTACAGACTTTTCGAATTACAGACTTCTCTGGCCGCAAAATTTAGGTTCGGCTTACAGCCAGAGAATCGACCTACAGACCAGAAAAAAACCAAAATGGAACAAAAATGGCAGGTTACAGGATTAATCGGTTTTCAATGCATAGTAGGCATCCTTCAGTCTCGAGAGACTATGGTAACGTGCTCTGTATGGAGGTCTTGGAACAGCGTCTAGTGTGGCTGAGAAGGCCAATTTGAGAGTGACAATCTCTTCCACATTGAAGACAAATACAATCTGTCCCCTGTCCAGCTCCCTGGTTTTGCTTGTTTCGGGACTGCCTGTTTGCCTCGGCCTGCTGTACGAGTGTCTCTTCAAATTGGGAGAGGCCATGATGCACCGCCTGCCTCCAGGCTGAACGCTCAGATGTCAGGGTTTCCCATCTGTTGAGGTCCATTCCTAAGGCCTTCAGATCCCGCTTGCAGATGTCCTTGTATCGCAGCTATGGTCTCCCTCTGGGGCAGGTTCCCTGCACTAATTCTCCATACAAGAGATCTTTTGGAATCCGACTGTGAGTTATTGGTCCCATAAATGAGATCAAAAACCACGAAACAGGAAAATTCAGGCTCCCTTCACTCCCGTCTGAAGTTAACTGCTTGAGTCAACACAGTTCCCGGGACATGAACTCTTGGCAACCTGCATTTAAGGCTGTTTCGATTTAACTAAAAAGAAACCACTTAATACCGCATCTTTACTGGTTAATGACTCAATTTTGGTAACGTAAGCCAAATTTATTATCTATAGGGAAACTGTTCTGTTCAAAGGACTAGAAAGGCCAATTATTAAACAACATGAGTTTATTTAAGTGAACAAAGAAAACATTTCTCTACAGTTTCATTTCTAAGCAACAGCATAACGGTTCAGCACCTTCTATAAAAATTAACTATTAAACAAAACAAAATCTAAACTATAAACTAAGGTAAACAAACGATATTCTTACGCAGTCCATATTGTTGAATTAGGTTCCTTCACTTGGATCAAAGAAATGCAACGCCATGTTTTCAGATACCCAAAACTCTCTTCTCCCCCCCCTCTGAGTTACTTTTTCCAACCTCTTGTAAATTCTCCAACCTGCCCCCTCCTGTCATATTCACCCAATCACGAAGGCAAGAATTAGCATAGGGCACGCCCTACTTTCCCACCAACACCAAAGAATTGTTTATCATTCAGGTTAGAGATATTTTGACTCTGCCGTGTTTTCCTCTCCAGCTGCAGCGATAAGAAAAGCTGAAAATAACTACTAGTAATTTTCCAGAACTTAGCCTGTGTCAGACTCAAAATGGATTCCTCTATGGTTAAGACATGACTACATAACCCATCTCTAATTAGAAAAATACACTTCATCACACCCCCCCGCTAAATTTCTTCTAAATTCAGAACAGTTATTCTGAGCTAATTTGAAGTAAATTGATAAAACAACTAGAAGTAAATGATTATATATGGATTATAACAAACAATAACAGCAATACAATCTTTTGGCACACCATTCAGATATACAAAAAGGAAACAAGCATGTTAGTTCATTAGCCACAGTAACTACTCCAACCGTCTTCCATCTTCTTTAGCAGTCAGGAACATCTGGATCTTCACAGTACATCCTGGAAAGTCCATCTGCCACCACATTTAGCTTTCCAGGTATATGTTGAACTTCAAAATCAAAATCCTGTAATGCTAAACTCCATCTTAACAATTTTTGGTTCTGAGACTTCATCTTTTGTAACCAGACTAAGGCTCTATGATCAGTTTGGAGTGTAAATTTATGCCCCCCATAGATAAGGTCTTAAAAGATTAAGAGACCAATATATAGAAAGAGCCTCTTTTTCAAGGATTGCATAATGTCTCTCTCTTTCCAAGAGCTTTCTAGAGAAGTATGAGATAGGATATAGATTCCCATCCTCCCCTTGCTGTAACAAAATAGCTCCTAATCCAAATTCTGAAGCATCAGTTTGCAAAATGAAAGGCTTATCAAAATCAGGTGATTTCAGTATAGGGGCATGAATAATCTTCGCTTTTAAGGCCTCAAAAGCCCCTTGGCACTCGGGGGTCCAATTAACTTTGACAGGCTGTCTCTTCTTAGTTAGCTCTGTCAGAGGTGTAGCCAATTCACTGAAATCAGGGATGAATTTCCTGTAATAGCCAACTACACCTAAAAATGAACGCACTTGTTTCTTGGTTTTTGGAATAGGCCAATCATTGATAGCTTGAACTTTGGCTTGCAGAGTATGAATTTCACCTTGACCAACCAAATGACCCAAATATGTGACCTTCCCTTTCATCCATTGACATTTACTAGCTTTGACCGTAAGACCAGCTTGATGAATTCTAGACAACACAGTTTCAACATGAGACATATGAGAGTCAAAATCAGAACTGAAAATAGCAACATCATCAAGATAAGCACTAGCAAAAGGTAGACCTTTTAAAACTTTATCTATCATTCTCTGAAATGATGCTCCTGCGTTTTTCAATCCAAATGGTAGCCTTTTGAATCTAAAAGTGCCTACATGAGTGATAAAAGCGGTCTTATCTCGTGAATTTTCGGCTAAATCCAGTTGCCAGTAAGCATTCTTTAAGTCAATTATGCTGATAAAATTTGCCTTGGCCAATTTTTCAATTAAATGATCCATTCTAGGCAATGGATAAGGATCTGAAACAGTAACACTGTTTAACTTTCTGTAATCAACACAGAACCTTATCTCATCAAGAATCTTGCCAGTAGAATCTTTTTTCGAAACCAGAACCACTGGAGATGAGTATGGGGATGATGACTCCTCAATTACATCCAGAGATAACATCTTTTGTATCTCTTGTTCAATCCGTAGAGCATGATCACCAACTGCTCTGTATGGACTAGACCGAATTGGCTGACTATCGGTAGTGATAATTTCATGACTGACCAAATTTGTGTAACCTGGCTTATCTGAAAAAACATCTTGATATTTTTCTAGGATTTGGTACAGCTTTCCCTTCTGGAGTGAGGTACCTGTCAAAACAAGGTTGTCAGACCAATTACCAGCATCTTCTAATTCAGCTAGCATATCTACAGGCTCATATTCAGACTGATAACAAGCAACCTTATATTGCAAAACCATTGCAGTTCTGTCCTTATACAATTTCAACCTATTGACATGGTAACTTACAGGCTTTTTATCAGAATTCAACATTTTTAGTAAATAATTGTTATTCCCCAGTTTCTGTACCACTTCCCCTGGACCTTCCCAGCCAACTTCTAATTTAGAAGGTCTGAGGGGGTTTAAAACAAGAACCAAATCTCCCACATCAAATTCCCTGTGTCTGGAATGCCTGTCGAGGTAGAGTTTCTGGGTTGATTGAGCATTTAGCAAATTGTCTTTAGCCAATTCTTGCACAGCTAACAGTTTTTCTTGCAGATTTCGTACAAAATCAGCAACTGGAACTGTGCTGCTTTTCACCACACCTTCCCAATCAGATTTCAGGAAATCCAAAGGTCCTTGTAGATTCCTCCCAAATACCACTTCACTTGGAGAGAAACCACCAAGAGAAGTATGAGCAGAACTTCGATAAGCAAATAAAGCAAATGGTAGCAGATCGTCCCAAATGTTACCATACACCTGTACCATGGTCTTGATCATCCTCAGTAAGGTTTGTTGACCTCTCTCAATTAACCCATGACTTTCAGGATGATAGGCGGAGCTAAATTTTATTTCTATGCCACTAAGTTCACAAATTTTGTCCATTAAGGAGCTACGAAACGCCCCCGCCTGATCGCAAATTATCTGAGATGGTACTCCAATACGTGAGCACAAGTCTATGATGATGCGTGCGATGGTGGAAGCTCTTAGATTACTCAACGCATAGGCCTCGATCCAACGACTAGCTTGGCAGATGAAAGAGATGATGTATTTCTTCTTAGACTTAGTTGGAACAAAAGGTCCCATGACATCCATTTGCAAACATTGGAAAACTTGATCAGGTATTTCCATTAAGAGCATTTCAGACTTTGTTTTATCGGTCTGATAACCTGTTCTTTGGCAATAGTCACATGAACTGACATAGTCCTTCACATTTTTGTTAATACCAGGCCAATAAAAATGCTGAGAAATTCTTTTTAAAGTTTTTTGCACACCTTGGTGACCACTAGATGGATTGTCATGAGCTAATTCAAGAATCCTCAGTCTGTATTCCTGTGGTACTACCAGCTGTTGTGTGGGTTGCATGTTCAAGTGTGATTTGGGATGATATTCTCTATACAAAAGTCCATTCTGGCCCCACACAAAGTTAACTTGCTGTGTTATTGGGTTTTGAGCATAGTCATCTGCTTGTGCTCTCAAGGAAGCTAGTGAGGGATCAGTCATTTGCTTCACTTTAAACTCAGCTGACCCCATAGGCACTGATTCCTCTATTTCCACTTCTGTATTAGCTGCATTACCTTGTTCTGCCACTAGATGTTGCTGCTGTTCTAAGTTTGTAGTAGGGACAGCTTCATCAGAAACACTCCCAGTCTCTGCTTTTTGGGTTTGGGAACGGGTAACCACTTTAACAGCAGGACCCTCTTGACTCTGCTTAAAATTCAAATAGGTGAGGTCATTTCCCAGCAAGAAGTCAGGTTTCCCCTCATGAGTGAGGCAAAGTTTAGTACCACGCCAATTTTTGAACGATAATTCCACAAACGCGAGAGGAATATGTTGTTCTCCCGCCTCTCCTGAACCATAGGTCCTAATGGGTAACCTTAAATTGTCCAAAATCAGTTCTGGGTGCAAAAATTTTCGGGATATGGAAGAAAGTTCAGCACCAGAATCACTGTAAGCATTTAGAACCACCTGTTCTTTATCAGTATACAAAATCACCTCCGCAGAATAAGTCTTCATAGCCCATTCTTTCTGAGACTCAGGGATCACGCAACCCGGGTCCATCAGGGTATACTTTTTCCCCTGTGGAGACTGTCTTATAGCTCCTGCTTGTTCTCCTCCACGAACATCTAATATTTGAGGCACATAGTAATTTACCGCTGCCTGTCTATCACTGGCTAGTGAAGCGGTAGTACTCCCACTGGGTTGATTCTGTCTAGGCACTGTGCCCATGACAGACTGGCTTTGAGTTGGTACTTGTTGACTCTCTGGGGTGTTAGGGCTTACCAGAGATACTTTGGGTGTGCCTCCCTTAGATTTGCGTGGCGCAGGTACCGGTGTCCTAACATCTGACTTCCTAGCTTGACTAGGGGGTCCTTGAGATAGTCCACAGTCCTTTTGTAGATGAGGGCCACCGCATTTAAAACAAGCAAAAGTGGGTCTGCTTTGATTTGGAGCTAAACTCCTGCGCTGATCAGTTGAAGTCTGCCTATACTCTTGATGGTAAGGCTTTTTAAAATCAGGCTGGCTTTGTCTCTTAGGTGCCTCTGCTCTAGGCGCCTCTGCTCTGGCTCTAGGCGCTGGTTCAGGTTTTCTAAACGATAACAATTCATCAGTCCTCAGCGCAAGGGATTGGAGGTCTTTAAATTCTTTCTCTAGTAAAGAACTCCTCAACTCTAAAGGGACCAAGTTCATAAATTGCTCCATGAATAATGCCTTTCTCATATCTGCTACAGATCTGGTTTTCAAAGAGTCCAGCCATTGGTCTCCTAAAAATTCCAGCCTGTCAGCTAAAGCTGCATAACTCATTAGGCAGTTTTTTGATTTTCCTAAAATTCTGCCTCAATAGCTCTTTTGTATAACCAAATCGCTGTTTAATAACCCAAACTAATTCAGACCAATCATAATCTTCCTCAGCCACTTTGGCTATTATTGTGGCTAATTGACCGCAAATTTGGGTACGAAGTAGTTTGACATACCAATCTCTAGGTATCTCCAAATCTTGGCAAGATTGCTCGAAATTCTTAAGGAAGCTCAACACACAATCGCCCTCCTGGTATCTAGGTAGACTTCCCCTATCCACACTGGCTATAGAGTCTTTAATTGCCTGTTTAGCCTTTCTCTTTTCCTGCAGCTCTTGCACTTTTTGCTCTCTGCACTTAGTCTTCACTTTCTCAGCCTGATTCAAAGTGTTAACAAACTCCTTTTGGGTCCTCACTAGATCTGCAACCAGCTGGGTTAACTCCTCAGACGCTGGCATCGGTGTGGGTGGATTCCGCCCCCCCGCACCAGACGGATTCTCACCAACGGCTTCCTCTGTAGGTCGGGGATGTTGCTCCTCCGCTCGCCCTCTGGAATTTCTCCGGCTTGGAATAGGCAGTGGGTCAAACTCCTGGGGGTACCCAGCCATTTGTAAATCCAATTGGTCTTCTTCAACCGAATCTTCCACAATTGATTGTTCCCCCTCCGATTCCTCCATCAGCAACCTTAATTCGCTGGATGTTTTCCTCCGGCCAGTTCTCCTCTCAGTAACATGCTGAGCCATGCTGACTGCTTGCAGCCGCTGAGCTGTAAACCTCCCACTGTTTCGGCAATCAATTACCGCCAGCCATAAAACTGCCCTGAAAACCCTGATAAGGTGCTGTGCCTTAGCTGTGCCTAGCAACGAAAAAGCTTACTTTAAAAATTTACACTTAGTCCTTTAACAGAATCTGCCCCCACAACTGACCCTTTACAGCCAGGGCCTCAGTTGAAAAGAAATAGAGCAGAGAAAAAAAATATTTAAACAGTTAGCAGAACAACCCACGCTGTGTTGCTGCCTTGTTTCAAACTGAAAGCAGTCCGTGCCTGACCCTCAGCTTCAATTTACCACAGCATCTGGATAAATCCAAAGCAAACTGTGTGTAAAGAGAAAGCCCGGGTGTAACACTACTGAAATCAGGTTGCAAATCAGGCCCGTGGATCGTAACACCGTGCCACCATGTGAGTTATTGGTCCCATAAATGAGATCAAAAACCACGAAACAGAAAAATTCAGGCTCCCTTCACTCCCGTCTGAAGTTAACTGCTTGAGTCAACACAGTTCCCGGGACATGAACTCTTGGCAACCTGCATTTAAGGCTGTTTCGATTTAACTAAAAAGAAACCACTTAATACCGCATCTTTACTGGTTAATGACTCAATTTTGGTAACGTAAGCCAAATTTATTATCTATAGGGAAACTGTTCTGTTCAAAGGACTAGAAAGGCCAATTATTAAACAACATGAGTTTATTTAAGTGAACAAAGAAAACATTTCTCTACAGTTTCATTTCTAAGCAACAGCATAACGGTTCAGCACCTTCTATAAAAATTAACTATTAAACAAAACAAAATCTAAACTATAAACTAAGGTAAACAAACGATATTCTTACGCAGTCCATATTGTTGAATTAGGTTCCTTCACTTGGATCAAAGAAATGCAACGCCATGTTTTCAGATACCCAAAACTCTCTTCTCCCCCCCTCTGAGTTACTTTTTCCAACCTCTTGTAAATTCTCCAACCTGCCCCCTCCTGTCATATTCACCCAATCACGAAGGCAAGAATTAGCATAGGGCACGCCCTACTTTCCCACTGTGAGTTATTGGTCCCATAAATGAGATCAAAAACCACGAAACAGGAAAATCCAGGCCCCATTCACTGCCATTCGAAATTAAACTGCTTGAGTCAACACAGTTCCTGGGACATGAACTCTTGGCAGCCTGCAATTAAAGTCTGTTTCGATTTTATTAAAAAGAAACCACTTAATACCGCATCTTTACCGTTTAATGACTCAATTTTGGTAACGTAAGCCAAATTAATTATCTATAGGGAAACTGTTCTGTTCAAAGGACTAGAAAGGCCAATTATTAAACAACATAAGTTTATTTAAGTGAACAAAGAAAACATTTCTCTACAGTTTCATTTCTAAGCAACAGCATAATGGTTCAGCACCTTCTATAAAAGTTAACTAGTAAACAAAACAAAAACTAAACTCTAAACTAAGGTAAGCAAACGATGTTCTTACGCAGTCCATATTGTTGAATTAGGTTCCTTCGCTTGGATCAAAGAAATGCGACGCCATGTTTTCAGAATCCCAAAAAACTCTCTTCTCCCCCTCCAAGTTACTTTTGCCAACCTCTTGTAAATTTCTCCAACCTGCCCCCTCCTGACATATTCAACCAATCACGAAGGCAAGAATTAGCATAGGGTACGCCCTACTTTCCCACCAACACCAAAGAATTGTTTATCATTCAGGTTAGAGATATTTTGACTCTGCCGTGTTTTCCTCTCCAGCTACAGCGATAAGAAAAGCTGAAAATAACTACTAGTAATTTTCCAGAACTTAGCCTGTGTCAGACTCAAAATGGATTCCTCTATGGTTAAGACATGACTACATAACCCATCTCTAATTAGAAAAATACACTTCATCACACCCCCCCGCTAAATTTCTTCTAAATTCAGAACAGTTATTCTGAGCTAATTTGAAGTAAATTGATAAAACAACTAGAAGTAAATGATTATATATGGATTATAACAAACAATACAGCAATACAATCTCTTGGCACACCATTCAGATATACAAAAAGGAAACAAGCATGTTAGTTCATTAGCCACAGTAACTACTCCAACCGTCTTCCATCTTCTTTAGCGGTCAGGAACATCTGAATCTTCACAGTACATCCTGGAAAGTCCATCTGCCACCACATTTAGCTTTCCAGGTATATGTTGAACTTCAAAATCAAAATCCTGTAATGCTAAACTCCATCTTAACAATTTTTGGTTCTGAGACTTCATCTTTTGTAACCAGACTAAGGCTCTATGATCAGTTTGGAGTGTAAATTTACGCCCCCATAGATAAGGTCTTAAAAGATTAAGAGACCAATATATAGAAAGAGCCTCTTTTTCAAGGATTGCATAATGTCTCTCTCTTTCCAAGAGCTTTCTAGAGAAGTATGAGATAGGATATAGATTCCCATCCTCCCCTTGCTGTAACAAAATAGCTCCTAATCCAAATTCTGAAGCATCAGTTTGCAAAATGAAAGGCTTATCAAAATCAGGTGATTTCAGTATAGGGGCATGAATAATCTTCGCTTTTAAGGCCTCAAAAGCCCCTTGGCACTCGGGGGTCCAGTTAACTTTGACAGGCTGTCTCTTCTTAGTTAGCTCTGTCAGAGGTGTAGCCAATTCACTGAAATCAGGAATGAATTTCCTGTAATAGCCAACTACACCTAAAAATGAACGCACTTGTTTCTTGGTTTTTGGAATAGGCCAATCATTGATAGCTTGAACTTTGGCTTGCAGAGTATGAATTTCACCTTGACCAACCAAATGACCCAAATATGTGACTTTCCCTTTCATCCATTGACATTTACTAGCTTTGACAGTAAGACCAGCTTGATGAATTCTAGACAACACAGTTTCAACATGAGACATATGAGAGTCAAAATCAGAACTGAAAATAGCAACATCATCAAGATAAGCACTAGCAAAAGGTAGACCTTTTAAAACTTTATCTATCATTCTCTGAAATGATGCTCCTGCATTTTTCAATCCAAATGGTAGCCTTTTGAATCTAAAAGTGCCTACATGAGTGATAAAAGCGGTCTTATCTCGTGAATTTTCGGCTAAATCCAGCTGCCAGTAAGCATTCTTTAAGTCAATTATGCTGATAAAATTTGCCTTGGCCAATTTTTCAATTAAATGATCCATTCTAGGCAATGGATAAGGATCTGAAACAGTAACACTGTTTAACTTTCTGTAATCCACACAGAACCTTATCTCATCAAGAATCTTGCCAGTAGAATCTTTTTTTGAAACCAGAACCACTGGAGATGAGTATGGGGATGATGACTCCTCAATTACATCCAGAGATAACATCTTTTGTATCTCTTGTTCAATCCGTAGAGCATGATCACCAACTGCTCTGTATGGACTAGATCGAATTGGCTGATTATCGGTAGTGATAATTTCATGACTGACCAAATTTGTGTAACCTGGCTTATCTGAAAAAACATCTTGATATTTTTCTAGGATTTGGTACAGCTTTCCCTTCTGGAGTGAGGTACCTGTCAAAACAAGGTTGTCAGACCAATCACCAGCATCTTCTAATTCAGCTAGCATATCTACAGGCTCATATTCAGACTGATAACAAGCAACCTTATATTGCAAAACCATTGCAGTTCTGTCTTTATACAATTTCAACCTATTGACATGGTAACTTACAGGCTTTTTCTCAGAATTCAACATTTTTAGTAAATAATTGTTATTCCCCAGTTTCTGTACCACTTCCCCTGGACCTTCCCAGCCAACCTCTAATTTAGAAGGTCTGAGGGGGTTTAAAACAAGAACCAAATCTCCCACATCAAATTCCCTGTGTCTGGAATGTCTGTCATGGTAGAGTTTCTGGGTTGATTGAGCATTTAGCAAATTGTCCTTAGCCAATTCTTGCACAGCTAACAGTTTTTCTTGCAGATTTCGTACAAAATCAGCAACTGGAACTGTGCTGCTTTTCACCACACCTTCCCAATCAGATTTCAGGAAATCCAAAGGTCCTTGTAGATTTCTCCCAAATACCACTTCACTTGGAGAGAAACCACCAAGAGAAGTATGAGCAGAACTTCGATAAGCAAATAAAGCAAATGGTAACAGATCGTCCCAAATGTTACCATACACCTGTACCATGGTCTTGATCATCCTCAGTAAGGTTTGTTGACCTCTCTCAATTAACCCATGACTTTCAGGATGATAGGCGGAGCTAAATTTTATTTCTATTCCACTAAGTTCACAAATTTTGTCCATTAAGGAGCTACGAAACGCCCCCGCCTGATCACAAATTATCTGAGATGGCACTCCAATACGTGAGCACAAGTCTATGATGATGCGTGCGATGGTGGAAGCTCTTAGATTACTCAACGCATAGGCCTCGATCCAACGACTAGCTTGGCAGATGAAAGAGATGATGTATTTCTTCTTAGACTTAGTTGGAACAAAAGGTCCCATGACATCCATTTGCAAACATTGGAAAACTTGATCAGGTATTTCCATTAAGAGCATTTCAGACTTCGTCTTATCGGTCTGATAACCTGTTCTTTGGCAATAGTCACATGAACTGACATAGTCCTTCACATTTTTGTTAATACCAGGCCAATAAAAATGCTGAGAAATTCTTTTTAAAGTTTTTTGCACACCTTGGTGACCACTAGATGGATTGTCATGAGCTAATTCAAGAATCCTCAGTCTGTATTCCTGTGGTACTACTAGCTGTTGTGTGGGTTGCATGTTCAAGTGTGATTTGGGATGATATTCTCTATACAAAAGTCCATTCTGGCCCCACACAAAGTTAACTTGCTGTGTTATTGGGTTTTGAGCATAGTCATCTGCTTGTGCTCTCAAGGAAGCTAGTGAGGGATCAGTCATTTGCTTCACTTTAAACTCAGCTGACCCCATAGGCACTGATTCCTCTATTTCCACTTCTGTATTAGCTGCATTATCTTGTTCTGCCACTAGATGTTGCTGCTGGTCTAAGTTTGTAGTAGGGACAGCTTCATCAGAAACACTCCCAGTCTCTGCTTTTTGGGTTTGGGAACGGGTAACCACGTTAACAGCAGGACCTTCCTGACTCTGCTTAAAATTCAAATAGGTGAGGTCATTTCCCAGCAAGAAGTCAGGTTTCCCCTCATGAGTGAGGCAAAGTTTAGTACCACGCCAATTTTTGAACGATAATTCCACAAACGCGAGAGGAATATGTTGTTCTCCCGCCTCTCCTGAACCATAGGTCCTAATGGGTAACCTTAAATTGTCCAAAATCAGTTCTGGGTGCAAAAATTTTCGGGATATGGAAGAAAGTTCAGCACCAGAATCACTGTAAGCATTTAGAACCACCTGTTCCTTATCAGTATACAAAATGACCTCCTCAGAATAAGTCCTCATAGCCCATTCTTTCTGAGACTCAGGGATTACGCAATCCGGGTCCATTAGGGTATACTTTTTCCCCTGTCTTATAGCTCCTGCTTGTTCTCCTCCACGAACATCTAATATTTGAGGCACATAGTAATTTACCGCTGCCTGTCTATCACTGGCTAGTGAAGCGGTAGTACTCCCACTGGGTTGATTCTGTCTAGGCACTGTGCCCATGACAGTCTGGCCTTGAGTTGGTACTTGTTGACTCTCTGGGGTGTTAGGGCTTACCAGAGATACTTTGGGTGTGCCTCCCTTGGATTTGCGTGGCGCTGGTACCGGTGTCCTAACATCTGACTTCCTAGCTTGACTAGGGGGTCCTTGAGATAGTCCACAGTCCTTTTGTAGATGAGGGCCACCGCATTTAAAACAAGCAAAAGTGGGTCTGCTTTGATTTGGAGCTAAACTCCTGCGCTGATCAGTTGAAGTCTGCCTATACTCTTGATGGTAAGGCTTTTTAAAGTCAGGCGGGCTTTGTCTTTTAGGTGCCTCGGCTCTAGGCGCCTCTGCTCTGGCTCTAGGCGCTGGTTCAGGTTTTCTAAACGATAACAATTCGTCAGTCCTCAGCGCAAGGGATTGGAGGTCTTTAAATTCTCTCTCTAGTAAAGAACTCCTCAACTCTAAAGGGACCAAGTTCATAAATTGCTCCATGAATAATGCCTTTCTCATATCTGCTACAGATCTGATTTTCAAAGAGTCCAGCCATTGGTCTCCTAAAAATTCCAGCCTGTCAGCTAAAGCTGCATAACTCTCATTAGGCAGTTTTTTGATTTTCCTAAAATTCTGCCTCAATAGCTCTTTTGTATAACCATATCGCTGTTTAATAACCCAAACTAATTCAGACCAATCATAATCTTCCTCAGCCACTCTGGCTACAATTGTGGCTAGTTGACCGCAAATTTGGGAACGAAGGAGTTTGGGAAACCAATCTCTAGGTATCTCCAAATCTTGGCAAGATTGCTCGAAATTCTTAAGGAAGCTCAACACACAATCGCCCTCCTGGTATCTAGGTAGACTTCCCCTATCCACACTGGCTATAGAGTCCTTAATTGCCTGTTTAGCCTTTCTCTTTTCCTGCAGCTCTTGCACTTTTTGCTCTCTGCACTTATTCTTCACTTTCTCAGCCTGATTCAAAGTGTTAACAAACTCCTTTTGGGATCTCACTAGATCTGCAACCAGCTGGGTCAGTTCCTCAGACGCTGGCATCGGTGTGGGTGGATTTCGCCCCCCCGCACCAGACGGATTCTCACCAACGGCTTCCTCTGTAGGTCGGGGATGTTGCTCCTCCGCTCGCCCTCTGGAATTTCTCCGGCTTGGAATAGGCAATGGGTCAAACTCCTGGGGGTACCCAGCCATTTGTAAATCCAATTGGTCTTCTTCAACCGAATCTTCCACAATTGATTGTTCCCCCTCCGATTCCTCCATCAACAACCTCAATTCGCTGGATGTTTTCCTCCGGCCAGTTCTCCTCTCAGTAACATGCTGAGCCATGCTGACTGCTTGCAGCCGCTAAGCTGTAAACCTCCCACTGTTTCGGCAATAAATTACCGCCAGCCATAAAACTGCCCTGACAGCCCTGATAAGGTGCCGTGCCTTAGCTGTGCCTAGCAACGAAAAAGCTTACTTTAGACATTTACACCTAGTCCTTTAACAGAATCCGCCCCCACAACTGACCCTTTTCAGCCAGGGCTTCAGTTGAAAAGAAATAGAGCAGAGAGAAAAGAAAAATATTTAACCAGTTAGCAGGACAACCCACGCTGTGTTGCTGCTTGTTTCAAACTGAAAGCAGTCCGTGCCTGACCCTCAGCTTCAATTTACCACAGCATCTGGATAAATCCAAAGCAAACTGTGTGTAAAGAGAAAGCCCGGGTGTAACACTACTGAAATCAGGTTGCAAATCAGGCCCGTGGATCATCCCACCGCTGCCACCATGTGAGTTATTGGTCCCATAAATGAGATCAAAAACCACGAAACAGGAAAATCCAGGCCCCATTCACTCCCATCCGAAATTAAACTGCTTGAGTCAACACAGTTCCTGGGACATGAACTCTTGGCAGCCTGCAATTAAAGTCTGTTTCGATTTTATTAAAAAGAAACCACTTAATACCGCATCTTTACCGTTTAATGACTCAATTTTGGTAACGTAAGCCAAATTAATTATCTATAGGGAAACTGTTCTGTTCAAAGGACTAGAAAGGCCAATTATTAAACAACATAAGTTTATTTAAGTGAACAAAGAAAACATTTCTCTACAGTTTCATTTCTAAGCAACAGCATAATGGTTCAGCACCTTCTATAAAAGTTAACTAGTAAACAAAACAAAAACTAAACTCTAAACTAAGGTAAGCAAACGATGTTCTTACGCAGTCCATATTGTTGAATTAGGTTCCTTCGCTTGGATCAAAGAAATGCGACGCCATGTTTTCAGAATCCCAAAAAACTCTCTTCTCCCCCTCCAAGTTACTTTTGCCAACCTCTTGTAAATTTCTCCAACCTGCCCCCTCCTGACATATTCAACCAATCACGAAGGCAAGAATTAGCATAGGGTACGCCCTACTTTCCCACCAACACCAAAGAATTGTTTATCATTCAGGTTAGAGATATTTTGACTCTGCCGTGTTTTCCTCTCCAGCTACAGCGATAAGAAAAGCTGAAAATAACTACTAGTAATTTTCCAGAACTTAGCCTGTGTCAGACTCAAAATGGATTCCTCTATGGTTAAGACATGACTACATAACCCATCTCTAATTAGAAAAATACACTTCATCACACCCACCAACACCAAAGAATTGTTTATCATTCAGGTTAGAGATATTTTGACTCTGCCGTGTTTTCCTCTCCAGCTGCAGCGATAAGAAAAGCTGAAAATAACTACTAGTAATTTTCCAGAACTTAGCCTGTGTCAGACTCAAAATGGATTCCTCTATGGTTAAGACATGACTACATAACCCATCTCTAATTAGAAAAATACACTTCATCACACCGACCATCAGCCATTCTCACGACGTGCCCAAGCCAACGTAGATGGCGCTGTTTCAGTAATGTATACATGCTAAAAATTCCAGCTTGTTCTAGGACTACTCTATTTGGGACTTTGTCCTGCCAGGTGGTACCAAAAATGCATCGGAGACAACGCATATGGAAGGTGTTCAGCTTCCTCTCCTGCCGTGCACAGAGGGTCCAGGACTCGCTGCAGTACAGGAGTGTGCTCAGGATACAGGCTCTATAGACCTGGATTTTGGTGTATGCCGTCAGCTTCTTATTAAGCCATATTCTCTTTGTGAGTCTAGAGAACACGGTAGCTGCTTTCCCAATGCGTTTATCCAGCTCGACATCTAGGGAGAGAGTGTCAGATATTGTTGAGCCAAGGTACACAAATTCATGAACAACCTCCAATTCTTGCGTGGAGATAGTAATAGAGGGAGGTGAGTCCACGCCCTGGCCCATGACTTGTGTTTTCTTCAGGCTGATTGTTAGTCCAAAGTCTTGGCAGGCCTTGCTAAAGTGATTCATAAGTTGTTGGAGGTCTTCAGCAGAGTGGGCAACAAGAGGGAGGATACCATGTCGGTGTTGGATCTATTAGTTCGAAATCCACATTGTGATTCTGGATAGACTGTCTGCAAGCACCTAGAGTCTTCTCAGCACAACACGGGCCAGCAGCTTCCCTACAATGCTGAGAAGAGAGATACCACAGTAGTTATTGCAGTCGCCTCTGTCACCTTTGTTCTTATACAGTGTGACGATGTTTGCATCCTTCATGTCCTGTAGTGCTCCACCTTCCCTCCAGCAAAGACAAAAGACTTCATACAGCTCGGTGTTGATGATCTCTTTACAGCACTTCAAAACTTCAACAAGGATGTTATCCTTTCCAGGTGCCTTGCCAGAGGCAAGGGAATCCAAGGCCGCTTTTATTTCTGCTAATGTTGGTTCACTGTCCAGCTCTTCCAAGACAGGCAGGCACTCGATGTTATTTAATGCCTCTTTGGTTACTACAGGGACGTGGTGGTGCTGTGGGCTAAACTGCAGAAGCCTGTGCTGCAGGGTCAGAAGACCAAGCAGTCGTAAGATCGAATCCACGCAACGCAGTGAGCACCCGTCGCTTGTCCCAGCTCCCGCCAACCTAGCGGTTCGAAAGCATGCAAATGCAAGTAGATAAATAGGGACCACCTCGGTGGGAAGGTAACAGCGTTCCATGTCTAAGTTGCACTGGCCATGTGACCACGGAAGATTGTCTTCGGACAAACGCTAGCTCTATGGCTTGGAAATGGGGATGAGCACCGCCCCCTAGAGTCGAACACAACTGGACAAAAATTGTCAAGGGGAACCTTTACCTTTTGGTTACTACATTCTCTCTATAATAAAGCTCAGAGTAGTGCTGCACCCAGCGTTCCATCTGCTGTGCTCGGTCCTGGATGATCACACCTGTAGCAGAATTCAAGGGAGCAGTTTTCTTCTGTATTGGACCTAAAGCCTGCTTGATACCGTCATACATTCCCTTGATGTTACCTGTGTCCACTGCTATCTGTATCTGAGAGCAGAGCTGAAGCCAATAATCATTGGAACATCTCCTGGCAGTCTGTTGGACTTGGCTACGAGCAGCTCGAAGAACCTGCAAGTTGTACTCACTAGGACAGGCTTTGTATGCTACTAGAGCTCTTCTCTTATCCTCGATGGCTGGAATCAACTCCTCCGAGTGGGCTTCAACCCAGTCGGCCTTTTTTTTAGTCTTCTTGCCAAATGTGGACAAGGCAGTGTTATAAACAGCATTCTTGAAATGTTCCCATCGTTCAGGTGCATTTGCATCAGCCAGGCCTGGAAGGGTTTCCTGAAGCACTTGGGCAAATTCCTCCACTTTTCTTTGATTGCGAATCTCATTGATGTCAATATGTGGTCTTACTTCCTTTTTTTTGTGTGTGATACAATCTCTTTGTTCGCAGTTTTACTCTGCTACACACCAGGGAGTGATCAGTATCACAATCAGCACTCTGATAACTGCATGTGATCGTAATACTAGGAAGGCTAGAACATCTGGTGAGGATCAAATCAAGCTGATGCCAATGCTTTGATCTTGGATGTCTCCAGGAAACTCTGTGTTGAGGCTTTGTATTAAAGAACGTGTTAATGACACAAAGACCATAATAACAGCAAAACTCCAGCAAGTGTTGGCCATTTTTGTTCATCTTCCCAATGCCAAAACGGACTAGACAGGTGGGCCAAGAGTTGTGATCAGCACCAACTCTAGCATTAAAGTCTCCGAGAATGAACAGCGGCTGTCCCTCAGGGACGTTTTTGATAGTAGCTGCCAGATCGTCATAGAATTTGTCTTTCACTTCTGTTGTGGACGACAGTGTTGGTGCATATGCACTAATGAAGGTGACCGGTCCCGCTGATGAGTGGAGCTGCAGCGACAGGATTCTTTCACTCACCACAGTAGGTGGAACAATGGATCTCAGCAGAGTATTTCTGACCGCAAAGCCAACACCGTATTCCCTGGTCTAACATATATTGGCTGAAATAATTGAAGGCAGTAAAAGTGGTGTGAGTGTTTCTTTTTTTCTGTAGAGCCTTTTTTGTTATCAAAGGGGTGGGGGAGACTGGAACTACTACTTCCAATGCCTGTGATGGAAAAGTCACAGTAATTGTAATAATTTTCTTCCCACTGGATTCTGCAGTGCGTCAAAATGATTCTTTGTTGAAAACCTGTTGGCCCAGGACCAGAGGACACATCAGATGAGAACTTCTTGTCCTCCAAAGAGGATCTTGGAATACTGCTTCAGAATTGGATTGCTTCTTCATTTTTTTATTTTAGTACAGTTATATCTTGCCCTTCTTCTACTAATACAACATTCTAATGAGGCTGCTTCTTTAACATTTTTCATAAATAGGTATGTTCGCATTTTACTGCATTTACCTATTATATTTTTATTTAGTCTTTGCCCATGGAGTTTTGGGATCAGTTTCCCAGTTATTCTGACCAGTAACAGAGACATAAATTTGAATGTTTGAGATGAAGCCTAGTGAGCCTAGCTCAGTATTGATCATATAATTCAAGTACTTGATCATATACTTCACACGCAGAAGGTGTCAGATTCAATCTCCAGCCCTTCTTTTTTGGGTAGTACAGGTAAGAGCTTCTGAGACCGTACAGGGTTTCTGCCACTCAGAGTAGATAGTACTATATTTCATGGACAAATGGTCTGTCTCAGTATACGACAGATTTATATATTCACATCTAGCTGTCTTCTTCTGTAAGTCCTTCATATTTACCCCAGGCTCAATATACCCGGAGAAAGCTCCCTGAACCTAGATCTGCTAATGAGCTCTGAGAAATTGCCTCCAAGTATTCTGATTTGTATTCCTTCACTGAGCAGGGGGTTGGACTTGATGGCCTTATAGGCCACTTCCAACTTCATAATTCTAAGTCAGATCCTTCATTTTCCATAGATACATCACAATCAGACCTACATACTGCATGCATTTTCCTTTGAAGCTATTCAGATGGAAAATAAATAACAATGATAACTGTAACACCAGATATGAAATAAGTAAAATCCATGTCCTACTGGCCCTGATCAGTGTAGACATCCACCTGGATTGCTGTGCCCAGTGCGAATTGCATCCAACTTGAAAAGCTTACAATGGTTTTTTAGCTAAGCTAGGTTGGGAGATGTGAGAAATATGAAAAAGCTACCCTGGATGAGTTGATAGTTATCAAACTGCAGTCGCTTTCAGATAACCCAAACGGGCCAAGAAATTTGATTAAATCATTTTGGTAGCACAAACATGACTAAAATGAGAACAACATTTGTACTTCTTATTTTATTTTTGCTTTACACACTCTTTTGGCAGTCTTATCCCCCAATGTATGTAATGCTTTTTTTCCTCACACAGGCTAGATCAAACACCTGCTCCAAGATTTGTTCTTACCTCCCAAAGCTGTCAGTTGACACACATACACACACACATACATGCACAGACCTTTGTGAAAGAGCATATTTGCCCTTATTGTAAGCAGATATACAGTACTTGATTCTTAACCTTGAAGGGGCAAAGGGAAAACTTTTGTCATACTTGTATTTTGCTGCTTAGGAAGTCAGATCTGATTCAGGCTTATTTCAGATCTTATAAACTTAAATACACTGGGGGGATATTGGTGAAGTATGGTACAAGCACACTGCAGTATGCCATTATTTTTGGCCATAATCCGTGGCATCTGTACTGACAGCAGAATTAAAGGGCAAACCTTTCCCTGGTTTAACAAAGATTCACTGAGGAAAAATAGGAGTTAAGTTTGTTTTGGAAAGTTACTTTTACACAATAATTAATTTCCGTTACATTTTAAATTCTGTTCCCTACAATTAATTACTATAATAGCTGGAATTTAGAAATCTAATTCTTTATCTTTAATTATTCAAAAGAAACGTGAATTGTTACTTTTAAGTCACTTTTAAAAATATACTGGAATGCAATATAACCACTGGCATATGGTAGAAAGCAAGCTGAAGTAGTGAGGACAGTCTTATAACTGTAAAAGTATGTAAAAACTGTTAAAACTGCACCACAAAAGCAATTAAGTTATGATTTATTGTGTTACAATGTAATATACCTTTTTCGTGTCTAGGCAACTTACTAGTTGTGACCATCTATATCCCAGTTGTGCTTAGAGACTAAAAAAAACTTAGTTTGACTGTTGGTAAGAAAACTGCTTTAAAATAGCAGTGTTCACTTTTATCTAAATTTTGAGCATGCTCACATTGGTTTAAAATGTGGGTCATAAAGAAATAGTGCCTGCATATGCAAGAAATGGAGATAGAAAATAAACAAGATTGTTAAAAATTAGAACCAACCAATATGCCACAAAAGTTTGCAAATGTGTGATTTCCCCCCAGATTAAAGTAGATGGTACCTAAGCAATAGGCTTTAGCCACTAGAAGAATAAATAGGAAAGTCTAAATATTCGGCCCAATTTATGCTCAGTTGCTGCATGGAGATTTGCAGACTGAGTAAGTCTGTCAAATCAGTGTAGTGTATATCAGATTACACCTAGCAATACCTTCTGGGGTTACCAGTAGTAATGACTCCTCACAGTTTCTGAAAACATAAAGACTAATTGCAGCTCAAATTTTTCTGCTACCTTGGACAGGCCATTATTCTGCTGAGTGTCCACTGAGCAGAAAGTCCCACCAGTGTAGTAATGTACAAGCGTTGTAGTTGGTGAGGAGAGAGTGAGTTTTCATCGTGGAGATCATGGTACTACAATAATGCTTGTGCAGTTGGCATAATTGTGCATTACTCTGCTTGTGAGACATTGCATTCAGTGGAAACTCAATAGGATACTGGCAGTAGGTTCTTTTCCATGGTTTCTGTAACTATCTTGTACCTGTGCATAACACCTCAGAGACCATAGCTAGGTTACTTGTTTGGCATACAGCAAAGAGAAATATGGCAATCTTTACATCTGCAAAACAGGATGATTAATTTAGGACAGTGAATTTGCTTAAAAAACAAAAAGGCAATTAGGACAAATTACTATATTACTGGAGTTCTAGTGGTAGAACCTATCTACAGTCTCTACAGGTAGTGTAAAAATCTCTTCCTACAGTAATAGATTTCACCCTAAACAGATGTGTGTTATATTTTCCAAAATGTGTTAAAATAAAATAAAATAAAACCAAGGGAAGAGAACTGTGCTCATTCATGAGGAAAAATAACTCTAAATTGGCAGTTGGGTAATACCTTTATTAGTATGGGGTAAAATGCTTATTCACATCTGTGGTGCTAAGCAGCAGCCCTAAGAAGTCTTACATTGGTACCACACTACTTGGGAAAGTACAATGAGATTCCCAGTATTTCCTGAGAGCTATGATTTATTCCTGTACAAGCAGTGTTGGGTATCAGTCTAACCACATCAGAGATGAACAGATGGCCATTGGCAGTGTTACACCACAATTCCTTCCGCTTTTCTAAGTATGTGGACAATGTTTCTCCCACCAAGCTGAACAAATCCTCTGACTTATATAGTTTGTCTTGCCAAACATTTAAGAACCTACTTGGGTTTTTGTTTTCTCAGTTTCAGTAATGTAACATTTATAGTTTACTGGTAGAAATGTTTATTTTATTTTTTTTCATGCATAAGTCACAGAACTAACATAATGAGAAACCTATTTAAGATAACAATTTGTACTTTACAAAGTACTGGCCCATAGTGTCAAAAATATTTGTACATAAAACAGAATGCACTCAAACAATGACATTTGAGACATTTTGGAAACAAATATTTTGGAGGATTTAACAAAAAGATACTTTACAGAAGCAAGGGAGAATCTGTAGTCCTCTAGATACTGTGTAGACTACAACTTCTGATCATTGCCTGACAAGCTGATAGGAGGTAATGCTTTTTGGGGCAGAAGAGGACAACTATTTAATGCTTAACGGTGGCTTTTTTCAGGGTTAAACTTTTTAATATATATTATTTTATTTTATTTTCAAAACTATTGCGGGTATACAGAATACAGAAGGGGCAATGGAAAGGGTGGAAAAGGGGTTTTGAGTATAAGAGAACATCACATATATAATCGTTCAATCTTTTCATATTAAGTATGCAAGCATATAATCAATTCATATTCCCATAAAAGCTCATCTTTCTGATTCTTCTTCTTTTTTAAAAAAACTATTTGTCTATTAATTTACCCCCTTGGCTTTCAACTAGTAATTGTAACATAGCTTAGATCTAAGTTATTCCAACACCATCAGAACACCAAGACCAGTTGTAAGATACATCCCCTCTTTTCTCCTCCTTTTGTCTTAAAAATACACTCGACAGGCCTGAAATAATATAAATTCCGCTCACTTCTCCCATTTTCTCCATACGCTTCTTTTGTTTCTGTGACTCTGTTTTCTTCCATGCTTTGTAAGGGGGAACAACAACTAAAGCAATAGTACGATTTTTAACCTCGGTTTTTCTAGCTGCTATCGCTGCTGGATGACACTTCATCCCCTTTATATTATCTGTTATTGCTTTCAGTACATACGGTTCTGGCACTTCTTTTGGCTGTGATTTAACCTCTACTATTTTCTCTTCCTTAAAATCTTTAATTAAATCTGCCATCTGATCCAGATAGTAATTTACCTATCTTCCTCATGTTCAGTTCTTCCTCATGTTCAGCTTTCTAGCAGAAGCCTGAAGGTTTGGTGCCAATATTGACTGGTGTTTGGAACTGTTCATAATTCCCTCTAGCTTGACTAAGGTTCCTGTCCCAGCTGAAGAAAAATAGCCCCAAAGTATGATGCTGTCACCACCGTGCTTCATTGAAGATATGGTGTTCTTTTGGTGATGCACAGTGTTGTTTTTGCACCAAACATATCTTTTGGAATTAGGGCCGAAAAGTTCAACCTTGGTTTCATCAGACCATCACACTTTTCTTCATAAGAAAAGGCTTACGTCTTGCCATTCCACCCCATAGCCCAGACCTATGAAGAATATGGGAGATTGTTGTCACATGTACCACACAGCCAGTACTTGTCAGATATTCCTGCAGCTCCTTTAATGTTGCTGTAGGCCTCTTGGCGATTTGCAAAACAGACATTCCAATGGGCGATTTTCACTTAATGACGATTTGTTCCGTGCTTCGTGAACCGTTTGTTCACAAGACGATGATTTTTCCAGCTCTGCAAAATGGCTGCCCTGTCTTTTCTGGACCCATGCTTCGCAGGGCAGCCATTTTTACAGCTGATCGGCGCTCGCAAAATGGCTTCCCTATGGGCGATCTTCGCTGGACAACGAGGTATTTTCCTCATTGGAACGCATTAAACTGGGTTTCAATGCATTCCAATGGGGAAAGGGTTTTCGCATGACGACGATTTTGCTAAACAGCGATTTTCCTGGGACGGATTATTGTCGTCATGCGGGGCACCACTGTAGATGAGGCCCTTAACTTGCTGTTGTAAACAGCAGCACTCTGTCATGTTCCCATTCCCTTCTGTATAATGCACAACAAAAGAAGTGCAGCATTTGATGTCATAATGCCCTGCGCCTTATGGCCTACAAGTTATTGGGGCTTACAGAATGAAAGGCAATATAGAAAGAATTACAGGAGCATACAAAATGGACTGGTGCTGATATAACTTTCAAAGCAACTGAGTCTGGGTGTTTGAATTATACATTGTCAGAACTCTTCTTGCTTTGGTTTGGAAAAATAATGCTTTACCGCTTTATCTGAACCAGCAAAGTATGCTTTGTATTTCCTGTTCAAAACGTAACTTGAACCCATCATGTAGTCCTGGCTTCGAATCCTAGATTGGTGGGCAACATAATTAAAACTCCTTGGTTTGGATACCAAGGAAATGTACCCTGTCCAAAATTGAAAGACAGGAAGGGGATTAGAATGCTTTAGAAAAGAGAAGTAGATAGCAAGTATTGTTTCCCAAGGGCTTAGTCCCAGTGGCCACTGTATCTAAACCATCTCAAAGTGGCGATGTTACATCAGTCATTTACATAGCTATGTATTACAAATAAGAAGAGGGAATATAACAAACTTGCTACTGAATGGCATCATATCTATTTTAATTTTCATCTTTTTTATATGAATTGAACCTCAAATGCAAATGAAAAAAAAATATTGGTAACATGAATTAGGAGTGTGTGAATTCTGGCGGTGAGTTTTCTGAGCCCAGGACTGTTTTGGACCCTCACCCTGAACAGAGAAATAGTCATTCCAGGTTGAGAGTATTTGTTTACATTTGTGGTTTAAAGGGGGAAACAGTTTGATTTTCTTAGTTTTATTGTTGTTAAAATTAGTTCTGAGGGGATGATTAAAGCAAGGAGAGTTGTGCTCCCTGGAGGCGCAGTTCTCCTGTTCTGGGGATTTTTTTAGTGACAGAAGGTGCAAAGTGAAGTAGAAGTTGAATGAAGAGTTGGATAAATGCCTACAAGCCTTTTTAGTCTATAAAGCTAAGGATAAGTAGTTGAGTCTAAATACTTTAACACTGTATCTCAAGCTGGCTCTTCAAGCTTGTGATCTCTATTTTGGAGCATAAGTATTTGTAGCTCCTATAGCAGGGGTGAGCAATTAATTTCTATAGGGGGCCCACATGAAAAATCTGAACTGTGTTCGGGGGCTGAACCAACTTTACTTAAAACTACCGTATTTTTCGCGCCATAAGATGCACCTGACCTTAAGACGCATCTAATTTTAGTCCTCCAGGACGTTTGAACCACACCTTTTCAACCCATATTCTCATTCCATTTTCATCCATCCATCCTTTCTCATGTACATGTACAACAACTCCTTGCGGAATCACTTCTTTTGGAAATGTTTTCCTTTTGAAAATCAACATGGGTGGCAATTTGGTGCAATCGGCACAGCAGGATAACACAGTTGTGTAATGGGTCTTCTCATGCCCTGAAATTTTCACACTGATGGTTTTGGCACCCTTCAGATCTACAGTCCTATTAGATGGCACATCAAAGGTTAGCGGGACTTCATCCATATTCACAATCTGGCCAATTTCAAAGCCATTTTTCTTCCTAGCATCAATAACAAATTTATGAAAGGATAGAATTTTAGATTCATATTCTTTTGGCATTTTTTGCACAATTCTAGTTTTGGTCCACATAGTAAGACCACATCGCCTCATAAATCTGTAGCACCATGATGGTAATCCTGTAAAATCCTGAATGCCTTTCTCTGTGGAAATGCGTTTTCTTCAAATATGAACATTTTTGTCGAGACAGAGAAGCCATTATTCCGCTGATGTATGATCCATTCTTTCATGTCCACCTCCAACTCTGGCCACTTTGCAGCATGTCCACGGAAAGTGTGCTTACCTTTATCAGCTTTTTGCAGCTGATCCTCCTGTTTCCTCTACTCTCTAATCATTTTTTCAGATGGAGGAGGCCCAAAATGTCTCTCCACTGCTCTGTTTCCATGCTCCTTAGCATATTTTACTACCTCTAGTTTAAAAGGAATTTTATATGCTAGCCTTTTCTGCTTTATCATCCTTGCACTGGTAGACTGAGTTCCTGTACTTTACAAGAAAAATGTGCCACTTATTCATCACCACATCTACTGCCTACTTCCTTTTACAAATATAATATCAAAGCAGCACAGAATCATAGAATAATGGAGTTGGAAGGGGCCTCTAAGGCCATCAATTCCAACCCCTGGTTCAGTGCAGGAATCCAAATCAGAGCAGATCTGACAGATGGTTGTCCAATTTTAGAGACTACAATAGGATAAAATACAGTAGCTGGGAATCACAATGAAAAGATAAAATCTACCAGCAATATTGTAGAACAACAACGATTAAGAAAAACCAATAAAAACAGAGGGAGCGACACCATGCAGCTTTTGTTAACACAAAAAGACTACTAAAATTTCTGTTTCCAGTTGTGTGTGTGTACATGTGAAATGAGTAACATCTTCTTGCTATTTATGAAATGTTGGGTTCTTAAACCAATTTTCAAGATTTCAAAGCTTTACTTGGACATACTCACATCTGTGATTCAAATCTGCCCTCTGCAATTCAAATTGCATTGCTCCTGATGAGTCCATAAAAACTGTGGTAAGCTAATACACCAAATAAAACCTGTAGCCCTAGTGGTAATATATTAAGGAAAGGAGTGTTAGGTCGCTGGTTTCTCTTTTGAACTTTATTCTGCATGTGCTCAGTGCCTTTTTAATCATTCTGTGCCTCAGAATGAAATTTGGCTAACAATACACATTAGCCTCCCCCTCAGGTCCCTTAATGTTTTAAATATCTGCAAAATTACTTCTATTTAGGCTTAATTTATGAGGAAGTGATGCAGCTTCCTGCCAAGCTCTGAACTACAGACAGTTATTCTAGCCACCTTTCCCCCATCCAGCAGGCTCTCTTCCCCTCGCCATTCTCAGGCCTATTAAACTTACTGGCAATTTGTTTTAGAAGCTTTTGTTCCTCTCTCTCTCTCTCTCTCTCTGCTTCTCCACACATCTGGCTCGTCACATTGTCTAACTTCTCCGCAGAAGGTGAAGGGAAAGAGAATCTTCCTGCTTTGCTTCTCCAATAGAGAAGCCAACTGGGTGATGCAAGCACGCAGATATGCTAATACCTGTGCCCTGGAGGATTATGGGAGGAATACCCAGCCCCTGATGGGGGTCCTGCGGGGCACCCCAAAACACTGAAGAGCTCTCCTGGCCTCTTGAGGGCCTGGGGCTGTGCAGCCCTGTTCTGAGCAGGAGGTGCAGCCGAGGGTCACCATGCCTTTGGAAGGCAGGGCACAGAAAGGGGCAGGAGGTGCATGGGCCACTCCAACTCATATCTGGCAGGGGAGATACCATGATCATAAAAGTGGTTTTCCCAGGGTAAGGCTTATCCATTGCACTTTGGATATGTTGATCCCTGTGATTTCCCCAAATGTGGGAAAATCAACTGCCTAATTTGTGGTAGGGGGGACTGCATTTGTGTTTTCCCCTGGTCTTTCTAGACTCACTCTTTCCCCTTTGGTCCTTGGCTATTTTCACTGCCCTCTGCCATTTAAATTTGCTGCTATAGGCCTGCTGGCCCTGTTGGTTTTCCAGGAGGCAGATACTGGAAAGCCAGCAGTGCAGATGGAAGAGTGGTGGGGTCCACTGTGGCTGCCACAGCAAGCACCCTCTGGTGCTAGTTCAGAGGCCTC
Source organism: Pogona vitticeps (assembly GCF_051106095.1). Lineage (NCBI taxonomy): Eukaryota > Metazoa > Chordata > Lepidosauria > Squamata > Agamidae > Pogona > Pogona vitticeps. The sequence goes on along the minus strand of NC_135784.1, from coordinate 221,227,058 downwards.
CCAGCATGACGGTAGGAGGCTTCTGGGTGGTGGTGGCTGAGCCCTTTTTTTACTGTATTCGCTCCATAAGACGCATGTACTTCCCCCCTCTATTTGGGGGGGGAAAGTGCATCTTATGGAGCAAAAAAATACGGTAAAATGAAATAGTGATGTTATGATTCTTTTTATTTTAAACTTGTTAATCTTCACAAATACTAAAGAGGTTTTTTTGTGATATATTAAAGATAAGCAACTGATCAACTTTAGACAAAAAGCTATAAATGGTTTTGATGTTCAAAACTGTCCGCAGGCCGTACAGGAGTGGCTCGCGGGCCGTATGTGGCCCTCGGGCTGCACTTTGCCCAGGTCTGTCCTATAGATATAACATCTGACCAGAAGGAATTGAGAACTTTTGTGTCGCTTTCTCCCATCCCTTCCAGTTTCAAGTTTTGCTGTGCTAGCCTGATGAAGAGTTCTAAAGGAATTTAAACATCCTTTAAAAAAAAAAAACTATTTATTTAGATTTATACCCTGCCCATTTAGTGGTTGATATTGATATATTTCTTTTCCCCAGATTAAAACAGAATGTAGATGTTCATACAGAATTAATGGCAAACATAGTTTTTAGGATAATAGGGAAATCTAAGGATTGTTTATGTACTCTAGGTCTCCTGGAAATCTCCAGTGGCAGAGTGACAGATCAGTCATGAAGAAAAAGAAATTTTTGTGTGTGTAAAGTACTGTTTTTTTCTCATTGAAAAAGAAATATAAAACAAATACTGATGATGGTTTGGAACAGCTGCATATTCCTAGAATCAGTGACCATTTTTACATTTATGCCAAATTTGGTGTGAAACAAAGGGTTTAAATTGCAAGTCTTTGGACTTTTGTGTGGAACATGATTTTACCAAAAATATATAGTTTGCGGGGAAAACCATGTGCATCTCAAACTTTTTGGATTAACCAATAACGTAAACTATTTAAATTTGTAAAATTATTTGTAAAATAGATGATTTTACTGGAAAAAGACAGTTTGTTCAAGTTGAGGAAACATCTTGTGCCTAGCTGAAAAAGTACAATAAAGAGGCTTGATACTGATTATTTCTTACTTTCATGTAAAAGATACATCTTCTTTTAAATATATAAGATTTCAAAGATAGAATTAAAATGTCTGCATAAATGCTATTAAGATGGTGTTTTAATGCACATACATGCATTAAATTATAACTGCTGTTAATATTCAGTCTTGAAAGTGTGCTGCTGTAACATTAAATATGTTTATAGGCCACTAATAAAAAATAAAAATATATACAATAGGCAAGCTTTTGTAGGTAATTTCCACTTCTTCAAAGCAAGTACCAAAAGTCCAATTTTCAGTTTTCCAAATTGTCAGATAGAAAGGTATGTAAAGCTAGGGTAGGTGTGTGTTTTAACTTAGAGTGTAAAAGCTAAACTTTCTCATGATCATTACATACGCTGATAGAAGAGAAACACTTGCATCATCCAGGTGTTAAAGTCAATGGCTAGAATCCTATAAGTGTTCTTATAACCTGCTGTGGATAATTGTAGCTAAAGGATGAGGTGTTATCTTGGTTGTACAACTGAGCACCTGACCAGGAATTTGACTAAGATGTGCCTTGACACCTTGTCAATTAGCAACAGGGATGGGGACTTCAGTCTGGTGTGACTTAAATGAGATTGAACAGACTTGCTGTTCAGTCTCATTTAAGTCACACCAGAGACTCAACTTGCACTTTACTTATTGTTGTTTTTAATTTAAATGACTTGGACTCAACTCATGACTCGGAGCCTTTTCCCCGAGTCGAGTCCCTATTGTTTTAGTTTTTTAAAAATCTTGCTTTACTTATCTTTTAAACTGCTGGGTTTTCTGGCTAGAATCCTGCAGAGGGAAATTGCACTGCTGAAGCTGCTTCAAGTTTACACATGACTCCCTCTCCTTTGTTCAAGCTCCTCAATCTCTCTCTCTCTCTCTCTCTCTCTCTCTCTCTCTCTCTCTCTCTCTCTCTCTCTCTCTCTCTCTCTCTCTCTCTCTCTCTCTCTGTGTGTGTGTGTGTGTGTGTGTGTGTGTGTGTGTGTGAGAGAGAGAGAGAGAGAGAGAGAGAGAGAGAGATTGAGGGAGAGAGGGAGGCTGCTTCTCCAGGACCTGGTCAGTGTGTCTGCAGGTTTTTGCATCATTTTGCAAGAGAGTATATACAGGAGTGTGACTTCTTTTCCTCTTGAGCTGTTCTCCTGCAAGACACACAGACTCTTTCTTTCTGCAAAATGATGCAAAAACTTGGAGAAACAACTCAGACAGCAGAGGTTTAGCAGCAACTCCACCCACCTGATCCCTGAGAAGCAGACTCCCTCCCCCCACTCAGTCAATCTCTCTCTCTCTCTCTCTCTCTCTCTCTCTCTCTCTCTCTCTCTCTCTCTCTCTCTCTCTTACTGCAGGGCAGTTTCCTTCTTTCTGCTGCCTGAAAATAGAGTTGTTTAAAAGATAAGTGAAGCAAGATTCTTTTTAACGATTTTAAAAACTTTTTAAAAAGTTTTCAGTGGAAGACCAGAGAGGAACAAAAGTGGGTGGTTCACAAGCCTCAGGCCTCCACATAGGGATCCCATTTTTTCTGGGGGGGGGGAATTATTTTGCATAGGGATCTGAGACTCGGACTTGGGACTTGGGACCAAAGACTTGGGACTTGACTTGAGCTTTGGTACCAAAGACTTGAGCTTTGGTACCAAAGACTTGCCAACGTCCCTGGTTAGCAAGTTATGCCAACCTTATGGAAACACCAATAAGCATCTGTAAAATACTTAAGTATTAATAAAGGGTTGGATTAAAGTTTAGAAATGAGTAGGAGTTGACAATGAAGAAATTGAATTAATTAGAGATTTTGTATACCTTGGTTCAGTCCTCAATCCCGATGGACACTGCAGACAAGAAACTGAGGAAGACTGACACTAGGAAGTGCAGCAGTGAAGGAATTAGATAGAAACCATCTAGTGTAAGGATTTGTTACTGAGACCAAGACAAAGATCTCCACTCTCTTGTATTTCTGATCACCATGTATGGGGTGCAAAGGCTGAACAGTTAAGAAAGCTGACAGGAAAAAAAATGATTTGCTTGAAATGTAGTTCTTGAAGAGACTTTCTGGACTGCCAGAAAGATGAAAAAGTGGATCCTAGATCAAATCAAGCCTGAAGTATCCCTGGAGGGGCAAAAATGTTGAGATTGAGACTGTCGTACTTTGGGTACATTATGAGAAAGTAGGATTTTCTGAAAAAGATAATAATGGTGGGAAAGGTGAACAGCAGTGGGAAAAGAAGAGCAAATACGAGATGGGCTGACTTCTTTGAGGAAGCCACAGGCTTGAGTTTATAAGAGCTGAGCAGAGCAATTAAGGATAGGATGTTTTGGTGATCACTGGTTCATAGTTTTGTCATGGGTCAGAGGCAACTTGGTGGCACATGATGATAACAACAGCAGAAGGACTGGCAGAAGTGGACATCCCGGTTCCATCTTCCTCACAGCATCCCTTCAAACTCCTTTGAAAATGCTACACAGAAACTAAGGAGAATCTAATAAGTGATAAGTAATAATATTGTGTGTGGGACTGAGGGAGAAAAGTTGGAGGTGCCTGCCATGAATGGTATTCATGCTGCCATCCACCAGTCCCTCACACCAGTATATATCCTGCACATCAGCATTTTGGGGGTGCTGGAAGGTAACTCTGGGGTACAGGAAGGAAGGTTTGTTACTGCCAGCCATATTGTAGCCAGATAATTAAGGGCCTGTTGTCATGTTTTTTATTCAGAAATTGTTTTGTAATGTATGTCGCATTACATTTTTTTTGCATTCTCTCTGTAACGTATTCAATTCATTGTGTTTTTTTCTAGATTTAATTTAGAAGAGGAATTTGATCAGATGAAAATATACACACGTAGGGATAAAGCCGCAATACAAGAACTGAGTATGTGCCTACAACAAAAACAAGAAGGTAAACTGAATCAAGATGTAATTAGAACTCAAAAATAGTTTTAGATCTGCTTGTCTATTTTAATTCTCCACCTTTTCAACATTTAGGTTTTTGTGTTCACCTTGGTATATATGGTCTGGTTATGGCTGGAAGGGAATAATAACCATGTTGTTTGTCAGTTCAGATATCTATCATGTGAAACCAGACTTCCCTCAAAATGCACTTCATAATATGCTTCCTGAGTATAATTTGTCAAACATGATTTTAAGTTCACAGATTTTGTCGAAACACAGATAAATTTATTGTATGATTGTTGGTAATGGCAAATCAGAATCCAGAAATTCAAGGTTTGGACTCGCCATGCTTAGTGTGATCTCTGAATGGCTGTGTGGTTCCGAGGCTAAACATGTTCCCTGAGTTCCTTGTGATAAATATAATTCTAACATTTGGACTCATTATAAATAATTAGATATTTCTTGTATGATTAAATTTATAGTTCCCTTTACCTGTAGTAAAGATATAACTACATTGCATTTTGATTGCAACTCCATAAGAAATGTTTCTCCTTTTGTGTATGCAACTGTAACTCTTTTTAAATTTACTTTTATCACTGTGTGTACGCGTTCGATGTTGCTGTGCTTCTGAAGGGTTTAATCTTAAGACTGAAACCTGAATCGTGACTCAGAACCTATCCATCACCTCCCTTTTTTCTAGAGCAGGGTCTCCAGACTTTTCACACAGAGGGCCACATAATGTATTTTTGATATTTTTGAGGGCTAAAGGAATGCGCATGTATGCATGCGCACGCACACACTCCAACGTGCCCCCACTTTCACCCATATGCACACATGTACTCCTGCATGCCTGCAATCCCACCCACAGGACGGATAAAAGGCCAGGCAGTCCAGATGTGGCCCACAGGCTATACTTTGGAGACCCTTCTTCTAGAGTAAAAAGCTTATTTTTAATAGGGATTCAAACTTGGAGCTTGGGACTTGGGAGTTGGTACCAAAGACTTAGACTCAAACTTGGGACTTGGGACTGAAGACTCGGACTTGAATCCAAAGACTTGCAAATATCCCTGACTGGAAGACACCCCTGGAGCAGCAACAGAGCAGGAATGCTAAGTGCAGGACGCAAGAATTTGGAAGAATGTGATGTGAAGAAGAAGGACTTTAACGTCAGAAAGACTTTAAACTGAATACTGCCAGGAAGAACAGAAGGGAGGTCGACAAGTACAACAAATTCCTCAACATCCACCCTTGAGGCTGGAAGTCAGCAGTAGACTCTGCTGATGAGGATGTCTTACAGCAGTGATCCCCAACCTTTTCTGAACCATGAACCTGTTGGGGTGATGGGATCGATGGAGGGGCATCCCCTGTGCTCATGGGTGAGCAGGGTGCACTCGTGCGTGCATGGGTGGGTGGGGCATGCTCACAGGTGGCCGGGGCACGCTCCTGCTCATGTGCGGATAGGTGGAGTACACTCGCAGTTGGACGGGGCACCTATGCGTGCAGGTGGGCTGGCTGTGCATGTGGGTGGGCGTGTGTGTGGGAAGTGCATGGGGGGGCAGGAGCTCTATCTCCGCGGCCCGATCCTACCAAGGCCATGGGCCGGCATTGGGCTGCAGACCGGGTGTTAGGGACCTCTGTCTTAGAGAACTTGTAGTGTCCCACCATTGTTGTGCCATCACTGTGTGTCTTTCTGTGTTTTTTACCATTATAGTACAATAATTTCTAGTACTGCACTGAATCACCTACAGTAGAAGTGCTAATGTCATCATGGTGAAAAGACATTCCATGTCTGAAACTCGTGGTTCTTAGGGAAAGCTGTAGTTTAGGAATACCATTTGAAGTGCAATTTTGCACATTCAACCATATTTCTATGTTTTGTTTGGAGCATCATTGCTGGATTATAATTGAGAGTTAATAAATTCCAACTGATGGCAACTCTATATGGTGACTGATATTTAATATCAGTGCTGTCTTTTCCCTTTGAGTTTCCCTGGCTGAGTGGGGATTTAAAGTCGTGTTTCCTAGGTCCCAGTCCAGCTGTGTATCTGGGGCACTACACTGGCTGACACCAAACATACTATATGTATAGCAGGATTTATGCTACAGTTTACACACATTTGCACTTTTACTTACCCTTTGGCATACTGTCTTCTTAGCACAGTTTTGCACTTTCAAATTGATGAAGAAAAAGGGTTTTTTTCTGAACCGCATTTGCTTTAATTATTGAGCCACTATTCAGTAGCTGTCCCCAAACAAAACATACTGATACTTTTTGTGTCTTTGTTCTAGTTCACTGTTATTCTCAAATTTTTATGAAACCATATTTCTTATTAAAAAGAAGACTAAGTGCAAAATTCTTTCTAATTTTCAGTTCCCCACATACACACCCCGTGCGAGATTCCATCATGACCTGAACTAAAGGGGCTGAAAACCATCACTGTTAGATCTCAAGAACACAGACAGGGTCTTCATGTTACTGGACAGAAGAATGTGGTTAGTGCAGACTCCCCTATTTTGATGTCTTCCAAATGTGTTAAAGTAAAATTCCCACAATCCCACATTCAGTAATGGATGGAATTCTGGGTAATCATGGATTAAACTGATCAGCTTGGGAGCAAAACAAGGCCACACAGGAACAAGATAGTGTTTCTACATTGTTATGGAATGTTTAAATACGTGGAAGTATAGGTGTTTGTTGATAAAAAAAGATAAAAGGCAACAACCCCAAACTAAAATGGCTGAACACATAGCTGTGAACTTTCCAGGCATACAAAATATTGGGGTAGGGGGAGCTGCACGTTGTACCACCGATGGTGCATGAGAAAAGAGGGATTGGTCCACTCTATCCCCCATCAGCTTATAAAAGGTTCCTGCAAGTAGGGAAGGTTATAGTTGCAGACAACCATACCCTCTAATTTTCAGCCCCACTGGGTGGGGCTCTGCCCTCTCTCTCCCCCTCCCATGTGCATGCACAACTCTGCCCCCCCCACGCAGGATTCTGTCACAACCCAGAACCAAATGGGTTGAACATCATTGCTTTGTGGATGAGGAAGAAAACCCTGCAGAGGGATACGGAGTCGGATGTGGGTGGCTTCAAGGGAACCTTGGTTACCCACATGCATTTTATGGAGATTTAAATGATAACAACTGATCTTCCTGCATTAAACAACTGTATTTCAGAAGTAGAGAAGAAGAACCTCTTCCTTACCAACACAGCAAGTTTCAGACTGACAGTCTCATACCTAATCCCTCTAGCACTGCAGTCTGTCAGGGGAAGAAAAATGTGGGAAAAAGAAGGGTATCCTCATTATCATTGCTGGACTAGCTGGAGTAAGGGCACTCCTCTAAGGGGACAGTGAACTCTACAAATACTTATTTGCTTTATAATTTAAAATTATTGGAGACATCTATTAATTGTTGTGTCAGTATCTGCACAATCTACAACATTTAGAACAACTAGGTTTGTTTGGTAGGAATGAATGTTTTCAGAGATGTGGTTCTCTCATGTGTTGCATTCTAACTTACTGATATTTTGAATCTCAGGGAAATATTTAAACCATCTTTGATTGAGTTCAATGTTTTAGATGTGCATTGCCATAGATAGGGTAGTTGTAATTCTTACATCTAATCATGTTATAAGATTAACACTGAGTGCTTTGATCAGTTTATTATTAACAACTGAACAAAAAAACCTCAAAAGTAAATGTTGATGTAAAAACTACAATTGACATTCAAATGAGTGAATATTTACAAAAAGATGAAAAGCATCTATGTATTACCACTGCATGTTACTTAAAGGAAGTAGAAAATATATGCAGTACCACTGTGCCAAGGGACTATGCTTGGAACTAACATGGGAGTAATAGATTAATATCTAGGTAAAGGTACATATTCCCCCGCTGCACAATTTTACTTTTTTCAGTTTCTATTATCTTTAGAGTAGTGCTCCATTTATTTCATGAATACAGAAGTTTTAATTGGCCATGACATCTTCCAAAGACAAAAGAAAGGTCTAATTCACTCTAACAAACATGGTTAGTCACTGTTTTATGCCAAGAGGATTGCTAACCTTCAGAGAATAGCACACTTTTCTTCTACTGCTGTTTTGTGTGTGAACAGAAAGTTCTTTACTGACCTGCCGTGGTCCACGTGTGGTTTTCAGTGATGCTTCCAAAGCAAACTTTTATCCTACTCTAAGGAGGAATGACTTGTTTAAATTTAAAAAAACATTGTTTACATTTGAGCTTTCTTGCTGCCGTGCATTTCTTTCATCTAACATTTTAAAATTCATTTTACAGTTGTAGTATAGGTATAACCTGGTCACACACATGTGTGTGATTGTGTCTGTGAGTACACATAAACACTAGATTCCTTGAAGCATGTGGTTGACACATGCTTGAAGAATGGTAGATAAATGTGTGAACGTGGAAAAGCATTTCAGTGTTATATTTCATAGGATGCAAGGATTGATAACAGTTCCAACTCATATCTGAGATTGCACACTGAGATGTGCAAGATGTGATTTACTGTTGCACTCAGTAAGTGACTAACCTTATGGCAAACTACACCTGTGTGTGATTCCCCATGTGGTCCTGGCTATTGCCGGCCCATGCTCACAAACCACATAAAAGGTGCTGGAAAATATTGCTGCTCTTCCATAAAAGTAAGACAATGGCTATAGTTTTAAGAGGCTACCTCTCTGCAGATAACACATAGAGCCTATATTGTTGTGTTTTTTGCAAACTAGATAGCACATTGTAAAAAAAAACAATTTTGAGGTACTACACTAGCGGAGAGAGGAAGGAGCAGGAGCCATTGGTGGAGAAATGTTCTTCACACTGGTATGTGGAATCATGGGCTATTGTTGGTTGCTGGAGTTTCTAATTGCTATGAATCTTGAACATTTCAGTGGAATGACGTGTGATTTATTCTGTAAAGTACCTGATCTTTCACCTTGCAAAAAAGAGAGTTTAAAGTTCTGTCCACCCTAATTCTGTTTCTGTTTGCTTTGTTCACCGATCACTCTGATCCTCCTGGCAGGGGATAAGACCCAGAGAACAAAACTGCTAGTGACTGTGTAGATAAAAAGAAAGTGAATTTGCTTTTTGAGGCACAGAGGGAATAGTGCATAAAAGAACGAAGATGGGAATAAAAGTACTGCATCTTTAACCTGAAGATCTATTGTACCTTTGAAAAGCTTGTACTGGGGAAAAAACATGGTGATGATACATGTAATAGTAATTGTGTCACATAAGAGTTTGAAAAGAGGTTGCCCATCTGAGACTGACCAAACAGCTTGACAACAAAGTAGACCAAGTTATTTGTAACTTTCCTAATGAACCAATTTCTGTAAAATGCTTTAATACTGTTTTACTGTCACTGTCAACCTTCTAATTTTTAGCACCGCTGGGCGGGGCTCTGCCTCTCTCACACATAATTTTGCTCCTGTGTGCACATGCAACTCCACCCATGTGCAGGGTTCTGTCGTGACCGAAACCTAATATGATCTCTGCATGAAAGAGGAAAAGAGCTGTCTGCAGGAAGGCAGAGACGTGCACACATTAGTGCGCACCTGACGTAGAGGGAACTTGGTCACAATATATTATTTGTTGCCTCTTCCAGAGCTTCTCTTTGGCCTTGGTGAAGAGAATGGAGTCAAGAGCAGTACTCCCAAGAAGAATGTGAAAGAAACGTCAGCTCAGACATTACAAAAGGTACCCTAAGGTGTAAGATATTTAGCCCAGCAAGTTAAATCTCAATTTCAGTGTAAGGGATCATATGTTAAAAGACAGAACTGATGAATGTAAGCCATGTGTTCTTATCTTTTCAATTATCTTCTATAATTCAAAATAACCCTAACTGCCAAAATTGGGTCAGAAATCAATATATAAGTATTTAAAGAGACAAAGCAAGGCAGAGCAATCTAAAAATGTTTGTGATATAAATAGAAGCATATATTTGCTTTTATGGACTTCAGTAATTTTTCTGTGGTTTCATTGTTGTTTTATACTGCACAACAGTATATATACAGCCCTGGTGGCATTTTTTTTCCTGAGCAAAACTAATTGGAATGTGCTTCTGTTGTGTGTGAACAAATAACTTTGCAGTACCAAATAGCGCAATGTATATTTTGAGGTGTCACTGGTTTGATCTTTTAAAAAAAATGCCACTGGTTCATTCACAAACCTCTACAAGAGTATGTGGTAAGAGAATTGCTACTGCAGTGAAAAGTATATGAATGAAATAATTAAAAACTTTAAAGGGACCAATGCGCCACCAGAATAGAACACTGACACTTGGAGAAAAATGGTTAAGATGGTTAAACACTGCGCTGGCGTTTGTTGATTTCAGTGGCTTCCCTGTGTAGTCTAACATAATGATTGCTGGTCTTGTCCAGTACTTCTGTTTTCGAAATAGGATTTCATGTCCAGCTTCTTTCAGGACATGTTCAGCTAATGCCGATTTTTCCAGGTGTTAGACTACACAGGGAAGCCATTGAAATCCACAAACACCAGCACAGCTTCAACAAAAAAGAAGAAAGTCTAAAAATGACTTTCCTGAGCAAAACTACCCAGCCACAAGGACTGATGATCACTGCACACAAAAGACTAGCTAACAACACCCATCAGTCACAGTGACAGATCATCTCCCTCCTTACCACAACAAAACATCCATAACAAATAAACACCCTGATCACAGGAAACACCCAGTCTCCTGAAAATAACAAAAAACTGATCCCAGAGCTACAAATACTCAACAATCCCACACACTACACCAGAACACGGAGTTCTAGGTCCTGTCCTCTGAAGATGCTGGCAACAGAGACTGGCAAAACATTAGGAAGAAAAACCTCCAGAACACATCGAAACAGCCTGAAAAACCTACAACAACCATCGGATCTCGAGAAGACAAAAATGGTTAAGCCTTCCCAAAAAATGGGTCATTCTAAGTTTCATCTGTCTGTTGATTTTTCTGTCTGTTCAGTATTTGTTACATTTATGTTCTTCCTTTTCTGCAAGAAGCTCAAGATACTCTTCTCCCAACTTTAACCTCACAACAATCATGCTAAGATACTGTGACTGTATAGGAATTCCCAACATACAGTCATGGCCAAAAATATTGGCACCTTTGCAAGTCTGTCAGAAAATGCAACCCTTCTCTCAGAAAGTTGGTGCAGTTGCAAATGTTTTGATACTCACATGTTCATTTCTTTAGTTTGTGTTGGAGCAATACAAAAAAAAAACAAAACAGAGAAGAAAAGTCCAATCTGATACAATTCCACACAGAAATCCAAAAATGCACTGGCCAAAATTATTGGCACCCTGTCTAAATTGTAAGAAATAATTGCTTTTCAAGCATGTGATGCTCCTTCAATTTGTATTTAGACACACTAGTCGCAAGTAAGAGGTGTGGGCAATAGAATAATCACACTTGCAATCAGTTAAGATGGATAAAAGTTGACTCAACCCTTGTGTTGTATGTAACACAGCATGGAGAAAAGAATGAAGCGTAAAGAGTCGTTGTGGATTGCAGAGAAAAAAATTGTGGAAAAACATTGACAATCTCAAGGCTACAAGTCCATCTCCAGAGATCTTAATTTCCCTTTGTCCACTGGGCGCAATATCATCAAGAGGTTTACAGTCCATGGCACTGTAGCTAATCTGCCTGGATATGGACAGAAGAGCAAAATTACTGAAAAATTACAAGGAAGGGTTGTTTGAATGGTGGATACAGAAACTAGATTAACTTCCAAAGAAATTCAAGCTAATCTGCAGACACAGGATACAACAGTGTCAGCTCGCACTATCCTAAATGAAAAGGGTAGGAGACCCAAGATGACACCACTGCTGACACAAAGGCATAAAAAAGCAAGACTGAAGTATGCCAAAACGTATGTGACAAAACCACAATCCTTCTAGGAGAACGTACTGTGGACAGATGAGATAAAAGTAGACCTTTTTGGTCAAGGACATCATGGGATTGTTTACAGAAAAAGAAATGAGGCATTCAAAGAAAAGAACACAGTCCCGACAGTCAAACATGGTGGAGGTTTAAAGATGTTTTGGGGTTGCTTTGCTGCTTCTGGCACTGGATGCCTTGACTGTGTGAACGGTATCATGAAATCCGATGATTACCAAAGAATTTTGGGGCACAGTGCAGTGGCCAGTGTCAGAAAGGTGTGTCTTCACCAGGGGTCATGGGTCTTCCAGCAGGACAGTGACCCAAAACAGACTTCAAAAAACACTCACAAATGATTACAAACAAAGTGCTGGAGAGTTCTGAAATGGCCAGCAATGAATTCAGATTCAAATCCCATAGAACACCTGTGAAGAGATCTCAAAACAGCAGTTGGGAGAAGGCATCCTTCAAATCTGCCCTGGAGCAGTTTGCAAAAGAAGAGTGGTTCAACATTCCAGTAGAGAGGTGTAAGAAACTCATTCATGGTTACAGGAAGTGATTGATTTCAGTTATTTTTTCCAAAGGTGGTGCTACCAAATATTAAGTTAAGGGTGCCAATAATGTTGGCCAGTGCATTTTTGGGTTTCTGTGTGAAATTGTATCAGATTTGACTTTTCTTCTCTGTTTGTGTGTGTGTTCTTTCAATGCAAACCAAAGAAATGAACACGTGAGTATAAAAAAACATTTGCAACTGCACCAATTTTCTGAGAGAAAGGTTGCATTTTCTGACAGAATTGCAAGGGTGCCATTATTTTCGGCCATGACTGTACCTTGCCTGAGACTGAAACAAGTTAAAGCCCAACAACATCTGGATCAACACATCTTGCCTATCCCTGCTCTAAATAGAAATGTTTCTTATATGAAGTGTGTATCAACTTTCAAGAGTGGAAAACACTGCAGAATAGCTGTTGTCGTCGTTGTCGTTGTCTTCTTCTTCTTCTTCTTAATTGGGCTAAGCAAAGTTTTCTTCCCCCAGTTACCTCCACAGGCTTCATGAACTCCAAACATGGCAGTTCAGAGCTATTTTTTAAAATGAACCAATAAACACTTCTTGTTTTGGGGTTGGGGCTTAGGGAATCCTAGGCTACAGAAATGGAAAGCACTGCTGAGAAGGCCTCCAGAAGCAGAAAAATCACAATTTTGAATTACTATTTTCAGCAGAAATGCTCTTGGGTGGCTGAAATTTGGTCCTAGGGATGGGAATGTTCACCAAAAAACAGGGCAGGGATGGATTCTTTGCTTTTCTTTTTACATTTCTAGAAGTGGTATTTGTTTGTTCAGATAATTCTGCCTGTTAACAGCTGTTCACTTAAGAGACTCTGTTATACCATATGCTTTGTTTGTTCCAGAAAACATCCTTCAAAGAATCTTTCTGCTTTGCTATCTGACTATTTCTTGAGCAACATAAGCAGACGTTTCAGAAGTCTGCTTATATTGAATAGGCAGGATCTTGTGTGACTTAGTATCAGTAGAATTGTGTCCATTTATCTTACGTTTATGAATTAGCTTGTAGGAAGTACAGTAATTCATAGCAGATGATGTGATCGCGTATACTTCTAAAACTTGCCATATGGTCAGGTAATGAAGGCTGTCATCTCGTTATTACTGAATGACAAATACCATGTTGAAGTAATAACATAGAACAGAAAATGCTCACATTCATTTATCTTAAGGTAAAGTGTGTAACTGAAATAATTTGAGGAATACAGTAGAAGATGTCACAGCTATCATCTGTGTTTTCAGAGTAATTTTGTTTGCCAGGAACCCTCTAATTTCTATCTCCAAGGATATAAAGTGTTGACATGAGAGCATAGGGTACAAACATGGAAGACACTCATTGGTGTCTTTCAGCTACTGTAAATGATTTAGTCCTCCACTAAATAAAGAAAAATCTATTTTACAACTTTAAAAGTCATCAAGCATCTTGCCTAGGAGTAGTTTGTGATGCAGGATAATTTGGCATAAATAACTGATAGAAAACTCCCAGCACTGGAGCATGGAATCATAACCAAAATAATATGGACTGCCCAGGTTGAGAGCAAAGCAATGACTTGCTCGATGTCCTCCATAAATGTAGATGGCTAGGTTATGGTGGGAAGTAACTATGGCTAAGAACAGTAGCAATCCCATAATATAATAACTGACATTAGGTATGGTGCCTCTTCTTTCAAACTGCAAGTGCTGACATACATAACATCTTTGACTTACTATGACAAATGCTTTTCAAAGTCGGATCTTCATCAAAACCAGACTTGTAATATCCACTGTAAAAATTTAATACAGTACATTGTTTGTATTTTTTCTTTACATTAACAACATAATGATCAGATTTCTTAAGAGATATAATAGAAAAGTTTATACCATACATCTTTCACTGCCTTTATTTAAATATTAATAATTAATAATTTCTGAAGCATAAAGTGTGTTGAGAGGAACTGCCTTGAACATACAAGCACTATACTTTCTAAGCTCTACTGATAAGATGTAGATTCTTTCTCACAGTCAAAACTGATCTTTTTTTCAACTCAAAAAGGAACTGCAGTAAGGCCAGCAATGTTCCACATTTGAACACTATTCTGAACTTAAGTAATGTGCTGAAATGACAGTAATAGTGGTGTAATGTGTGGGATATGAATTCTAGTGTGGTTTCAACAGAATTGGACTATTTTGTCAACTGATTTTAATTTTCTTTGTACTGGGCCTGTTTGGGAGAGCATCTTTTCACTGGAACAGAATTTTTTAAACTAAATTCAAAAATCCATCAGCTTTTACAGATATACTGAAAAATCACGAAAATTATAACTATTCATAAATTTAGTTATAGAGGAGATACCTGTGTTAGTCTGTGCTAGCATATCAGGCAAAAAAAATGAAGACTTGGTCTGAGGAAATCCACGAAAGCTCACATTAAAATATAGCAGTTAATTTTTTAAGGTGCCACAATGTTTTTGTATTTTTTATTTTATTTTGTTTCTGACTTATATTGATAAGTTGTAATCCTAAATGAATGTTTGAAATGTATTGCTTAATGTCTTACCACTTAGACTTCTGTGTCACTTTGTCAAGGATTTTAACTTCTTGTACCATCTGCCCTTTCTGTAACAGATGCATTATTGCAGTCCAAATGTATTCATCTACCCTACCTTGGAATTATTTTTCAATTAAGTACTTTAAATAGATTTTGTCCTTGTATTGAATGTAATTTTATTTTGATATAAGACATTACGACATAATGGACAGAATGACTAAAATGTAAAAGGTTAAAGGTGAAATGTATTTTTGACTTATTAGGTGTTGCAACTGGAAAGAAGGATAAAGAGTTTTGAGAAAGAATCCAGAACAATGAAAGAAGTTAATAAAGTATTAATTAAGGATAAAAGTGATCTGAAAGCATTGCTTAAACAGCACCAAGAGGAAACAGAGGCCAAAGAGAAGGAGCTGGAGACACTGCTGGAAAAAATCACAGAACTAGGGAAGGACAAAGCAGAGCTTCACTTAATGATAGATGGGCTGGAGAGAGAGGTCACCTCTCTGAAGAGGCAAGTAGCAGAAGCAGACTCATTGAGAAATGAAAATGAAGATCTGCAGAGTAAAGTGAAACAATTGCAGAGCTCCCTGGACAGAGCAAAGAGAGTGGGCTCTGCAGCCACAGGTGAAGCAGCCCATGGGCAATGGAGATGTAAGAGTGCCACTGCCAAAGTTAAGTTGAAAACAGGAAAGAAAAAGAGTTTAGTGCAACATCACCAGTCTCTTCTCAATCAGTCCATCAAGGTTACAAGCAGTGTATTTGAGAACTTCAGTAAGGATGGCTGGGAAGATATGACTGAAAGCAGGTATGGCTCTCATTAACTTAGCTGTGTAGAGGGGACACTGTGCATATGTAAAGCACTAGCAAATAGAGATTGAATTTCAACTACTGTCGATTTGGTATTCAGAAAAAATACTGTCAGAGCCTTTGAAATATCTTGGGAGGTCTTGTTCTGAGTTTATTGACTGAAATTTGCATGCAAAATTAGCCACAACTGCATGAGTATTTGAATAGGTGCCAGGAAACCCAAAAGAAGCAATGCTTGATTTCTTCCAGTGATGCTATTTTCATGCAGTCATTAGGCTTGAAATTGACAGTTTGGCAGGTTGATTTAATTTGCTGGCCCTTTGCATATTCACCACTGACAGCTAAGGATTCCCAGGCAAGCCTGCAAAGTCCATTTAGTTATCTTGTGACATGCCAACCCTGGAGGAGAAACATTTCCCCCCTTAATTTAGTTAGATAAATTTTGAATGACCCCTTTCAGCTTGCAACCAGATATCTACAAGCTGTTTAACATCCTTTAAATTAAGGACCATCCTCACTAATTATCGCATATATTTCATGTTGTACAGCCATTGTACTAACTTAATTGAATGACAGCTGAAAATTAGTTATTTAAAGGTAAATACTATTAACTACTGTATATAAGTGTATAGATGCAAAGTCATCAGCAAACACCACTGTCAGACCAGAAAGGATGCCACATTAGGATGTTTCCACAAAATGCAAGAGGCCAGTTGAAGTAAAATTCCTCGCTTTCCCACCTGGTTTCATTATATATATAATCCATATATCAGAACAAAAATGATCAGCTTTTAGAGTTGGTCCACTGAGCTTTAGGGCACTGTGCACAGTGCCAGGAGAATTCCCAAGTTTCTTGAGAGAGTAAAACTCATGTGTGAAAAAATAAAACTTACCAATGTTGTAAAATTGAACCAATTTGTAGGACTGTTTTGCATTATTTAAGATAAGTACTGGCAGCAATCTAAAAATACATGAAGTCAAATTGGATAGTGCTCATGGTATTCAGACAAATTAATTCATTTTGGATCTGATTCCACTCGACTTGGATGAGATAAAGTCTAAATTACCAGCTTTAAAAATGTTTTTAGAAACCTGTTTTCTGGTAATGTGGTTTGTTGTTTTATCTGTAAAGTTCTTCATGCAGAATAGGATCCAGCCAGTTTCCATCTCCTGGTGCATGACTTAGTGAGTGTCCTCCAGCAGGAAGGATTGCTTTTGACTGTCCCCACCTCCTCCCTCTAATCTCTTGAGCCCTCCTCAAATCTCCTTTACAGGGTTGACAGCTGGATTCTGCCCTACTGGTTTCCCTTTAGCTTCATATTTTTTGAAATATTAGGGTTCTTCCAGCCTTCCTTGAATGCAGTTACTTTTCTTTGTGTTCATTCTGTAGCTTTCAGATTTATTCTACAACATAATTATAGTGGTCAGCTTCAGATTCTATCAAATAACCACTCTAATAAAAAGTGGCAGCAGTACTTTTAAAAAATGTATTTATTTTTTAATAATTTATAAAAGAAAAATTACAAATAACAAAATTAAAACTAAAATATAAATTCAATATTGACTAAACACAATACACATTGAACTTTCCCCAACTGTGCCACATTTATTTATTTATTTATTTATTTATTTATTTATTTATTTATTTATTTAGCTAGCTAGCTAGCTAGCTAGCTTATGTGCTGCCCACACTACGCAAAGAGCGGCTTTGGGTAGTGGGGGTGGCATATAAACTAAATAAATAAATGGCGGGCTTACAACAATTTGAATACAATAAAAATATTAAAAATTAAAATACAAATAAAAATTCAATGCTCTAAAAATTGCCATCAGGACCCACACTTGATATTATTTCAATTAAAAACCTTGTGGAACAGGAAGGTTTTGACCTGGTGCCAAGATGTCATCGACGTCGGCACCAGATGAAGCTTCCTTAGGAGGGCATTCCATAGTCTGGGGGCAGCTGTCAAAAAGCCCTTTGTCTAGAAGCCATCCCTCTTACCTCTTTGAGGAATGGCTCTTTCAGGAGGGTTCCCTGGCTAGATCATAATTACTGGGTAGGTTCATATGGAAGGAGGTGGTCCTTCAGGTCTCCAGGTCCCAAGCTGTTTAGGGCTTTATATGTCAAAACAAGCACTTTGAATTGGGCCTGGGCAGCAACTGGTTTTGTTGTCATTTAGTTGTGAAGTCATGTCCGACTCTTCGTGACCCCATGGACCAGAGCACGCCAGGCCCTCCTGTCTTCCACTGCCTCCTGGAGTCGGGTCAAATTCATGTTGGTAGCTTCGGTAACACTGTCCAACCATCTTGTCCCCTGTTGTCCCCTTCTCCTCTTGCCTTCACACTCTCCCATCATCAGAGTTTTTTCCAGGGTCTTCTCACGAGATGGCCGAAGTATTGGAGCCTCAGCTTCAGCATCTGTCCTTCCATTGAGCACTCGGGGTTTATTTCCTTCAAAATGGATAGGTTTGTTCTCTTTGCAGGGGACTCTCAAGAGTCTCCTCCAGCACCACAATTCAAAAGCATCCATTTTTCAGCAGTCAGCCTTCTTTATGGTCCAGCTCTCACTTCCATACATCGCTACTGGAAAAACCATAGTTTTGATTATGCAGATCTTTCTCGGCACGGGGATGTCTCTGCTTTTTAAGATGTTGTCTAGGTTTGCCATCGCTTTCCTCCCAAGAAGCAGTCATTTTTTAATTTTTTGGCTGCTGTCACCATCTGCAGTGATCGTGGAGTCCAAGAAGGTAAAATCTGTCACTGCCTCCATATCTTCCCCTTCTATTTGCTAGGAGGTGATGGGACCAGTGGCCATGATCTTGGTTTTTTTGATGTTGAGCTTCAGACCATTTTTTGCGCTCGCCTCTTTCACCCTCATTAAGAGATTCTTTAATTCCTCCTTACTTTCTGCAATCAGAGTGGTATAATCTGTATATATGAGATTGTTAATATTTCTTCCGGCAATCTTGATTCCGGTTTGGGATTCATCCAGCCATGCCTTTTGCATGATGTATTCTGCATATAAGTTAAATAAGCAGGGAGACAATATACAGCCTTGTCGTACTCCTTTCCCAGTTTTGAACCAATCAGTTGTTCCATATCCAGTTCTAACTGTTGCTTCCTGTCCCACGCATAGATTTCTCAGGAGATAGGTAAGGTGGTCAGGCACTTCCATTTCTTTAAGAACTTGCCATAGTTTGTTGTGGTCCACACAGTCAAAGGCTTTTGCATAGTCAATGAAACAGAAGTAGATGTTTTTCTGGAACTCTCTGGCTTTCTCCATAAGCCAGTGCATGTTAGCAACTTGGTCTCTAGTTCCTCTGCCCCTTCGGAATCCAGCTTGTACTTCTGGGAGTTCTCAGTCCACATACTGCTGAAGCCTACCTTGCAGGATTTTGAGCATAACCTTGCTAGCGTGGGAGATGAGTGCAGTTGTACGGTGGTTGGAGCATTCGTTGGCACTGTGCTTCTTTGGGATTGGGATGTAGACTGATCATTTCCAATCCTCTGGCCACTGCTGCATTTTCCAATCTTGCTGGCATATTGAGTGTAGCACCTTAACAGCGGCATCTTTTAAGATTTTAAATAGTTCAACTGGAATGCCATCACCTCCACTGGACTTGTTAGCCAAGCTTTCTAAGACCCACTTGACTTCACTCTCCAGGATGTCTGGCTCAACCACACTATCTGGGTTGTCTGGGACATCCAGATCTTCCTGGTATAATTCCTCTGTGTATTCTTGCCACCTCTTCTTGATGTCTTCTGCTTCTGTGAGGTCCCTCCCATTTTTGGCTTTTATTATGTCCATCTTTGCACAAAAAAAAGTTTCTTGAACCGATCTCTGGTTTTTTCCCTTTCTATTATTTTCCTCTATTTCTTTGCACTGTTCATTTAAGAAGCCCCTCTTGTCTCTCCTTGCTGTTCTTTGGAAGTCTGCATTCAATTTTCTGTAACTTTCCTTTATCTCCCTTGCGTCTCGTTTCCCTTCTCTTCTCTGCTATTTGTAAGGCCTCGTTGGACAGCCACTTTGCTTTCTTGCATTTCCTTTTCTTTTGGATGGTTTTTGTTGCTGCCTCCTGTACAATATCACGAGCCTCCATCCATAGTTCTTCAGGCACTCTGTCCACCAAATCGAGTTCCTTAAATCTGTTCTTCACTTCCAGTATGTATTCATAAGGGATTTGGTTTAGATTATACCTGAGCCACAATCAGCTCAAGGTCTTGTTTTTGCTGACTGATTTCAGTATTGCCCATCTGGTGATGTCCATGTGTAGAGTTGCCTCTTTTGTTGTTGGTAAAGAGTCTTTGTGATGACCAGTTTGTTCTTTTGTCAAAACTCTATTAGCCTTTGCCCTGCTTCATTTTGAACTCTAAGGCCAAACATACCTGTTGTTCCTATTTATCTCTTGACTTCCTACTTTAGCATTCCAATCGCCTAGAATGAGAAGAATATCTTTATTTGGTGTCAGTTCTAGAAAGTATTGTAAATCTTCATAGTATTGGTCAATTTCAGCCTCTTTAGCACCAGTGGTTGGTGCATAAACTTGGATTACTATGATGTTGAAAGGTCTGCCTTGGATTCGTATTGAAATCATTCTGTCATTTTTGAGATTATATCCCAGTACAGCTTTTCCCACTCTTTTGTTGACTATGAGGGCTACTCCATTTCTTCTATGGGATTCTTGCCGACAATAGTAGATATGATAATCGTCTGAATTGAATTCACCCATTCCCATCCATTTTAGTTCACTGGTGCCCAGGATGTCAATGTTTATTCTTGCCATCTCCTGTTTGACCACATCCAGCTTACCAAGGTTCATAGATCTTACATTCCATGTAATGAATGACTCTGCTCTGGATGAGCAGAGTCTCATGTAACTGTCATGAGACTCTGCTCATCCAGGTAGGACCATAGCTGGTATAATTTTTGCAGCTGAAGGTAGGCACACCTGGCCACCAAGTCCTCCTGTGCTTCCAGAGTTATGTCAGGTTCCAGGAGCACCCCCATGCTGTGGATCCTGTCCCTTAGGGGGAGTGCAGCCCCATTCAGGGCAGGGAAATGGCCCGTCAGCCTGTCCAGTGAAGCCCCCACTAACAGCAGTTCTGTTTTGTTTGGATTGAATTTCAATTTATTGACCCTCATCCAGTCTATTATCGGCTCCAGACACAAGTTCAGCACAGAAACCGCCTCCCCGGGATTGGTATAAAATGAGAGGTTGAGCTGGGTGTCGTTAGCATATTGCTGACTCCTCAGCCCAAATCTCCTGATAACCTCTCGCAGTGGTTCCATGTAGATATTAAACAACGTGGGAGACAGCATCGAGCCCTGAGGAACCCCATGACATAAACGCCATGGGACAGAGCAACTGTCCCCCAGCATCCCCTTCTGGACACAGTCAGTCAAGAAGGAGGAGAACCACCGTAAAGCGGTGCCCCCAATTCCAAACCCAGCCAGCCTATCCAGAAGGACAACATGGTCGATGGGGATTAGGTGACCAGTAATATCAATTTATATCCCTTTTCACTTCATACCTCTCCAAAAATACATTAATCCTTCTGCTGGCATATAGCCTTTCCCCTTCGAAAACACATTCCATACGTCCTTGAAATCATTAGATTTTACCTCTTCTCTTCTTAAAAGTGGTAGCAGTACTGTAACGTAAGTTAGAAATAATATTGGTTACACTTGTAACACTGATTTTATAAAGGTCTTGCCACTGCTACTATTTGATCACATATTTATGACCCACCAACAACATTGAGGTTGAAAGTCAGCAGTGTTGTAATTGTTATAGACCTAGGCCAGCCTCCAGTTAGTCTCAGTTAGAGAACAGATTCATTCAATCAGTTCCTGAATGGTAATTCAGTATTTAGGTAAATCCTATTGAATCAGTGGATCTATGGTAGTTGGGATTAGCGGTAGGATACTGACCACAGGAATTGCTTTATGCTGAGCATAGCCCTCTAGAAGTTATTGGACTGCAACTTTCAGCATTCCCCACTATTGCTTATTCTGGATAGAGCTGATGGAACTTTTGTTCCAAGAACTTTGGTGAGTTCAACAACCGTGGAGGCTGAATGCTGCAGACTGCTGCTCTGTATCAACTGATGCAGCTGTTCAATTTTTTTCTGAATTTTCTCCCCGGTGGGCAAGATTGCAACAGTCTTTTTGTGTATTTTTTCATTTTGGAACTTTTTTGTGAAAAATGCCCAGAAATGCTTTTTGTGTTAAAAATTATAGTATTTTGTGCAGAAACACTTGTATAAAGTTCCCGTTCTTTATTTTTAAACACTAGGATTTTTGCAAATGTTGCAAAGAAAAGATAACTTACTGGTCTTTTTGCTCTCACATAGGAGTAAAAATAATCTAATACAGGGAACAAATAATCTGACTATTTTTGATGAGGTATTTCAAAGTGTTAAAGTCCCATTTTTCATCAAGGATGAGAAAATATGTGAGTGATATTAGATCTTTAGTCAGTGATAACATTAGCCATTTTAGTTGAAACACAAAGCCTATATTATCATCCTTTAGCTGGATTTGAAACAAATTAACTTCTCATGTTGTACAAACTGTAAGAGGTGAGAGTGTTCATGGTCAGCCTTTGTAATCTTTTGTAAATTGCAGACTTGGTAACTATATACTTCAGGTATGATATCATATGTTATGATATAAAGCTAAGGGCAACTCAGCAGCCAGTACTCGCTGGCAGTACTTGCTCTCAAGATGCCCTAAAACTATTTTATTTAAAAATACATGTTAATGTTTAAATAGCATCTCTTATTTATAATCTTTATACCAGTTTCAGTACAAAACAGAACACAATTTTATATGAGTTTTGATCTATTAATATAGGTCTTTCCCATACTTTTTGTCCATTCTCAGTATTGGAAGTGTTAAGCCTACAGTTTGTTCTTACTCACACTGTTTGGCTTCCTGTCCAAAGAAATAAGTTTGATCACTTTGAAACAAGTGGATAGTTGGAATCATAGAATAGTGAAGTTGGAAGGGGCCTACAAGGCCATCAAGTCCAATCCCCTGCTCAATTCAGGAATAGAAATCAAAGGATATCTGCCAGGTGGTTGTCCAAATTTCTCTTGAATGCCTCCATGGTTGGAGCACTCACCACTTCTCGAGGTAATTGGTTCCACTATCTTACTGCTCTAACAGTTAGGAAGTTTTTCCTTATATGCAATCGAAATCTGACTTCCTGTAACTTGAGCCCATTGTTGCGTGTCCTGCACTCTGGGATGATCGAGAACAGATAGTTTTTTGATAGTTTTTTCTTTTCCCGAAAGCAAAGTTGTTAATAACTTTTAGTCTTGAGTTTCTGTATTAAGACATCCCTTTATAATGTAATATTTGAATTAGGTTATCTTACAGGATTAAACAAATTCCACATAATGGAGGACTTTGTGTATTTCTTATACTTACGATGAGTAGGGAGGTACATGAATTCAAAATTTGCTCTTACTCTCACTGTTAGGCTTCCTGACCAGGGGAAATAAATTTGATCAAGCCTTATAAATATGTTTGTCTCTTCCATGAGGCTGTTTCCACTGACAGAAACTTTATAGTTCCCTGGTCTCCAGTGCAGACTAATGTAACAGAGCAGATATGCAGGTATGAGATATGCTAAACCAATGCCTAAAAAGAACTTACTTGATGCAGGCAAGGTCAGAACTAGGATAAATAGCACCCAGAATGAAGAGTGTCATAGCTGCCTACTAAGTCAGGTTTGTAGGAGTTAGAAAGTAAGATTTTTTAAAAAGCTCCTTGAAAGAAGATATATCTTTAGTTACTACCCAAAGAACTGATAGAATCTAGGGGTGAGGCAAGGGAAGAGTTATGAACAGTTGCTTTTTGCCACCCAAACTTACCCTAAATAGTATAATTTTAAAAGCAACTGGAGGAGGTCTCATCTATATCATTGAAAATATAATATATGAAATATATGCATCCCTGTCTACCATTAGTGCCTTTACAGAATTTTCCTAATACCTGACTTCCCTTGAAGAGAAACAGAAGAACAGTCCAATCTGGATCTTTAGATGTACTTGAAGTGTCCATGGTCTGTAAGAGTAGTAGTTTAAATGTATTATTTCCTTTCTTCATTCACTTGCATCTGTTAATATCTGAAAGGGAAGAAATAAAGGAAGTGGAGTAACCTAGTTATTACTCTGAAATATTATTTTTCTTTTTAAATTTCAAGTTATTGCATGATTGCTTTCTGGCAGCTGGACCAAATACACACTTTAATTGTATGTAAATCACAGTGTGGCTGATCTTTGGATATTATGAAGACCATTATATACAAGATTCATAGAACTTTTTTTCTTTTCAAATAATGCCCTTCTCAGTGATTCTGAAATACTGACTTCTGAAGACCTGGGGGATAAAACAACGCGGAGTATACCTTTGACAGACAAAAATGATCAGCAGGACCAAAAACAAGAGAAAAATAATAAAATGCCTCCAGATACTGTGCATTTAGAAGGACAAAGCAAGTTACATCACAAAAAGGTACTATTTGAGGTTAAAACGTTTGGATGTATTGCTTTTTAATGTCACTAATACTTGCAAATAATCAAATGCAATAGTCTCTGTGTACGACTCATGTGGGATTGTGGTACCTTGCCCTATGGGATCTAAAACTATACAATTGATATGTCCCTATTTCTGGCTTGGCAAGTGGATATAGTTCACCAGTGCAGGGTAACTTATCATTCTTGTTGTTTTCGGTTCTCTAAAAAGTATTGACATGATGCAATTGACCACTTTATTTAATCTTCTCACACATCTAACTTTGAAATGTGTCATTTGGCTATACCCATTCTAGATGCAAGCACTCTTTTCCATTTGAATCTGCTACAGTAATGTGCCTTCAGGTCATTTCCAACTCTTGACAACTCTATGAAATAGCAAGCTCCATTATGATTACAGAGCTCCTGTGATCAGAATTCCTTTGTTATCAGGTTCTTGATCACAGGAACTTTAACCACATTCAATCAAACGCCATTACAGGGCATTATAAAGATCTCAAGTGTTGTTGAGTCTTTGAGGCTATTCAGGAATAGGGCTTACATATGCACACTTTTCCTTATCCCTCCTTTGATCTCTGTGCATTTAGATCTAAATACTTAAGTCTTCTGTGTCACTGTAAATCCTGTATGTATCTTGTGCAACAATCAGTTGGATGCTGTATGTTTACCTGCAGCCTCCATCCACTGGCCTTCCATGTCTGAGGGGAGCCTTAGTATAAAGTAAGTCAAGTATAGTGCTGTTCTAGAATAAATCATTATTAAAAAAAATAATAAGACTTCCATTGACATTTTAAATAGACAGTATGAGCTATGAGCCCCTCAGAAGACTTCATGAATTCTTAAAATCTTGAAATACTTTTAATGTAATGAAAGATGGTTAAAAATGTCTTGGACTATAGTAGGATACAGTCATGTGACTGTACATCTTCCTTCTTTGTTCACTGTTTTCTTCTTTTCATTCATCTCTGGTGTCTCTGGCAGTAAATTCCACACCACAAAGATGTCTCATAACATACCTTCTTCCCTGAAGATGCAGTGATGGCCCATCAGCACACAAAATGTTCAGAAAAGAATGAGATGCCATTTTGAAATGTGTAGCATTCTGTGCCCTAGCTCAGCTTTCTACAAGAGGCAAAATAAAAGGAGGACTAATCCCTCTGATGATAGAACAGTCTCTCTCCTTTCCCAGCATTTAAGAGTGGGACATTACCAAGATTGTTTCTCTTTCCTGTTCCAGCCAGAGGAGTTTGGAATTGTGTTAAAGAAAGATATAAAAATCTTAGATCTTAAATGGTTAGAAATACACTTAACCTGATGATTCTGAACGATTTGGGCATGACTTTCAAAAGGTTACTTCTCCTTCTTCTGATCCATCTTTTCCCCACATTTTCATAGCCACAATCAGAAAGGAATGCTGCAGCCAGGTCCCATCAAGTGTAAAAAAAATTCTACAGTTTACCACAGACTGTGCTGGGCAGACTATAGCTCCATCCCATGTGGATTTGTACTCTCAGCTTAAGTATCATTTTCCATATATGCAAAGAATAAGTAGGAGTCCCTAAAAATCAGGAAGGTGAAAGCAAAGTGAGCACTTAAAAAAGGGCTCAGCCTTAACTATTGTGGTAAAAGCGTTCCTTAGAACTGCCTTTACACGAGACAGAGAGAGATTCAGAATGATTAGTCCCTAATGCCAGCAAAATCGGGTCCTGTAATTTTGCTCTAGGCGACTTCACACTCCTTCACCCAAGTCTGTCTCGATTTTAAATAAACAATCTGGAAGGTCTGCTCTTCCTCTTTTTTTACTTTAGGACCCTCTTTTGGTAATATGGTAATGTGGCCAGATCAAAACAATCTTAGTCAAAAATATCCAATTTACTACTGTAGCATGGTCTAAACAAGGAGACAGCTTACAGACAATTTGTCTTTTTATATTTTATTACAAAAGATAACATTTCAACGAGCTTAGTTTAACATCATTTAGTATTTCCAAAATAACCCCCAGCCTTAGCCTCTAGTTATTTCCTCTATAAAGTGAAAACAATAAAATGTCTAACTTAAATAAGCATTCTTACGCAATCCTTTTGATTAAAGTTCTGTCGGCTGCATTTCGCTCGGTGTCGACCCTCTCCATCTCTTCCCCGTCCTTTTCACCCATCTTCCTTAAATTAAGAAGTTATGTCCTTGTTCATGGATTTGAGATAAGATATGGGTCAGCTTGCTCTTCTTATCTCTTTTTTTTTCTTAAGCTGGAGAAGAACTGACCTTGTACATTTTCTCTCTAATTAGCACCTGGGCATAAGCAGATTTCTAGCTTTTTCGTTGCAGCTCTGAACTAAATCTTATGAAATACAACATTATTCTATTTTCATAATCAAATTCATGACACGCCCCCCCTTTAAGATACAAAATACAGGACTATTAAAGTTCTTATTTTGTTACTAACTTAACATTTGATTATGAAAGGTTAACACGACTACATGTGAACTTAAATTTATCTTAACAAAGTATTAAATTCATAACAGTAATGCCTATCTCTATCAATATACAGACAAGTAAACAAGTTGATTAATTTTAAACAGAAATTCAAGGTAACCATATTATATCAGCATACAATTTTTCAACGATCTGTTACATTACGTTCGATTTTTCTCCCCACATTGTTACAATCAGAATTGTTTGCAGATCTGTTTCTATACATTTTTAAACTATTTACATGATACATTACTGGTTTCTTGGATGAATTTAACATTTTCACAAGATAATTCACATTTCCCACTTTTTGTATGATTTCCCCTGGACCTTCCCAAACTACTTCCAATTTTGAAGGTCTGAGCGGGTTTAGTACAAGTACCATATCACCCACTTCAAACTCTCGGTGACGGGCCTTCTTGTCATGATAGTATTTTTGTTTTGTACAACCACTCCGTTTCCCTGTTCTTTGACAGTAATCACAGGTACTAACGTAGTCCCTGACGGTTTTATAAATCCCGGGCCAATAAAAATGTTGTGAAATCCGGCTTAACGTTTTTTGAATTCCAAGATGTCCGCTACTTGGACTATCATGGGCAAGTTGCAGAATTCTTTCTCTGTACTCTCTTGGAATGACTAGTTGTTGTACTGGTTCCGCCTGTTCGTTCGATTTGGGAAAATATTCTCGATACAATAGTCCATTTTTCCCCCACAAAAAGGATACTTTTTGTTGTACCAGTTGTCTGGCGTAATCGTTGGCTTGTGACCTCAAAGAATCCAAAGTAGGGTCTTCCATCTGCTTCTGTTTGAATACTTCGGATCCCATTGTTATAGGTAGATCCTCTGGTTCCGTTTTTGTTTCGGTTGTACTATCCGTTTCGTCTGCAAGGGGTTGATGTTGCGTTACATGTCCATCTGATTGCTCCTCAGAGTTATATTCAGTTGAGACTTGCTCTATTGCTTTACTTCGCGCACGTGTCACTGCTTGTATGGAAGCTGATTTTAAAGTGTGTTGGTGGTTAAGAAACGCCAAGTCGTTGCCTATCAAGAAATCGGGTTTACCTTCATGCACTAATAGATATTTTGCGCCTTTCCAATTTTTGTAGATTAAGTGCACGTAGATTAATGGTACGAATCTCTCGATTATTTCTCCGGATCCATAAGTTTTTACTGGACATCTCAGGTTATTTAAGATTAGTTCCGAATCTACAAACTGTTTGTTGATTGATGAGATATCTGCGGCGGTATCCCTAGAGGCGTTTATAGTCAAATCTCCTGTTGAAAAATGTAGGGTTACCGGTTCCGAAAAACTTTTCAGTGACCAATATAACTGTTCTTCCGGTAGGATGCTACTGGGCTCTATAACTGAAAATTTCTCCCCTGAGGATGTCTGTTGGTTTACTGTTGTAGAGACTTGAGCTACTTGTAAGCCCATTATCCTTGGCACAATCCTTGGCTCTGTTGCTTGCATTTCACTACTTTCAGAAAAATTTGGCTTGACTCCTCCTTGTCTCTGGGGTGGCACATTCCTTAGTTGATTAACTTCATGTGGTTCTGTTGGTTGTTCTGGTATTTCTAGTGATGTTGCACTGAAATAGTTGACCTTCGGGGTTGTTGATTTGTATTTCCGTTGAGCCGGTATGGGCGCCTTCTCGAATCTCCTTGGTGCTGGTAAGGGTGTCTGCTGAAATCTCTGTGCGGCAGGTAAGGGTGGTTTACCAACTTGCTTCCCGTCTTGGTTATCTGATATGGACAGTCTTGGACAATCTTTCTTTAAATGGGCTCCTCCACAATGGAAACATGCCAAGGGTAAACTAATCTGGCTAATGTCCATGCTTCTTTGCTCTCCAGCAAAAGACTGTCTTGGTTCAGGAACCACTGTTTTCTTAGCTTCATATAGGTTCTGCCTCCTAGGCACTTCTGGAATACTCCTAACTCTGGGAGTAGGTTCAATCTTCTTAAAGGAAATTATTTCTTCAGTTTCCTGGTAATCAGACAGGTTTCCACTGTCCATGCTCCCTAAAGAGCCTCTGGTCCACTCTTCCTCAGCAATCTTCCTCTGCAAAAAATGCAGTTTCATCTGATGGTATTCCCTTGCTTTTCTCTGACTCGTGGAGTGGGCTTCAAACCATTGCCTCTGGCTCTCCATGAAGTCTGCCATCATCAGGGTAAACTGCTCTTGCAACCTGAAACTCGCATCTCTTTTATCTGCTGGACTGCTGCTGGCCTCTGCCATTGCTGCTCCTGACGACCTCTGGTCATTAGCAAGAATTTTCTCTGTTAGCAGATCCTGCTGAGTTGGAACTTGTTCCGCCCCAGTGTACTGCTGTGTCCTTCTTGGCATTACTTTAGGTTTAACAACTTCTGGATTTGCTTCCATTAATCTTTGGGCGTCTTCTTCAGTAAATCTTGTGACAGCACTCCTCATATGAAATTCTTTGGGTATCTGTAGCGATCTACTAATAGTTGTTGATCTTGCTCCACTCTGCAGTAAAGAACTATGCTCCATTGCTGACAAAATCTCCTTATCTACCGATACTTCAGGCAGTGAAAACCGACTGCTAAAAGCCATTTTTCCTTTTTTCTTTTCTTCTCTCCCTGCAGCCTTGGCCGAAGCACGGGAGGAGCAATAAAACAATTAAACTGTCAACTTTGACTGATCCTACTTTCCCTCCAGGAAATCCTTTTGGCTCTGGCTTGGGGTAGGAAATTTTCCTTTTTAAACTTTATTTAATCACTTTTAAATTACTTTTATTATCCTGGCTGCTCCTTATAGACTCCTGCTACACTCAAAACAATTTTGCCACTCTGTCACCTGAGTGAATCGAGCTGGCACTTTTTAAACAGCACAATGCTTGTTCCTTAGAACTCTTAAGCCACTGGCAGAATCTCTCCTTGCATTACTTTAGCCTGAGCTTTCTGCATAGGAGTCTTCTCCAGTCACAATAATTTACAACCTTCCCTGCTTTGCTCTGAAGCTCACGCCAGAGAAGTTTCTCTTGTCCTTTATTTAGCAGTGTGTATCTGCTTGCTCACACATCTGCCTTCATAAAACAATTACCAGCGCTAATTCAGCCCTTGAGCAAAGCGCAAATATTTAAGCTGCCAGCATGGCATAAACACAGCACATGGATTTGTATCCAAACACAGCCACCATGGCTTGTAAATCAAATCCCATCTGCCACTATACTGTAAACACGGCACGTGAGACTCAGATCCCAAGATGCCACCATGTGGTAAAAGCGTTCCTTAGAACTGCCTTTACACGAGACAGAGAGGGATTCAGAATGATTAGTCCCTAATGCCAGCAAAATCGGGTCCTGTAATTTTGCTCTAGGCGACTTCACACTCCTTCACCCAAGTCTGTCTCGATTTTAAATAAACAATCTGGAAGGTCTGCTCTTCCTCTTTTTTTACTTTAGGACCCTCTTTTGGTAATATGGTAATGTGGCCAGATCAAAACAATCTTAGTCAAAAATATCCAATTTACTACTGTAGCATGGTCTAAACAAGGAGACAGCTTACAGACAATTTGTCTTTTTATATTTTATTACAAAAGATAACATTTCAACGAGCTCATTTTAACGTCATTCAGTATTTCCAAAATAACCCCCAGCCTTAGCCTCTAGTTATTGTGAGTTATTGGTCCCATAAATGAGATCAAAAACCACGAAACAGGAAAATCCAGGCCCCATTCACTCCCATTCGAAATTAAACTGCTTGAGTCAACACAGTTCCCGGGACATGAACTCTTGGCAGCCTGCATTTAGAATCTGTTTCGATTTCATCAAAAGGAATCACTTAATACCGTATCTTTACTGTTTAATGACTCAATTTTGGTAACGTAAGCCAAATTAATTATCTATAAGGAAACTGTTCTGTTCAAAGGACTAGAAAGGCCAATTATTAAACAACATAAGTTTATTTAAGTGAACAAAGAAAACATTTCTCTACAGTTTCATTTCTAAGCAACAGCATAATGGTTCAGCACCTTCTATAAAAGTTAACTAGTAAAACAAAACAAAAACTAAACTATAAACTAAGGTAAGCAAACGATATTCTTACGCAGTCCATATTGTTGAATTAGGTTCCTTCGCTTGGATCAAAGAAATGCGACGCCATGTTTTCAGAAATCCCAAAAAAACTCTCTTCTCTCTCTCAAGTTACTTTTTCCAACCTCTTGTAAATTTCTCCAACCTGCCCCCTCCTGACATATTCACCCAATCACGAAGGCAAGAATTAGCATAGGGTACGCCCTACTTTCCCACCAACACCAAAGAATTGTTTATCATTCAGGTTAGAGATATTTTGACTCTGCCGTGTTTTCCTCTCCAGCTGCGGCGATAAGAAAAGCTGAAAATAACTACTAGTAATTTTCCAGAACTTAGCCTGTGTCAGACTCAAAATGGATTCCTCTATGGTTAAGACATGACTACATAACCCATCTCTAATTAGAAAAATACACTTCATCACACACCCCCGCTAAATTTCTTCTAAATTCAGAACAGTTATTCTGAGCTAATTTGAAGTAAATTGATAAAACAACTAGAAGTAAATGATTATATATGGATTATAACAAACAATATAGCAATACAATCTCTCGGCACACCATGCAGATATACAAAAAGGAAACAAGCATGTTAGTTCATTAGCCACAGTAACTACTCCAACCGTCTTCCATCTTCTTTAGCGGTCAGGAACATCTGGATCTTCATAGTACATCCTGGAAAGTCCATCTGCCACCACATTTAGCTTTCCAGGTATATGTTGAACTTCAAAATCAAAATCCTGCAATGCTAAACTCCATCTTAACAATTTTTGGTTCTGAGACTTCATCTTTTGTAACCAAACTAAGGCTCTATGATCAGTTTGGAGTGTAAATTTACTCCCCCATAGATAAGGTCGTAAAAGATTAAGAGACCAATATATAGAAAGAGCCTCTTTTTCAAGGATTGCATAATGTCTCTCTCTTTCCAAGAGCTTTCTAGAGAAGTATGAGATAGGATATAGATTCCCATCCTCCCCTTGCTGTAACAAAATAGCTCCTAATCCAAATTCTGAAGCATCGGTTTGCAAAATGAAAGGCTTATCAAAATCAGGTGATTTCAGTATAGGGGCATGAATAATCTTCGCTTTTAAGGCCTCAAAAGCCCCTTGGCACTCGGGGGTCCAATTAACTTTGACAGGCTGTCTCTTCTTAGTTAGCTCTGTCAGAGGTGTAGCCAATTCACTGAAATCAGGGATGAATTTCCTGTAATAGCCAACTACACCTAAAAATGAACGCACTTGTTTCTTGGTTTTTGGAACAGGCCAATCATTGATAGCTTGAACTTTGGCTTGCAGAGTATGAATTTCACCTTGACCAACCAAATGACCCAAATACGTGACCTTCCCTTTCATCCATTGACATTTACTAGCTTTGACAGTAAGACCAGCTTGATGAATTCTAGACAACACAGTTTCAACATGAGACATATGAGAGTCAAAATCAGAACTGAAAATAGCAACATCATCAAGATAAGCACTAGCAAAAGGTAGACCTTTTAAAACTTTATCTATCATTCTCTGAAATGATGCTCCTGCGTTTTTCAATCCAAATGGTAGCCTTTTGAATCTAAAAGTGCCTACATGAGTGATAAAAGCGGTCTTATCTCGTGAATTTTCGGCTAAATCCAGCTGCCAGTAAGCATTCTTTAAGTCAATTATGCTGATAAAATTTGCCTTGGCCAATTTTTCAATTAAATGATCCATTCTAGGCAATGGATAAGGATCTGAAACAGTAACACTGTTTAACTTTCTGTAATCCACACAGAACCTTATCTCATCAAGAATCTTGCCAGTAGAATCTTTTTTCGAAACCAGAACCACTGGAGATGAGTATGGGGATGATGACTCCTCAATTACATCCAGAGATAACATCTTTTGTATTTCTTGTTCAATCCGTAGAGCATGATCACCAACTGCTCTGTATGGACTAGATCGAATTGGCTGACTATCGGTAGTGATAATTTCATGACTGACCAAATTTGTGTAACCTGGCTTATCTGAAAAAACATCTTGATATTTTTCTAGGATTTGGTACAGCTTTCCCTTCTGGAGTGAGGTACCTGTCAAAACAAGGTTGTCAGACCAATCACCAGCATCTTCTAATTCAGCTAGCATATCTACAGGCTCATATTCAGACTGATGACAAGCAACCTTATATTGCAAAACCATTGCAGTTCTGTCTTTATACAATTTCAACCTATTGACATGGTAACTTACAGGCTTTTTCTCAGAATTCAACATTTTTACTAAATAATTGTTATTCCCCAGTTTCTGTACCACTTCCCCTGGACCTTCCCAGCCAACCTCTAATTTAGAAGGTCTAAGGGGGTTTAAAACAAGAACCAAATCTCCCACATCAAATTCCCTGTGTCTGGAATGTCTGTCATGGTAGAGTTTCTGGGTTGATTGAGCATTTAGCAAATTGTCTTTGGCCAATTCTTGCACAGCTAACAGTTTTTCTTGCAGATTTCTGACAAAATCAGCAACTGGAACTGTGCTGCTTTTCACCACACCTTCCCAATCAGATTTCAGGAAATCCAAAGGTCCTTGTAGATTCCTCCCAAATACCACTTCACTTGGAGAGAAACCACCAAGAGAGGTGTGAGCAGAACTTCGATAAGCAAATAAAACAAATGGTAACAGATCGTCCCAAATGTTACCATACACCTGTACCATGGTCTTGATCATCCTCAGTAAGGTTTGTTGACCTCTCTCAATTAACCCATGACTTTCAGGATGATAGGCGGAGCTAAATTTTATTTCTATTCCACTAAGTTCACAAATTTTGTCCATTAAGGAGCTACGAAACGCCCCCGCCTGATCACAAATTATCTGAGATGGTACTCCAATACGTGAGCACAAGTCTATGATGATGCGTGCGATGGTGGAAGCTCTTAGATTACTCAACGCATAGGCCTCGATCCAACGACTAGCTTGGCAGATGAAAGAGATGATGTATTTCTTCTTAGACTTAGTTGGAACAAAAGGTCCCATGACATCCATTTGCAAACATTGGAAAACTTGATCAGGTATGTCCATTAAGAGCATTTCCGACTTCGTCTTATCGGTCTGATAACCTGTTTTTTGGCAATAGTCACATGAACTGACATAGTCCTTCACATTTTTGTTAATACCAGGCCAATAAAAATGCTGAGAAATTCTTTTTAAAGTTTTTTGCACACCTTGGTGACCACTAGATGGATTGTCATGAGCTAATTCAAGAATCCTCAGTCTGTATTCCTGTGGTACTACCAGCTGTCGTGTGGGTTGCATGTTCAAGTGTGATTTGGGATGATATTCTCTATACAAAAGTCCATTCTGGCCCCACACAAAGTTAACTTGCTGTGTTATTGGGTTTTGAGCATAGTCATCTGCTTGTGCTCTCAAGGAAGCTAGTGAGGGATCAGTCATTTGCTTCACTTTAAACTCAGCTGACCCCATAGGCACTGATTCCTCTATTTCCACTTCTGTATTAGCTGCATTATCTTGTTCTGCCACTAGATGTTGCTGCTGGTCTAAGTTTGTAGTAGGGACAGCTTCATCAGAAACACTCCCAGTCTCTGCTTTTTGGGTTTGGGAACGGGTAACCACGTTAACAGCAGGACCTTCCTGACTCTGCTTAAAATTCAAATAGGTGAGGTCATTCCCCAGCAAGAAGTCAGGTTTCCCCTCATGAGTGAGGCAAAGTTTAGTACCACGCCAATTTTTGAACGATAATTCCACAAACGCGAGAGGAATATGTTGTTCTCCCGCCTCTCCTGAACCATAGGTCCTAATGGGTAACCTTAAATTGTCCAAAATCAGTTCTGGGTGCAAAAATTTTCGGGATATGGAAGAAAGTTCAGCACCAGAATCACTGTAAGCATTTAGAACCACCTGTTCCTTATCAGTATACAAAATCACCTCTTCAGAATAAGTCTTCATAGCCCATTCTTTCTGAGACTCAGGGATTACGCAACCCGGGTCCATTAGGGTATACTTTTTCCCCTGTGGTGACTGTCTTATAACTCCTGCTTGTTCTCCTCCACGAACGTCTAATATTTGAGGCACATAGTAATTTACCGCTGCCTGTCTATCACTGGCTAGTGAAGCGGTAGTACTCCCACTGGGTTGATTCTGTCTAGGCACTGTGCCCATGACAGACTGGCTTTGAGTTGGTACTTGTTGACTCTCTGGGGTGTTAGGGCTTACCAGAGATACTTTGGGTGTGCCTCCCTTGGATTTGCGTGGCGCTGGTACCGGTGTCCTAACATCTGACTTCCTAGCTTGACTAGGGGGTCCTTGAGATAGTGCACAGTCCTTTTGTAGATGAGGGCCACCGCATTTGAAACAAGCAAAAGTGGGTCTGCTTTGATTTGGAGCTAAACTCCTGCGCTGATCAGTTGAAGTCTGCCTATACTCTTGATGGTAAGGCTTTTTAAAGTCAGGCTGGTTTTGTCTCTTAGGTGCCTCTGCTCTAGGCGCCTCTGCTCTGGCTCTAGGCGCTGGTTCAGGCTTCCTAAACGATAACAGTTCGTCAGTCCTCAGCGCAAGGGATTGGAGGTCTTTAAATTCTCTCTCTAGTAAAGAACTCCTCAACTCTAAAGGGACCAAGTTCATAAATTGCTCCATGAATAATGCCTTTCTCATATCTGCTACAGATCTGATTTTCAAAGAGTCCAGCCATTGGTCTCCTAAAAATTCCAGCCTGTCAGCTAAAGCTGCATAACTCTCATTAGGCAGTTTTTTGATTTTCCTAAAATTCTGCCTCAATAGCTCTTTTGTATAACCATAGCGCTGTTTAATCACCCAAACTAATTCAGACCAATCATAATCTTCCTCAGCCACTTTGGCCACGATTGTGGCGAGCTGACCGCAAATTTGTGGACGAAGGAGTTTCGGAAGCCACTCTCTAGGTATCTCCAAATCTTGGCAAGATTGCTCGAAATTCTTAAGGAAGCTCAACACACAATCGCCCTCCTGGTATCTAGGTAGACTTCCCCTATCCACACTGGCTATAGAGTCTTTAATTGCCTGTTTGGCCTTTCTCTTTTCCTGCAGCTCTTGCACTTTTTGCTCTCTGCACTTATTCTTCACTTTCTCAGCCTGATTCAAAGTATTAACAAACTCCTTTTGGGACCTCACTAGATCTGCAACCAGCTGGGTCAGTTCCTCAGTCGCGGGCATCGGTGTGGGTGGATTCCGCCCCCCCGCACCAGACGGATTCTCACCAACGGCTTCCTCTGTAGGTCGGGGATGTTGCTCCTCCGCTCGCCCTCTGGAATCTCTCCGGCTTGGAATAGGCAATGGGTCAAACTCCTGGGGGTACCCAGCCATTTGTAAATCCAATTGGTCTTCTTCAAGCGAATCTTCCACCATTGATTGCTCCCCCTCCGATTCCTCCATCAACAACCTCAATTCGGGGGATGTTTTTCTCCGGCCAGTTCTCCTCTCAGTAACATGCTGAGCCATGCTGACTGCTTGCAGCCGCTAAGCTGTAAACCTCCCACTGTTTCGGCAATAAATTACCGCCAGCCATAAAACTGCCCTGAAAACCCTGATAAGGTGCCGTGCCTTAGCTGTGCCTAGCAACGAAAAAGCTTACTTTAGAAATTTACACCTAGTCCTTTAACAGAATCCGCCCCCACAACTGACCCTTTTCAGCCAGGGCTTCAGTTGAAAAGAAATAGAGCAGAGAGAAAAGAAAAAAAAATATTTAACCAGTTAGCAGGACAACCCACGCTGTGTTGCTGCCTTGTTTCAAACTGAAAGCAGTCCGTGCCTGACCCTCAGCTTCAATTTACAACAGCATCTGGATAAATCCAAAGCAAACTGTGTGTAAAGAGAAAGCCCAGGTGTAACACTACTGAAATCAGGTTGCAAATCAGGCCCGTGGATCATCCCACCGCTGCCACCATGTGAGTTATTGGTCCCATAAATGAGATCAAAAACCACGAAACAGGAAAATCCAGGCCCCATTCACTCCCATTCGAAATTAAACTGCTTGAGTCAACACAGTTCCCGGGACATGAACTCTTGGCAGCCTGCATTTAGAATCTGTTTCGATTTCATCAAAAGGAATCACTTAATACCGTATCTTTACTGTTTAATGACTCAATTTTGGTAACGTAAGCCAAATTAATTATCTATAAGGAAACTGTTCTGTTCAAAGGACTAGAAAGGCCAATTATTAAACAACATAAGTTTATTTAAGTGAACAAAGAAAACATTTCTCTACAGTTTCATTTCTAAGCAACAGCATAATGGTTCAGCACCTTCTATAAAAGTTAACTAGTAAAACAAAACAAAAACTAAACTATAAACTAAGGTAAGCAAACGATATTCTTACGCAGTCCATATTGTTGAATTAGGTTCCTTCGCTTGGATCAAAGAAATGCGACGCCATGTTTTCAGAAATCCCAAAAAAACTCTCTTCTCTCTCTCAAGTTACTTTTTCCAACCTCTTGTAAATTTCTCCAACCTGCCCCCTCCTGACATATTCACCCAATCACGAAGGCAAGAATTAGCATAGGGTACGCCCTACTTTCCCACCAACACCAAAGAATTGTTTATCATTCAGGTTAGAGATATTTTGACTCTGCCGTGTTTTCCTCTCCAGCTGCGGCGATAAGAAAAGCTGAAAATAACTACTAGTAATTTTCCAGAACTTAGCCTGTGTCAGACTCAAAATGGATTCCTCTATGGTTAAGACATGACTACATAACCCATCTCTAATTAGAAAAATACACTTCATCACAGTTATTTCCTCTATAAAGTGAAAACAATAAAATGTCTAACTTAAATAAGCATTCTTACGCAATCCTTTTGATTAAAGTTCTGTCGGCTGCATTTCGCTCGGTGTCGACCCTCTCCATCTCTTCCCCGTCCTTTTCACCCATCTTCCTTAAATTAAGAAGTTATGTCCTTGTTCATGGAGTTGAGATAAGATATGGGTCAGCTTGCTCTTCTTATCTCTTTTTTTTTCTTAAGCTGGAGAAGAACTGACCTTGTACATTTTCTCTCTAATTAGCACCTGGGCATAAGCAGATTTCTAGCTTTTTCGTTGCAGCTCTGAACTAAATCTTGTGAAATACAACATTATTCTATTTTCATAATCAAATTCATGACAACTATTACAGCATTTATTATGACCAGGACTAAAAATTCTGAAATACTTGCCTGAAAGCAATCTTAAACTGAAACAAAACATTAACAAATTAGTCAAGGCAGCTTAGGCATGATTATGCCTCCAGTGTTGGAGCACTCACCAACTCCTGAGGTAACTGGTTTCCACTGTCGTACTGCTCTTACAGTTAGGAGGTTTTTCCTGGTATTCCACCGAAATCTGGCTTCCTTTAACTTGAGCCCCTGGTTGTGTGTCCTGCACTCTGGGATGATCGAGAACAGATCTTGTCCGTTCTCTGTATGACAGCCTTTCAAATATTTGGATAGCGCTATCTTATCACCCCTCAGCCTTCTTTTCTCAAAGCTAAGCATGCCCAGTTCTTTTAGCCTTTCCTCATAAGGCTTGGATTCCAGCCCCCTGATCATCCTTGTCTCCCTCCTCTGAACTTGTTCCAATTTGTTTGCATCCTTCTTGAAGTGTGGTGTCCGGAACTGGACACAATGCTCAAGGTGAGGCCTAACCAGTGTTGAATAGAAGGGTACTAGCACCTCGTGGGATTTG
The DNA here is from genome assembly GCF_051106095.1 of Pogona vitticeps. Taxonomy (NCBI): domain Eukaryota; kingdom Metazoa; phylum Chordata; class Lepidosauria; order Squamata; family Agamidae; genus Pogona; species Pogona vitticeps. The sequence continues at coordinate 221,188,568 of NC_135784.1, read as the reverse complement.
GAAACTATACTTCTATTAATATAACCTAAAATAGCATTAACCTTTTTTCGTAGCCGCATCACACTGTTGGTTCATGTTTAGCTTGTGATCTACAACAATTCCAAGATCCTTCTCCTTCGTAGTTTTGCTGAGCCAGGTATCCCCCATCTTGTAACTGTGCAATTGGTTTCTTTTTCTGAGGTGCAGTACTTTGCACTTATCCCTGTTGAATTTCATTTTGTTGAATTTCATTTTCACTCCTTTAAGCCATCTAGCACCTATTTGCTATTGGTGCCACAGAGATACTTTCATTATAAATGTGTTCAGGATGCCGCTGAATATTTTGCATTGTAGCAAAGAGGATGGGAAATGGGAGGAAATAGTGGCCTTAAAAATAGTCACTCAGTTTGTGAAAAGGCATAGTTCTTCAGCGTGGCCTCTGTGAATGCACACAATTGGGTAAAACAGCGCCTGCGCTGGTCCTCTAGGAATCTTCTAGAGCTTTAGGAAAAAGTAACAAAGTTTAGGTTGCCCTGCATAGCGCATGCTCCACCCGCCTCAGCTCTCAGTTCCATTTTTTCCACCCACGGAGTTGGAACCTCTTGCCTAGAGCTCTATATTCATGTTGTTTAATTGGCTATTTTTGATTCTGACTCAGCTTGTTTTTTCGACTTTCCGCCTATCTGTTGCCCTGACCTCGGACTGAATGACTTTTCTCTTGATCCTTACTGCAAGTACTTGTTGATTTGTTTTCCCGCCTAATTGACTGCCTGCTGTGGCGGCACGCGCCACCTTCCTAATCCTATTATCGCCTCATTGCTGGACTTCCTCCCCATAATTGCCGGCTTATGTCCCGTTCAGGACCTTTCAGCTGCTGTTCTTCTTGTTCCAGAAAGCTACCTTTCTCTGACGGACACAGCCTTTGTGTTTTTTTGCCTGGGGGAAAACCATCAACCCCATCTCTGTAAGCTCTGCAAAGGATTTACCAAGGCAGCTCTTAAAGCTTGTCAGCAGAGGTTGAAATATTTTCTTTGGAACAAAACACTCTCTGCTTCCCAACCTTCTGAGATGGAGTCTACTCCTACTCCATCTACTGTTCAGTCTGAATTTCGGGTTGCCTCACCACCCCCTCTTCAAATTATTAAAACTGTGGACAAACCCAAGAAAAAGCCACCTACTAAGAAGTCACGTACCGATTCATCTGCTCCCACTGTGGCCAGCGATTTGAAACAAAAGAATGCAGTAGCTAAGACCAAATGAAATTCTAAGGAACATACTCTTACTGTCCCCCCTATTTCGGCGTCGGTGCCTTCACCTATTTTGGAAGATTCTTCCTGGGATCGGGAATCTTTCTCTGAGGCAGGAACTTCTTTACTACCTCGACAACAAGACCTACTGCCTGTTGATGCCGGACAGTCACCATCCACGAGCCAGCTAGCCCAGACTGTTGCTAATTCAGCTATGACCCAAGACAGCCCTGTTTTTACCGGGCGGGCATCACAAACTCCTTCATCACTGTTGAGGTCTCTGGCTTCCAATTCTCCACCCCGAAAGAAGCTAGCCAAGACCAAAAATCTGTCTCCTCCTCGACGTCCACATTTGAGACAGGAAGTAGTGATTTTGGCCAGAAAATCTTGGCACCGACATAAGCATAGGCATGATGACTATGACTCCAACGTCGAGAGGAAAAGAAAACATCAACGTTGAAGAGAAGAATCTCTATCTGACTCGGATTATAGCACAGATCGAAAGAAATCTCGGCGTCCACGTCGAAGACAGGATTATACATCTGACTCTTCTTCCACGTCGGGAGATTACAGGAGGAGAAGAAAAAGAGCTCACTATGATTATTCCTCTTCTTCTCCATCAGCTTCTCCCCCTCGCAAGCATCGACGTCAAAGACACATCGACGTAGAGAGCCACAAATCATCGGGGACGGGCCATAAAAATGGAGCTGCGACTCCTCATCAGGACAAATCGCAAGCAACTTCTAAAGGCACAACTTCTGGTCATGAACAATCATCCCAGAGGGAAACAGGGCATCCTGCCAAGAGACATTCAACTTCTGAGCAGGAGCAGCTTATTTCTTCAGGCTTCTCTTAGCAAGAGGAGGAAATTATGTCACATGCTTCATTGGAAACACCTGTGGCAGGTGAACCTCTAGAGTCTGATGCAGCGGATACTCATCCATCCTCTCCATGAGGACTTTTTGCCTTTTGTCCAGATGGTCTCCTGTATGGCCAAGACTCTTAAGATGAACACTGAGCAGTCACCTCCACAGACTGAGGATCTTATTCTTGGGGATATCAACCAAGAGAGATCCCCACCCTTGAGTTTAGCATACATACCTGCCTTACTGGACCTTATAAGGGAATACTGGCCACAACCAGCTAATTCTATACCAGTATCCCATAGAATACTGGTATCTATACCGCATCCATGGCCCTGATACCACTTTCTTGATCAAGCATCCTATACCAAATTCCTTGGTTGTGGAATCTAGCACCTCTAAATCACCTGCCAAGGGACATGTTACTCCCACAAATAGGGAAGGCAGGAAGCTGGAAGTACTTGGACGATGCATGTATTCACTAACCACCTTTGTTTTACGAGTCACCAACTATTTAGTGGCCATGGGAGCCTATCAAAGGCAACTATGGTCCCGAATACTGCCAGCCTTAGAAGTCGCTCCTGATGAAATTAAACAAATGTGTATGAATACTCATGCCGAAGCTCTTACTGTGTCGAAACATCAACGGCTAGCATCTCGACATATAGCTGATGCCACAGCCAAAAATCTGGCTTCAGTCATTACTCTGAGAAGACATGCTTGGCTCAGATCTGCAAATATTATGGAGGATATCAAGACTAGAATTGAGAACTTACCTTTCGATGCTTCGGGTCTCTTCAACGAAAAGACAGATGACAACTTGGAGAACCTGCACAAGAGTAAAAAGACAGCCAAATCTTATTCTATCCAACAGCAATCCAGATATGGCAAATTCCAGTGGCGTTCTAGATATCCTCAGCAAACTCACCAAAAATCAACATCTCAGCCCTATCATCCTTTCAAGAACCAAGGTCAAACTAGGTCATCCCAAGCCTCCTCCTCTGCTTCAAGTTTCAGGCCACAATCTAGTCAACGGAGGCAATTCTATAAACCAACAGGGAAAAAATCTAAACCGTACCTTTGACTTAATCAAAATACCATCAAGATTAACCCACACAACTCGCCTTTCTCCATACCTACCAAATTGGTTGACTATCACAAAAGACTCCTGCGTCTTAAACATTATACAATCTGGTTACCATCTGGAATTTACAGAATTACCTCCTCTGGGACAGGTCAAGCTTACATCTAGAAGAAATTCTCACCCTACTTCAAAAACAAGCTATTCAAAGGGTACCAAATTGGGACATAGCACAAAGTTTTTACTTCCACTACTTTGTGGTACCCAAGAAGGACGGAGGAATAAGACCCATCCTGGACCTAAGGGAATTGAATACTTACCTTCATCCACATTTCTGGAGGGTTACTCTGGAGTCGATCATTCACCTATTAACGAAAGGAGATTGGTTTGTTGTAGTGGATCTGAAAGACGCCTATTTTCACATCACCATTCATCCAAATCACAGAAAAAATCTCTGCCTAATTTTCCAAAACACCATTTATCAATACATTGCTCTTCCCTTTGGCCTGTCAACAGCTCCACGGACATTCACCAAATGTATGGCCCCTGTGGCAGCTCACCTATGTCTGCAGAGGATACAGGTCTATCCCTACATAGATGACTGGCTGTAACCATCCCGCCCAGCCTCCCCACTGTCCATCACTAACTAAGTCTAGATTAAGCTCAGGCATTTATGGTGGACAAATGGAACTGAGAGCTGAGGCAGGCGGAGCATGCGCTATGCAGGACAACCTAAACTTTGTTACTTTTTCCTAAAGCTCTAGAAGATTCCTAGAGGACCAGCACAGGCGCTGTTTTACCCATTTGTGTGAATTCACAGAGGTCCACTTGAAGAACCATGGTTACAGGTAAGTAATCTGTCTTTTTAAAGCCGATATCCCTGAGGGTACCGCTGAAGCTGTCCAGGCCAGAGACTTCTTGATGTCTTTTGATCTCATTGAGGGGTATCTCCACATTGCAACATAAGACTTTTACCAATGTTTCAGGTTTGCTTTCCAAATACTTTTTAAAAAGAATTTTTTTAAAAGGCTCTATCATTTGAACTGTCTTCTTAACACATGGTATACATAAAAGTGCTGGTCTCATCCAGAGTTTGGCTCAGGAAACAGAAGATTTACATATTGCCATACTTGGACAATTTGTTAAACAGCTCAACAACAGAATTGCAGATAATTACTGATATCTGGTTAAATACGGACCATCGTAAGAAGCAAGTCTTCGTGATCAATCTGAACAAGAACCATCTCAGTACAACTCAATGTCTACAGTACTTAGGGGGGCATTATCAGTATATCTTTACCTCCAGACTGGGTGAACAAATTAAACACAGTGGTTCATCTACTAGTACACAAGCAATACAATTAATGATTTTGGCTGCACTTCATAATAGTGATTGCTTTGTGTTCCCTGGACAGGGTTTTGTGGCTACCCACTCTGTTGCTACCTCGCAGAAAGACATTGCCTATTGGAATGAAATAGCGGTCCATATTCCCAGTCCAGTGATGCTATAGCTTCAGTGCTATTTTTTCACCACATTGAAAAACCTTTCCACGGTTCCTCAGAATCTTAAGTCACAATGGAGACCAGACTTAGAGGCTGTAGAAGCCATCTTGCCTTCCACATAGCTCAGGACAAGTGGTGTCCAGAAGAAGCTTTTTGTAGCACCAATTGTCTGGAGCTAAGGGTGACCCAAGTGGTATAAGGAAGGTGACCAAGCTCACTACACATTTTGTTAAAAGTACTTATACTTTAGCGGCTTCCAGGACTTGAACTCATCTACACTATCTGGAGGATTCTTTTGTTATTTTGTTAAGTACTTCTGGCTGGATCACATTACATCACCTGAAACTATCTTTGGCTGTAGAGTCTTACAGGAAGTGGTATTATTATAGTAAATTAGGTGCCAGGTTCATGGTGGGAGGTAGCCTACAAGTTGGAGCTCTTATATGTACCATGGTGAAAATGCCCTCCTCCACTGTATATTGAAGTTGCACTGATACATTCAATAATGTATTCAGTGGAAGGTGGACAATCTCCCCCATCTGTTATAACTGGTATATAGTTATACATATATATTGCTAGATGGTCTTGCACATCACATGGATAAGAGAGAATTTTTTCCTTTCCCTCTAGGGGATGCTTAGGTCTCATTCCTACTAGCATGTGGGAGGTCTTCCTTCCCCAGTAAAAAGAGACACTTGAACTAAGTCCTGGCATAACTTTCTAGGTCATCTGTTCAACAGCAGCATGAATTCAGAAAGTTCAGGAAATGAAAGCTATATTTTTCCTTTTGAGCACAATACTTGCTAATTAGCCTCTTGATGAAGGGAAAAAAAGAAGATATAACTTCTTAAAATATCCACCTGCTTTATGCATGCTACTGTTTTGAATATCCTTATTGTTTGTATCTGTAGCAAAACAAAAATACAGAAGTAGTTCCTTTCCAAAGAAGGACCCAAAAGTCAGCAGTCAGACTTAGTAAAGGTAAGAATCTCTTACACCTTTATTTTTAGTTTTAAAAGCAACATTCTGTTTGCATCTGTGCATCCTTGGATAACACAGAAGACTTTCAAGACATGAAAGCCAGGTATTAATTTGTTTGTTTAGTAGTTGTAAACACTATATTCTGATTGTTGTCCTCAGAATGGTCATAATATTTATAAACATAAAATAAATCAACACACACTTAAAATAAAGAAAAATGGACAATACTAACTGTTCAAGCTAGAGGAAGCATCTGATGTTCTTTTCCATAGGACATTTGGTATCAGATGACATTTTAACAAGAGAGAGAGCATTCCAGCGCCTTCAAGGCTGTTTTATTTATAATGGAAGTTTACATATATGGAATTCATAAGCCACGTGTAGCATCTGTTTGGTGCCAAATAATAAGAATGGTGGTATAAACCTGAAAATGTAATATGCCACTTAGAAGGTATTTGAGCTTAAGTAGATTCCATAAAAAATTCAACTCCGCATCATTAAAGGGTTCGGAGAAGATACTCATTTATTTAATGACCAATGCAAGGTTTCCTATGAAGTGGTGATCAATGTGACCAATGTTTAGTCAACAGAAAGAAGATGAGGGGTATTGTGATCCAGAAGCCTGGCTGCTCCATTTCACTCTGGGGACAGTTTGCGGCCTTACAGCAGCAGTTGGCTGTCCTACAGAATTCAAGAACAACTGCAGTATTATCCCTCAGAAAGTCAAGAGAAGCAAATAAAAAGTTAACAGCTGAGCTACACGTAGCCAAGCAAAGACTTCAGGCCAACAAACAGACAGTTCAGGTAATGGCCTTATCTGAAAAGCTAATGTTTATGTCCAAATAATCAGAGATACAGATCTAACAGTTCACATCAGGATTGAATATTACCTATGTTTTTAATCCTGATGATGATGATGATGATGATGATGATGATGATGATGATGATGATGATGATGATGCATGTTTCTTTTGAACATGATGCTTACATTTTGTTTGCTTTACTTCACAGAAATCATACTTGTACTTGTATTGGTTTATTTTTTTCTTCATCAGTTCTTTGCAAGACAATTAGGGACCATAACCAAGGAGTCCCCTGATGACTGCTAGCTCTATAAAGATTGCAGCAGATGAATAAGAACAAAGGTTAGATGCATAGAAACAAAGGCTCTCCTTACTCATGTGGTTTGCCATCTAATCAATCTGTCTTCTGCGCTGAAGAGGGAAGTAGTCTGTCCATTTTCTTGAGTTCAACCTTTGGATCATCACCCCAGGGGTGGGTAGAGCTTGAGCAGCCGGGAATTGATTTGATAAACAGATTGGAGGAATATTGGTATTTCAGAACAAATAATGAGGAAACATTTTTATGTGCTCCTTTACTCACAAATAGCTCCCCTTGCAAGAATTTGCTCTGTGAGCATGGGTGTCTACAGGCTGACACTGTTTGTGATGTCATGTTAGAGGCAATGCAATTGGAAACAACTCCACTTGTTTGCATTATGAGTTTCCATTAATGCCTTAATAGGATAAATATGTACGCACACTCTACACCTATTAGTAACATCTGAAACTTGCTAGAGACATCATGAAACACTTGGGTCCATTTGTGCCTGCAATGTGAGTGTAGATGCACATGTGTATCGTGCTAGTCATTTGGGGCTGAAGGTATATTTTCATTCAAACATGGGTATGCACCCATATGCAAGTTGTTGTAGATAACTGACTGCACATGGATAGAAGTGCATAGTGTGGTGGGTTCTGTTTTGAGGCAGGATAATAATATTCTTTTTCCCCTTAAATGGTTAGATAATTTTTGGTAATTCTAGGCAGCGAAATACTGACACAGTTTGTTGTCTTGCTCTCCTAACTGTAGAGTGAAAATATGATGTATTAGACAGAGAATACCAGAAAAAGGAATGCCTCCATGCCAAAGAAAAATAATTAACTGGTTGTAATAACTTGGACAAAATACATAGGTTATGCATCGCTTCTATTTCCTTCTTAGCATCTAGTTTTTTCTGCTTTCGACCAGTTATGTTCAAGGTGCTCAGTTAATGCTACCAAAGGGGAAATCTGTGCTTTCAGAAGAGACTTTGACTACTTCCCATTAAAATTAAAGAAGTATAGTCACTCACTGCAGAAACATACGTACTTTAGAGACATTGTGCTTTCTAAAGAAAAAGTGCTAAGTATGAAACTCTTCTAGGAACTTGATGTTAAACTAATCATAATGGAGAAGACCAGATATTTTTAGGTGTTACCATCTGTGACTTTTAGCCTCGTGGCCCCTGCTTGTCTTTCCCTCACAAAGGCTCACATTGTGTTTTCTTCTCGCTGCCACCAGTGGATTACTTCAATCCACAATATAAGTGACGTACGTCAGAACACTTGTCTTGTGAACAGAAAGAGAACTTATTTATTGAAGTGAAGCAGAATGAGTAATAACAGAAGTCTTTCAAATACTAAGTATACATAAGCAATTCATCAACAATTCTCTCAGTACATAGTTCTTATTGTTTGCAATATCATTGCCACCTTCTCTACCTATTTTCCTAACCAGCTCTGTCTCTCTGACTAACCGTATCTCTCTGCCTAACCAGCCCTATATCTCCTCCTTCTCCAGCCAAGCCTCCTGTAGCTGCTGACTCCGCCTCTCCAGCCATCTCATAAGTTCATGCAAATCAGCGCATGAATATGAATGGAATGAGTGATGTGGGCAATTGTCACACCATCATTATATGATGTGGTTTTATATTTATAGTTCTCCCTAGCAGTGTTGTAATGGATTTAGATGGTCCTTGACATCTGTTTATTACAAATAAGGATAAAGTAGAAGTGAAAACAAAAGGTGCTAGAATGATCCAAACAGATTTAAAATCTTAAATGTTATTATCTTTAGGAAAATATGCTTTACAATGTAATAAGTTTGTTTGATATTCATTTGATACTCATCTAGCAATTAATCATTTGCTGCTCTAACATTGTTTTTGTACCTAACTTGTGACACTGCTAAAATTGGATGCAGTACTTCAGCATTTATAGATGTTAACATAACATGCCAAGACAAGCTAACTCTATTGATTAAACTGAACAGAAGAAAGAGATTTCTTAACCAACAGTGACAGGTGTTCATGCAGCTAGTACTACATCACAATGCCCACAGACTCTGGTAGTATATGATCAGCTGTAGATTTAAGATTTAAATGTACCAGATGTTCATTTTAAGACATGTTTTACAATTCCTGCAACATGAGGATTGGTGGGCTTCTTTTGATTCCATCAATGGCTATTGTGATGTGTAGTGCGTGGGTGTGTGCGTGTGCGTGCGCGCAAAACATTCATGTAAACGTATTTATTTATTTATTTAACTTATATGCCACCCACTCTACCCAAAGATCTCTGGGCGGCTTACAACAATTAAAATACAATTAAAATACAACAAACGATAAAACTATTAAAAGACAATTAAAATACATGCTCTAAAAATTGCCATCAGGACCCACAGTTGATGTTATTTCAATTAAAAGCCTTCTGGAACAGGAAAGTTTTGACCTGGCGCCGAAATGTCATCAGCATCAGTGCCAGATGAATCTCAATTGGGAGAGCATTCCATAGTCTGGGGGCAGCTGCCGAAAAAGCCCTTTGTCTACAATCCATCCCTCTTACCTCCTTGAGGGATGGCTCTTTCAAAAGAGCCTCCTGGCTAGATCTTAACTGCCAGGTAGGCTCATATGGAAGGAGGCGGTCCTTCCGGTATCCAGGGCCCAAGCCGTTTAGGACTTTATATGTCAAAACAGGCACTTTGAATTGGGCCTGGGCAGCAACTGGTAGTCAATGTAACTTAAACAGAATCGGCTTGATGTGTTCTCTAGCAGCCCCACCACTCACCAGCCAACTCTGGACCAATTGCAGTCACCGGACGTCTTCAAAGGCAGCCCCACGTAGAGCGCATTGCAATAATCTGTACGAGATGGTACCAGTACATGTGTAACTGTCATGAGACTCCGCTCGTCCAGGTAGGGCCATAGCTAGTACATTTTTCACGGCTGAAGGAAGGCGCCCCTGACCACCAAGTCCACCTGGGCTTCCAGAGTTAGACTGGGGTCCAGGAGCACCCCCAGGCTGCGGACCCTGTCCCTTAGGGCAGTGGACCATGAACAGGGCACCTAGCTCCTGGTTGGTTTTTTAAGCACCATTTTGGCATCAGCCCAAAACCTGGTAACATGTTTTCATGGTCCAATATCTTTAACCCACCTAATTTCAAAATCAGAACACAAAGTCAGAGCTAGTTTATCATTGTTTAAAGAGACCACATATCTCAAACAACACCATGCAGGGGTACTTTAGGAAGCAGTGCAGACATTAATATCTACACCTCTAAAGCAGTGCATCCCAGTACTGGGTCCCCAGGTGTTCTTCGACTACAACTTCCAGAAAACCTCCCAGCTTCTCAGAGTTTTAGTCCAAAAACATCTAGGGACCCAAGTCGGGGAACTATTGCTCTAAAGCAGAGGTCCCCAACCCCTGGTCCGTGGCCCAGTGCCGGTCCGTGGCCTGAGCTGGACCAGGCCGTGGAGACAGACCTCCCCCTCCACCCCTGCACACACTCCCACACACATAGCCCATTTGAGCCTGTGTGCACACACCTGCGCCCATGTGAGCACTCCCCACCCCTTTGCGCATATGGACGAGTGCCCCCTGAGTGCCACGCCGCCCTTTGCACATGCGCACGAGTGAGCATGCATCCACGAGCACTGCACCGCCCTTTACAGAAGCACACGAGTGTGACCACAAGCACTCCTTCTCACATGTGCACGAGCGGAGGGGATGCCCCACCTTTCCCAGCCAGTCTGCTGGGCTAAAAAGGTTGGGGACCGCTGCACTACACCACACTGATATCTTCATTGTCTTTAGAGAACCTTGCTCCCAATTTTTCTTACTCTTGACTTCTAATATGAAATATTTGTCAGAATATCTTTCTGGATGTTAAATCCCTGTTTAATGGAATGGTGTAGTGTGAAGAGGAACCAATAAAGACAGTTAAAGCTGAAAATGAGCAGTCCCCTCAATTGTCTTGGGCGGAGAGGATCAACAACGTGTTGAGTGCTGTACCCAAGACAATCCAGCTCTTTCTGCCTGCCATGTCTCGCCTTCCTCCCTTAGGGCAGCACCGAGTGTGGATCAGGTGGAAGGAAAGGGTCTTTCGGGTCCCCGCCCTTGCCCGGTGAAGCGCTGCCTTGCACCCAGGTGGGGAGGGAGAGATGAGCCCCGTTTGTCTGTCCTGACTTCCCACCCACCTTCCCGCCTTTTGTAAGGGAAGTGCGGAAAGAAACGGGTTGGTTTAGGGTGGCGTGGCAGGATTTCTAGGGACGGGGCTGGCTCGGGTCATCCTGGGTGGGTGGGAATTCGGCAGCTTTTCTGGCTTTTCTTGATGTCCTGTTGTGGCTGGCTGGCTGTCAGGTGGGGAGAAAGTTCAACTGGCCAACTTTAAATGGCTTTGAAGGATGTTGAACTTGAGATCTTCCCCTGTCTTCTGTGTACACGGGTGTGATGTGCCTCTATGTGTAAATCCTCTGGGAGAGAAAGCTCTCAAATTGAAATGAGAGTGCTGAGGGCAAAATCCACGGGGCTGTCATAGAGGGACTTCAGCAAACGCACTGCGGAAAGTCAGCCACTCCTCTTTCTCCCTGAACCCTGAGGATCCGTTCAGTGAAGGCGAAAAGGGCAGCATGTCAGTGGCTTGAGTATAACAGTTTGCTTCAAAAAGGGGGTGGTGGGGGTGCTCCAAAAGATTTAGACTACAACTCCCACAATACCCTGCCCGTGGCCCACCTTCCCGCCCATTGCAACGGAAGCGCGGAAAGAAACGGGTCAGTTTGAGGTTTCGCACCATTTCTCATTGAGCTATTCAGCAGTTCAGTTGTTTATTGTTTGGTTGGGTACTTGGAAAGTTGTTTTTAAGGTAATTCATTATGGATGTTGTTGTAACCCTCCTCCCCCAAAGTAATTTGTGTGAGTAAATGTTGCAAAGAGTGTTAGTTACTCACTACTTTCTGATTACTGTAAAACCCTTAGGACTGTGAAGTGATTGGCATAAAACTTGAAAATTCTTCTCAAAATCTTCTGAAAAGATAATGTGAGAATGTAAGTTAAACAAATTTTGTGTGTAGAAGGTTGCTTTGGTCAACAGACTTTTGCATTATTCTAACAATGCTCCTTGAATTAAAAAAAATTAAAACTGCTACAAGGCAATATACAACGGTTGTTGTGGGTTTTTCAGGCTTCTTGGCCGTTTTCTGAAGGTGGTTTTTCCTAAGTTTCGCCAGTCTCTGTGGCCGGCATCTTCAGAGATTGCTGTCCTCTGAAGATGCCGGCCACAGAGACTGGCGAAACGTTAGGAAAAACCACCTTCAGAACACGGCCAAGAAGCCCGAAAAACCCACAACAACCATTAGATCCCGGCCGTGAAAGCCTTCGCGAATACATTGCAATATACAACCTTAATTTGCTTCTCTGTTTCCTTAATATAAAGTCTACTATTTAGAGAATTTCTCTCTAATATTGCTGTTTTTTCAAAAAAATTATTTTGAGACCCAAGTGGGTCACTATCTTGAATTTAGGGTTCAGACAGCAGCAAAATCAATATTCCTTTCCTTTCAAACAAATACTGTATTATTCTACGATTCTCCGATTCTTAAAATTCTGTTAGGACTTGTAGCTGAAGTGACAAAACCAATTGCTAGCATATTATTGCCAGCAATGGCAATAATATGCCAGCTGACATATTATTGGTCAGTATGAAGACTGAGTCTTTTAGTGAAACTTGAATGGGCCATTAATACCTAGTCCTGGCTATGTTTTCATCAGGATGAGGCCAGAAGCCATGGAGACATATTGTTTTTAATTGCCACCCTTTAGTATCAGAGGTAGTTTGTGGAAGATAAAATGAAGCTTTTATCAAGCTGCATTTTTCAAGTTTTGGAATACACAGGCTTGTGTCCAGTAAGGATCATCTTGCTGGTGGAAGGAGAAATTAGGCTGCTTCCCTACCTTAATTTTCTTTCTCCTGTGCTGTCCTCATTCTCCATTGCCACCACACCAAGCTCAGTTACCCAACTCACACTTAACAGCAGATCTGAAGTGGTCTGCAAGAGGGAGGGGCATCACTGAAAACTGTCTCCTTCCCTCTTCTGAAAGGGGACAGTGCCTTCTATCAGTGGAGTGACTTCCACTGGATAAAAACCTCAGCACCCTTTTTTCATTTTCATGTCTTGTTTTGTGTTTTGCCCATGGGTGATTGATTGATTAGGCATCCTTCAGTCTCAAGAGACTATGGTAACGTGCTCTGTATGGAGGACTTGGAACAGCATATCATGTGGCTGAGAAGGCCAATTTGAGAGTGACCATCCCTTCCACACTGAACACAAATACAGTCTGTCCCCTGTCCAGCTCCCTGATTTTGCTGCTTTCGGGACTGCCTCTTTGCCTCAGCCTGCTGGACAAGGGTCTCTTCAAATTGGGAGAGGCTGTGATGCAACGCCTGCCTCCAGGCTGAACACTCAGATGTCAAGGTTTCCAATCTGTTGAGGTCCATTCCTAAGGCCTTCAGATCCCGCTTGCAGATATCCTTGTATCGCAGCTGGGATCTCCCTATGGGGCAATTTCGCTGCACTAATTCTCCATACAGGAGATATTTTGGAATCCGATGTCAAAGGGATCTGATGTTTGAGGCATCAAAAACTACGGTGCCCTTCATTCCCCCATGAAAGGACCTGATGATGTTAAGGAGTCGAGGTGGACATCCCGTCTTGGGAAGTAAAGGCCCTCCCTGCTAACCAAATCAAAGGCCTTTCTGAGATCTCTGAAGGCCACAAAGAGTGGCTGTTGTTGTTCCCTACATTTCTCCTGCAACTGCCTGAGGGAGAAGACCATGTCAGTGGTGGATCTATTAGCTCGAAATCCACACTGTGATTCTGGAAAGACTCTGTCTGCAAGGACCTGGAGTCTCTTCAGCACAACACAGGCAAGCAACGCTGAGAAGAGAGATGCCAGGGTAGTTATTGCAGTCGCCCCTGTCTCCTTTGTTCTTATACAGTGTGACGATGTTTGGTCCGCTTTTGAATCCTTGTTGTGCTCTGTAAAACATTTTGTGTTTCTCTTTGTATTGTACTGTACTTTTTAATGTGCACACCAGTTCGATATTATATTTTGATTTCTCAGTTTTATGGTTTCAAATTTTTGTGCTCTTTGTGTAAACTTTTTGTGTAGAGATATAACTACAGTGGTGCCTCACTTGACGACGATAATCCGTTCCAGCAAAATCGCTGTGCAGCGAAATCATCATCAAGCGAAAGTAAAAAACCCATTAGAATGCATTAAAAACTGGTTAATGCGTTCTAATGGGGAAAATACCTCATCATCCAGCGAAGATCCTCCATAGGGCGGCCGCCTGTAAAGTGAGCAATCCTAAACACAGCGGGGAGCCATTCTGCACAGCGGGGAGACATTTTGTGACCCGCTGATCAGCTGTTTCAAAACCATCATTAAGCGAAAAATCGGTTCCCAAAGCAGGGAACCAATCGTCGTAAAGCAGTTTTCCCCCATTTAAACATCGTTTTGAGATTGCTATTGCATTCGCAAAAAACTCATCATAAAGCGGATTCGTTGTGGAGCGGGGTAATCGTCAAGCGGTCACCACTGTATATAATTTGTCGCTCTGATTTTTGTTGCTTTTCTTCTGTAAAATTTTTCTTTGTGTCGTTTTAACCCTTTTTATAGTGTGCATGAATATGTATTTTCCTCGAATCTTAATTTAATTTCAGAGTTTTCATCTTGAAATTTTTAGTTCCTGCATTGCGGTTTGTTTTTAAGCCCTTTTTATATTTCTTTTTGCATCTTAAAATTCACTTGTAACTAAATCATTAAATGTTACTTTTTTTTTCCAGGCATTTCATTTTCTTGCAAGTGAATTTTATTTTCTGGGGTCATTGGACATAAGTGTCTTGAATAAATAAATAAATAAATAAATAAATAAATAAATAATTAAGAAAGATATCGCTGTGGGGAGGGGGGCAATGATAACTTCCTCAATGGCTCAAGGGGGCGTTTCTTTCAAAAAGGTTAAGAACCACTGCCTTAGGGGGAGTGTAACCCCATTCAGGGTAGGGAAATGGCCCTCCAGCCTGTCCAGTGAAGCACCCACTAACAGCACTTCCGTCTTGTCTGGATTGAGTTTCAATTTATTAACCCTCATCCAGTCCATTATCAAGTCCAGACACGAGTTCAGCACAGAAACCGCCTCACCTGGATTGGTGGGAAATGAGAGGTAGAGCTGGGTGTCGTTAGCATATTGCTGACTCCTCAGCCCAAACCTCCTGATGACCTCTCCCAGCGGTTTCATGTAGATGTTAAACAGCATGGGGGACAGTATCGAGCCCTGAGGAACTCCATGACATAACTGCTATGGGGCAGAGCAACTGTCCCCCAGCACCACCCTCTGGACACGGTCAGCCAGGAAGGAGTGGAACCACCGTAAAGCGGTGCCCCCAACTCCCAACCCAGCCAGCCAATCCAGAAGGACACCATGGTCGATGGTGTCGAAAGACGCTGAGAGGTCCAGGAGTATCAACAGGGTCACACTCCCCCTCTCTCTTTCCCGGCAAAGGTCATTGTACAGGGCGACCAAGGCAGTCTCCATACCAAAACCAGGCCTGAAACCCCATTGAAATGGATCCAGAAAATCCATTTCATCCAGCAGTGTCTGTAGTTCCCTGGCCACAACCTGCTCCAACACTTTGCCCAAATAAGGGAGGTTCGCCACTGGTCGGTAATTAACCACCAGCCTTGGGTCCAGGTTAGGCTTTTTAAGGAGTGGTCGAATTACTGCCTCTTTCAAGATGGTAGGGACCGTTCACGGCCTCCTGGACCCAAGTGCGAACCCCCCTGGCAGATCTTCCAATTAGCCAAGATGGGCAAGGGTCGAGCTGAGTGGTGGTAGAATGGACAGATCCAAGCACCCTGTCCACATCCTCAGGTCTCAACAATTGAAACTCATCCATTAATATTTGACCTAAGCACTGCACACTGGACACATCTTCCGATTTTGCAGTAACTGTGGAGTCCGACCCACTGCAAATCTGAGCGATTTTCCTCTCAAAATGAATGGCAAACTCATCACAGCGAGCTGATGAGCAGTCCGGGACCTCCACCGGATTTCCCAGTTGAAGAAGATCCCAGACCACCCGAAACAGCTCTGCTGGACAACATTCTGAGGAAGCAATACAGCTGGAGAAACATTGCCATTTCACCAGCCGTATTGCCACGAAATAGGCCTGATAATGGGCTCTAAGTCGTGTTCGATTGGACTCCCAGTGGGACTTCCTCCACCTGCACTCCAGCCGTCTCCCCTCTCGCTTCATCGCCCGCAGTTCAGAAGTATGCCAAGGAGCTGTCTACAGCCTTACCACTAGATAGAATTTCAGTGTTATCTTCACAGTGAAGACCAAACTCCCATTCCCCACCCCCACCTCCAGAATTTTCATACTGTAATTACATATTTTGGGTTTGGTCTCCTGCATCTGAGACTCATTATACATACTGAAGCAAGGACTCCTATTTGTGAGCAAAGTAGTTAGTCTGTGCCTTCAGTGTACAAAAATCACAGCTGGAATTGCTGCTTAATGTAGAAGTGATGGGATCTGATCTTTCAGGACTTCTTTAGAAAAATGTCATCGAAGAAATATTGGCAGAAATCAGGGAAGCTCTTTTTTAAAACCTTGTTTTTCCTGTACCCCCTGTGTCTTATGACAGTGCTAAAATTTCATCACCAGATGTCTGCTCACATTAAGATATTTTCTCCTATACATAGTAAAGTAATGACAATTATACATGGGTAAGATATAACATGTGCACAGCAAAAGCACATAGAGACGCAAGGGATGTAAGATTCAATGCAAAACTGTCATATTGTAATTTGAATCAGTAATTATTGCCTTTTAAATGTAGCGATCCAATTACACAGCCTTGTACTGCAAAGTCACCCAGAATCCTTTGCTTCTGCTCCCATAGTGCTCTGGAAGTGGCACCAAAGGAGCCATTGCATTGTTTTATGGGTTGCCTCTGACATCTGAAAAGGACTAAGTAGCTAAGCAAACCCTCTTCATCTGAAGAGGCTGGGATTTAAAAAGGGAACAGACTTGCAACACACCAGGCAACTGTTTGCAACTCCTGTGGGCAGCACTACACAAAGAACTGCAGAGCAGTTCTTTAGGAATGTTCTTCCAGATGTGTAACTGTTTTTTCTTTACTTTGTATGGCTGTATTTCAGCCTGAGGAGTTCCTGCAGTGGCACTTTACAAACCACTGTAGGCATTTCCTCGTAACTGTGTTGGCAGTAATTTGAATAAAATTATGAAAATAAATGAAAAATTGTTATTTGATTCTGCACTATATATTCAAATTTACTTAGCCTTTCAGACCTTAGTTGGTATAGAAAAGTTAACATTAACTTCAATTTTGCATACAGAGGCTGTCCTGCTTGTATTATGGATAATTCTTTTCAAATGAATTCACAAAGAAAAAAGGATGTAATAAATCACATTGTAGTTATTCCTTTTCTCTTTTGTCACTGTACGGCATAGCAAACCAGTTGATCTATCTGTTCTTTGTTCTGGCTTTTATGCATTCGCATCGAGGAATCTTTGCTTGTACTGAGTTGCCCCTTCAGAAGCTTCTAGAAAAAGGTGGGTTTGTCGCCCTATTCCACCACTACACATGTGTTGATATTCATCCTCTCAGTTCTGTTTTGTCTGCCGTAGCTACTGCACCCTACCAGAACTTCTCCAAATGAGAGAGATAGACTGTTATAGACTATTATTATTACTAATTTTAATATTTTCTCTATTTTTCTAGTATTTTGTTTTGTTAATATTATATTTGTTTACATTATTTATTTTCTTCAGTTAGAAACATTTTAGTGTTTTTCTTTTTTCCTTAGGGCCTCTAGGGTTTGGAGCTGTCTTTAATGTGTTTAATGCAAGGGGAAGATTTCCTTTACAGATCAGTGCAAAGAGTGGATTTCCTAGTTGGGAGAGGCACATATCACTAGGGATGGGACTTTTGCCGGGAGGTGGGATACCTCTCTGCTTCTCTATTGAGTGGGAAGAAGAATGCCCCACTGTAGTGTGGAAGTACTGAGGATTCCCTACAATTTGCAAAGATACATGAGAGGGTGAGTTACAATGGAGGTTGCTTAGAGGAGATAAGATGGCTCCTCTGTCTTTTGCCAGTCTGAGAGGTTGCACTCTCATAATTCAGCATGGGGGAATCTTGCCAGTTCATGGAAGGCCTTAAAATATGAAATTCTTATCCCTGTCTGTTACCTCTGCCTGCAAAATGTGTGGGGCTTTTTAAGCTAGATATAGAGGAACTGCAGCACCTGACTTAAATCCTTCATTTCAGAAAAGGTGTTTTCCAAAACATATTTACTAGCATATATGTCACTTCTTTGCATGTCCTCCAGTGTCCTTAAGATCATAATCCTCCCTGTTGACTTTTTTCACAATGGCTACCACATCATTGCTGTCAGTCAAGCCAGTTTAGCAGGTCTTGGCCTCACTGCCAAAACCTGTGGCATCAGCTTCACTTTAGAGGGATACCTCAGCATTAACATCAATGATATTGAAGCTGAAGGTGGGCAAGTCTAAAGAAATGGAGCCATCAGAGCAATCTAAAAGTTTTTTTTAAAATGTCGAACATGTTCCAGCAACAAAGATGGAATAGGAGGTGCAGTCATTTCCAATGAATATGTGGAGGAAATCCTGCAGACATATGAAGAACAGCCCCCTTCGAGCTGCACTTCATGTCTTCTCACCACTGATGGCCTTCATGGAGTCCCTCTTCAGGGGTCAATTCCAGAGGTTAAAAGTCAAGAAGACACATACAGTTGAGAGTTCAGCTCAATCCCAGCACTACCTTCTTTGAGACACACCCATCACTTCAGCTGTGGGTCAGCAGTTCAAGAAACCAGTTTCATAAGCCTGGAAGCTGTTTGATTTTGATATCGTGATGAGAATTTTCTTCTGGATAATTGAAAATGTGATCTGGGGATGTTTTGCCTTCCACTAACAAATGGCTTTGTTTAGTATATAAGGCTAAGCCATTTTAACAATCTTAATCTGCTATGGAGGCTACCCCTTCTCTTCTTATGGCAGAGCTCGCTTTGAATGGATGGCTGATAGGTAGGTGTCCTTTGTTTTGTAACTGAAGATTGAGCCAGGTGACTTCTGGAGGTATATCCATTTCAACTCAAGTAATTGAAATTGCCTTCATTTCATGGCATACAGTATTTTAAAGTAATAGACTATGATACACGAACAGATTTTTTTCCCCATAGATTTGTGTTTCTGCGATCAAGCAAAATGTCTTTTATGTTCTACTGATCTCTAAAGCAGAATTGCTATTTAAAAAGTCTTCAAATATTAATGAACTTACATAGGCTGCATGTTTGAAATGTAGCCTATTCATAAATTAAAGCAGCTGGTTGGTATGAATCAGACCTGCCTGAGTGCTGATATTATATTTATTTGTAATGCAAACGGAATGTTGATAAATGCTAGGTTCTGAAAAGTTATAATGTGGCAAGGCAAGTGAATTATATTTGAGGACAGTGTTCTAGAATTGAAATAGATGATAGCATTCCAATTAAAAACAGGAAGCCATTAGGTTTTCCTGACATTAATTAATTACAATCCAGCAAAAGTTCAACAGCAGAAAGTTCCACCCTGAGAAGGTTAAGCATATACTTTGCATTTGAATCATCCATGCCTGCCCGGTGAAGTTCTAAATTCATGTCCATGTGGCACTGTTTTTTGCAACCATACTATTGGTAGCTACATTATAACTAACATGACATTTGTTTTGTATATAATATTATTTAACCACAATAGTATTGCTGTTTTTCTCATTCTTTGCAATTGAAACACCCTCATGTCTTATTTTATTTTTGTTATTTTTTGGATGGTGATCTAAAGCTGCCCTTCCCCCAATACAGTGCCATTCAGGTATTTCATATTACAGTTTTCATTGACATTAATGGTTAGCTATGCTGGCCATGGTTTAGATGAAGATTAAGAATAAAGAACATTTGGCAGGCACCATGTTGAGGGAGGCTGGTCTGATATGACAGTACTTTCTTAGAACATAGGCATTGCTTGTAACACCTATTTTTTGTTTGAGTTTGCAACCTGCATATTACACCTTTAAGAGGTTCCGATGGAAGGGACTTCGGATAAATGTCAGTCTCGTAGAATTAGCCAATTGTTCTCCTTTGTGGTCTCTGTGAATGCACACTAAGGGGCTAATCTGCACCTGAGCAGAGCAGTTTTGGAAGCTTCTATACCTTTAAGCACTTGGTGCCCGGACCTCCCCTACACCAGCTATATAACTCCGCCGCCCCCTGGCACCCAGTGCCTCAGTTCTTTTTTCAACCACTGCTGTAGCAGCAACTTCATTAGGAACTTTGCAAGTGAAAAAAATTCTATTCCTTTTCTTTTTCTTTGACCTCCCTTGTTCTTTCTTCAATAACAAGTTCTTTCTTCTGTCTAGGGGAAGAGCACCAGCTGGCATTGTGTATTCTTTATAAGAGCTTTACAAAGCCAGCTTTAGAGCCCTCAGGACTTTTCTATTAAAGAAATAAGACCTCTTTTACCTTCTTAACAAGGCTACCCCCCAGGCTCAAGAGTAACTGTTATCCACCTCTTTGCAATCTTCCTCTTCGTGTCAAAAAAGAAGAGGACAGCATCTGAGCCAAGTCCGCAAGGACTCCCTGCAGCTCCTGCCGCCTTCCCCACCTCTCAGTGATATTCCTGACTGGGGTAAAAACCTCTTTGGAGGTTGGTAATTTGGCGAGGAACAGCCCTCCTTCATCAATGGGTTCGTTCACACAGCTGCTAATTCCGGAGAGAGCTAGTTGCCGAGGCTGAAGATGTCCCGACTGTGAGCAAAGCCAGTTCTCCGGAGAAAAACTGTTTGCCCAGAACAGAGAGGATTCAGGGTTAGTGTGCTCCTAAATTAGGCAAAATGAGTCCTTGTTTTACCCCAGGCAACACCACTCCACCCTTTCACCAAGTCTGACCCAATTTATAGACTTTGAGAACCAAAATATAATCGTGAGTTCCAGGAATATGAAAATCTCCTAGTACTCAGGAAAATACTGGACTCAAGGTAGCATATTCCGTGGCCTTGAAAGAAAAACCAATTAAGTAATTCAACTGAGTAATTGTAGCAATCATTCTGTTCAAGAGGTCAAACTCCAGATATTGACTACATTTGTTTTATTAGAAAAATAAAGTTTTGAAAGAATTCAGTTTATGCAAAAGCAAAGCACATAGAAACATTTCCATAACTAACCAGTTAGAAAAGTAACTAGTTCCTGCTATAAAAAAATAACAAACTTACTAACTACATGAAATTAAGAAAGACATGCTTCCCCTCTAATTATAAAAACTACATCTTAAAGAAATTTCGTGAACTCCATAGTCCATAGTCTATTTAAGCATTCATAGTCCATTCAAAACCATACCAAACTTTCCAGCTTCAGTCCATGATGTTAACGTTCCCCGTAGTAATCCATTATGCGAAAAAGTCCTTCTCTCTGTCATCCATTCTCCATTTTCTCTTCACGCTGGAAATAACTCCCTCCTTCTTCTTCCCCGTTGTCAACCAACCAGGAGTAAGCAAAAGACAGTCTCACTCTGCCTTTCTTTCTCATGGGATCAGATGCATGTTTACCTTAAAGTGTTGGAATGTTTAGTCTCCCTACTAGGCCTCTGTCTCCAGGGAGACCAGATAAGGATACCAGTGTCTGTGAAGAAAACTGCATCTGGAATTTTCCAATACATGCATACAAACTTAAAGATGGATTCTTTCTGGCTAATTTCATGACTACAAATCCCATCTGAAACTTACTTTCTAGCTTCCATAACCAATGTTATCACATGCCACCACCAGAACTCACAAAATCCAGAACAGTGATGCTGTTCTTATTTTGTTAACTACTTAAAGTAAATAAGGTAACTATTGGTTATGCAAGGTAATTACTAATGTTTAACATTAATACACTTAAAATTGCACTTATTCTAGCAAAGCATTGAGGTAGTAAACATACTAATAGCAGCAAATAAATACATTCTTATGGTTAAGCACATATACTATTTGAAATACAGAAAATAAACATGTTAGTTACTACTAAAATAGTAATTACTCTGAATACAAAGTAACAATGCATTCTGACAGTACTTCAATGGTCAGGTACATCTGGATCTTCACAATACATTCGAGAAAGACCATCTACCACAACATTTAGTTTTCCAGGAATGTGCTGAACTTCAAAATCAAAGTCTTGCAAGGCTAGACTCCATCTCAACAATTTTTGGTTGTGAGATTTCATCTTCTGCAGCCAAACCAAGGCTCTGTGATCTGTTTGGAGGGTAAATTTATGCCCCCATAGGTAAGGTCTCAAAAGATTTAAAGCCCAGATAACGGAAAGTGCCTCTTTTTCTGGTACTGCGTAATGTCTCTCTCTTTCCAAGAGTTTTCTGGAGAAGTATGAGATTGGATAAAGATTCCCATCTTCCCCTTCCTGTAGTAACACAGCACCAAGGCCTAATACTGAGGCATCAGTCTGTAAAATGAATGGTTTGTCAAAATCAAGTGATTTCAGTATAGCTGCATCCATAGGTTTGGCCTTTAAGGCATCAAAAGCACCTTGACATTCCGGAGTGCATTTTACCTTGACAGGCTGTCTTTTCTTAGTTAGTTCTGTCAGAGGTGTAGCCAAATGACTAAAGTCAGGAATGAATTTTCTGTAGTAGCCAGTCAAACCTAAAAATGAACGTACCTGCTTCTTAGTTTTTGGAATAGGCCAGTCATTAATACAGTGGACCCTCTACATAAGGAATTAATCCGTATTGGAATGGTGGCTGCAAGTCGAAAAGTCTGTAAGTCGAATCTCCATTGACCTACAATGCACTGAAAACCGATTAATCCCATAACCAGTGGTTTTTATTCTATTTTTATTCCATTTTGGTTTTTTTCTGGTCTGTAAGTCGATTCTCTGGCTGCAAGTCGAATCTAAATTTTGCAGCCAGAGAAGTCTGTAACTCGAAAAGTCTGTAAGTCGAGCCGTCTGTAAGTCGAGGGTCCACTGTAGCTTGTACTTTGGCATGCAGAGGTTGAATTTCTCCTTGCCCAATCAAATGACCTAAGTGCCTGACCTTTCTTTGCATCAACTGACATTTGCTTGCTTTGACTGTCAGTCCTGCTTGCTAGATTCTAGACAAAACAGTTTCAATGTGAGACATGTGAGAATCAAAATCAGAACTGAAAATTACAACATCATCAAGATAAGCACTGGCAAACGGTAAACCGTGTAAAAGTTTGTCTATCATTCTCTGGAATGAAGCACCTGCGTTCTTTAAACCAAATGGTAAACGTCGGAAATGAAAAGTTCCCACTTGACTGATAAAAGCAGTCTTATCTCGAGATTCCTCGGCTAAATCGAGTTGCCAATATGCGTTTTTTAGATCGATTATGCTGATATATTTGGCCTTTGAAAGGCATTCAATTAAGTCATCCATTCTGGGTAATGGATATGGATCTGGCACTGTGACACTGTTTAACTTTCTGTAATCAACACAAAATCTTACTTCATCAAGAATTTCACCTAAAGCATCGCGTTTCGGCACCAGAACCACCGGTGAAGCCCAAGGAGATAAAGATGGTTCAATAATTCCCAGAGATAACATCTTTTGTATCTCTTGTTCAATCTGTATAGCATGATTGCCAATTGCTCTGCATGGGCTAGACCGTATTGGCTGGCTAGTCCCTGTGTCGATTACGTGACTGATCAAATTTGTGTACCCAGGTTTGTCTGAAAAAACCTCTTGGTATTGCTCTAGAATTTGGTATAGCTTTTCTTTTTGATCTGTAGTACCTGTTAAAACAATGTTGTCAGACCAAGTACCTGCATTCTGCAATTCAGTTAACATATCAACAGGTTCATGTTCAGATTGAAAACATGCAACATGAACATTGAAAAACCATTGCAGATCTATCTCTATACAATTTCAGACTATTATCACATACGGTAAGCCTTGGCTTTGCCTTTGGTGAAAGAAAGGGCCCCGTGCAGCTCCCACTGCCAGCCCCATCTATCAGTGATATTCCTGAGTGGGGTAACACCTCTTTGGAGGTTGATGAATTGGCATGAAACAGCCCTCATTTATCAATGGGCTCGTTCACACAGCTGCTAATTCTGGAGAGAACTGAGTGCTGAAGCCGGAGCTTCCCGGCAACATACGGCAGCCCTAGCTTTGCCTTTTTTTAAAAAGGGGGGGCCTGCAGCTCCCACTGCTAGTCCCACCCGTCAGTGATATTCCTGAGTGGGGTAACACCTTTTTGGTGGTTGATAAATTGGCACAAAACAGCCCTCATTTATCAATGGGCTCATTCACACAGCAGCCTGCAGTTTCACCTCAGCCGCCAGTGCCAGCGTAGGCTCAGGGGGAAAGGACTCATAAGAGTCGACCCAAGAACCCTGTGGCTATCAGACAGACCTGAGTATTTTTACTCAATAGAGTCCTGTCATGCTGACAAGTTTGAGCAGGACCAATCACTTTTTTGGTATAAGAACTATGAGCCTTATCCACCACCTTTTCCGCCACCACCACAGCCCCACTCTACCTGACACTGTTCTGAGCCACAGGCCGAGGAGCACTTTGTGCTTCCACCTACACCTCGAAGGAGTAGTGCTCCCTCAAACTCAGCTCTGCCAGCTGTTAACCCATTCCAACTCTGGTTCCATGCGAAAATATTGTGGAAGGGAATTTCATAATTTTGGGGCCAGATGAGAAAATTATCTAAGTCTGGAGGAAAAGGAATTAATTATTATAATAATGATGGTGGCATGGTTAATATTCACAAAAAATGGAAAGCTAATAATCATATTACTATAGTGGAGTGGTACAGGGAAATCTGGAATATGACAATTAATGATAAACTAACTTGTGAAATTAAGATTAGAAGAGGAATGACAAAACGTAATGATTTTAAACAAATATGGAATTTGTTTTTGACACATTTGTTTCAAAAAGTGAAGGGGTATATACTGGGAGAAGAACCAATGTACTACTGGAGAGAAACGGGGCGATTTGAAATATGAGAATAAAGAACTAGTCCTGAGGGAGGGGGTAGCACAGAGTGGAGAAGAGGGTTTGGTTATGTTGTAAGTGGATAAATGATAGTGATTTGTAAAATGGTAGTCTTTGTATATGTTTTTTTCAGTTTAATAAAATAATTTAAATTTTTTTAAAATATAAGTTGATATTGTTAGATTGCGTTCTTTCATTTTTCCTGAAATTAGGCCCATGCAGTATTGGCACTTATTGAAAGCTTATCTTAAACTTCCAAGCTTGAACTTGTGCAATAACATATTCAAGACAGAGGTTTCAGAGTAATGGTTCCCATGGGGCAGTGAACTTTTTTAGCCCAGCTGTTGAATGTACTTTAACAGGATTTGCTAAGCATTGAAGCTTGGAATGTATGACTAATCAACCATCTGACCTAGTGACAACTATTACAGTATTATAAAGTGCTACACAAGTGTGTCATTTTTACATTATATTATGTCAGATATGATGTATATTCCTCTATTAATACTGGTACCTCTATAAATACTGGCACTGGCATTTTCAAAAATACTTTTTCTAAGCAGAGGCTACAGTCCACAAAATGCCTTTCAGCATGGCACTATTTAATCTCTAGAGAAAAAATACCCATGTTTGCAATTAAATCTTCAGAATTATTTATTTCAAGAACAAAACATTAATAAATAGTCCTATCTCTTCTATTCGGCAATTAGTGTGTGCTTCTTTTTCCCCACTTTACTAATATCAACAGTATTAAAATCTTCATAAATTATTGTATTGTCTAACTCTTGACTTGTTTTTACTTTAACTTGGCTACCTGTATAGCAGACAACCCTGTTAGGGTATTTAGTACATATATGTTGGATCCTCAAGGGTTATGGCTTTTACCAGATAAAGTACTTTTGATTTTGAGGCTGATGAAACACAGTTCTGTTATTGATCTGTGCATGACACAAGCTGTCTTTCTGCTGGCAGAGTGTAGCAACATTTATCCAGGAATTTGTGAAATGTCACTTGGATCATGTTCATAAGGTAAACTGTGCAAAAAAACAGGATCTAAACGGAGAATCTATGTGGAATTGGACGTGACTGTCTTATCTTTCCGTCCTATATCTTAGGTCAGACAAGTGATATTTTTAACCCAATGGCTGCAGTTTTCATATTATGTCTCAGCAAAGTAGGTTTATCCTTTGAAATACCTTGTCCAATAAAGTCATACTGTGTTTTTACTGTTTTCAAATGCACTTGGGATCAGCATATTTTAAGCCAGTGAATGTGATCTGAACAACTGAAGTCAATAATTTCTATGCTGTTCAAAACAAATTGATGGTTCTTATACATCACAGAATAAAAGAATCTGTTTATATTCCCTGTAAAATTTCCTTGCGCGTCTCAATTAACCTACAGGTGTGTGTGTTTGTCTCCTTAAAATCTCAGCATGCACCATGGTCACAAAATCTATGTCTTTGATCTCATGGTAATATCATCCAAAAAAACTACCCTGCTTTGTGCACATGCTTTAAAATGTTTTGGTATGCATTTCAAAATAGCTGAATTATTTATTTTATAGTATGCAGAAGTACTTTTTAGTTTAAAAAACTGAGGTAGGAAATCAAATGGGAAACAAGATGTTAGCAACTAATGTTAGTTTCAAGGTGGGTTTTTATATGCACTGGTAAAATACATACAATTTTATATATAATGGACAAATTTTCAAATTCTTATTTAAAATATTGTTATCCAGATGACTGGGGCAGTAAGTATAGGAATATGTACAATAGTTAATATTCATTAAAAATGAGAAGTGATAAATGGTAGAAAGCAAAAGTTTTTCATTTCATTATGTTTTGTTATTAATCTGATTCCAGTTCAAATGTTTTTGTGCTTTTGAAATTGTTGCGAAAACAGCATCATCCCTGCAGAAGTGAGAGGTAGAACTGCATATCACAAAAAGTGAAGAGAACGAAAAAATCTTGGGTGGTTCTGAAACAGCTGTACAAGGACGTTGTAGTCCAGGAATTGGAGTGTATTAATGGAAAAAATAATTAGTAGATAGAAGATCAGATGGAATAAAATGACTAGAAATTGAAGTGGGTTAAGTAGTAGATATAAAAAGTATAGAATGAGCTGTTCAGTTGCCTGGATAGGTCATTTCTTGGCTTGCAATGAGAAATTATTTTAAATATTCACAGGAGAGAAAGTGAGAATTGCTCACAAGATATTACAATAGGATCCCTACCTGCAAGATCGGTATTCGCTGATTCACTTGTCTGCTGCCTGAAAATGCTAAATTAAAAAACAACACACAAATGTGTGTCCATGTGTATTTTCAGGGTGTGTTTACCAGACCTGGCCACTAGAGGGAGACAGAGACCATGCATTGTACAGCATTCAATACTTCCATATTTTTCAGTATCCACAGGGGTGCTTGAAACTGATCCCCTACAGATACTACTGTCCTACTGTACTGTATCTGGGATTCAGCATGTGTTCATCCTTCCCCCCCCAAAAAAAAACTGCAACATGTAGAAAATAGGAGCACTCCACACTGCACAATTCTGCTTCATTGTTACGCTCCACATTTTAAATGCCCTAATAATAACTAAGAACCTAATCATGTCAAACTTCTTTTTTTTTTATTTATGTTGGTGCATAAACTTGGATTATTGTGATGTTGAAAGGTCTGCCTTGGATTCGTATTGACATCATTCTATCATTTTTGAGATTGTATCTCATTACAGCTTCTCACACTCTTTTGTTGACTGTGAGGGCTACTCCATTCCTTCTACGGGATTCTTGCCCACAATAGTAGATATGGTAATCATCTGAATTGAATTTGCCCATTCCTGTCCATTTTAGTTCACTGATGCCCAGGATGTTGATGTTTATTCTTGCCATCTCCTGTTTGACCACATCCAGCTTACCAAGGTTCATAGATCTTACATTCCTGGTTCCTATGCAGTATTTTTCTTTGCAGCATTGGACTTTCCTTTCACTTCCAGGCACGTCCACAACTGAGCATCCTTTCGGCTGTGGAGCTACTTGTCCTCTGCTCTTCCTCAGTAGCATGTTGGACACCTTTCGACCTGAGGGGCCCATCTTCCAGCGTCATATCTTTTAGCCTTTTGTTTCTGATCATGGGGCATTCTTGGCAAAGATACTGGAGTGGCATTGCCATTTCCTACTCCAGGTGGATTGTGTTTAGTCAGAACTCTCCACTACGACCTGTCCGTCTTGGGTGTCCCTGCACGGCATAGCCCATAGCTTCTCTGAGTTACTCAAGCCCCTTTGCCACGACAAGGCAGCAATCCATGAAGGGGGCTTACCATCACAGGCCTGTTCTAATTTGTTAGTCCAGTGACATTTTTCAAGCTCTTAATAAGCAACAGGCATTAAAAAAAAGAACAGTAGCTGCAGAATTAAGAGGAGAATGATAGTGTCCATTTAACATGTATTCACAGATATGATATAGTTTGAGATCCCAGAAATAATATTTCAAAATGAGCTCAACATAATTTCATCAGATAATCAAAGATCTCAGAAAAATGTCATCTGTCCTTTCTTAATTTTATTGGTTTGTTCTGCTCCCCTGAGTTAACTTGCCATGTTAGTGCTACCAAGTTTCAAAATGAAAAACATTTAAATTTCCTCTTTAGTTAACCATGACTTATTTGTATTTCTTATATTTATCTGCTTCTATGAAATCTTCTTCAGAACTACAAATCCAAAAGGAAGGAATTTACTTAAGTATGGAAATAAACTAGGAAGTCACTTGGTTGTTGTTTTTTTTACCAAGTTTGCAGGTGTTCTGCTTATGCCAGAGGTATATGGAATGTTTGTGTGGTTTTTTTTAATTGACCTAAACATGTAATTGAGTTCTTAAGTAACAGGATTGTTTGCTGTATTGTAAACCATTAGGCTGGAATTGTGCATATAGCTGGAATTCTGATATTTAAACTAGACAGAAGCTGATCTAGAGTTGGAACTTACTATCTCCCTACAGAAAAATATTCGAGACTGTTGCGTTATGATCTTTACAGAGACATGGCTTGATTCTTCCATCCCAGGGGAGGTAATTGAACTACAAGGACGCAGAGTACATCGAGCAGACAGGTCTATTGAATCTGGGAAGAGCAGAGGTGGAGGGGTTTGTGTTTACACAAACGATAATTGGAGCAAAGATGTTAAAATAATGGACATGCCACCCCTTTTACCTGCCTCGTGAGTTTAATGTTGTTATAATAACAGCAATATATATACCTCTTGATGCTAACACAACCACAGCTTTGAGTTGTTTGTTAACTGCTATCAGCAAACAGCAGCAGGCCTACCCAGATGGAGTGCTGGTGGTAGCAGGTGATTTCAATCAAGCCAATTTAAAGACCGTCCTCCCTAACTTTTATCAGTATGTGGACTGTCCCACTAGAGGGGAAAATACCTTGGATCAGGTATATTGTAACATCATGCATGGATATAAGACGAAGCCATTGCCTAGCTTGGGACAGTCAGATCATATATCTCTTTTTTTGATTCCATCGTACAGACCCCTTGTTAAAAGAATCAGACCATCAATTAGAGAAATACAAGTGTGGCCAGTGGATGCAACTGAGCAACTTCAAGATTGCTTTAGGAGCATTGATTGGACACTGTTTGAGGAGGACAATGTTGATACTTATGCCTCGATAGTACTGTTTTATATCAAAAGCTGCATCGATGTTATTACTACCACAAGACAAGTACGAGTATTTTCTAACAACAAGCCTTGGCTAAATAGAGAAGTGTGCCTTTTATTAAAAGCCAGAAATGCTGCTTTTCATTCTGGTGATGAACTACAGTATAGAGAGGCCAGAGCTAAACTGAAAAGGGGCATTAGGGATGCCAAAGCTATGTACAGCCAGAGAATTGAACAACACCTTGAAAGTTCTGACACTCGCCGAGTGTGGCACGGCCTACGACAAATCACTGGTCAGAGTAACAAAAACAGTCTGTGTAGCAGCAGTGATTTTTTGGCTGAGCAGTTAAATCAATTTTTCAGCCGTTTTGAGGTGGAAACAGGAACAACCATTATTCCAGCACCTACTGTCCATAATACATCACTAGAATCTACCATCGACAGACAACCACTAGTACTGCAGATTTCAGATGTGAGACGCGCTTTCCAGAATATTAATATTCGAAAGGCAGCTGGACCAGATAGAATCATGGGACGAGTTGTTAGGGGCTGTGCTGCAGAATTAGCTGGAGTTTTTACGGATATTTTCAATCTATCCTTGTTGCAGTGTTCTGTCCCCACTTGCCTGAAGACATCTATTATAGTGCCAGTCCCGAAGCAGTCAGCTGTGGTATCTCCCAATGATTATAGACCAGTAGCTTTAACATCTGTTATTATGAAATGTTTTGAGAGATTGGTGCTGGATTACATTAAGGCTAGTCTTCCACCTTCTTTGGATCCATGGCAATTTGCATACAGGAGAAATAGATCTACTGATGATGCTGTGTCCATCGTACTCCATACTGTATTGAGCCACTTAGAACAACAGGGAACTTATGCGAGGCTGTTGTTTGTGGATTATAGCTCTGCTTTTAACACCATTCTACCAAATAGGTTGTTTTTAAAAATGATCAACCTGGGATTATCTCAGGAGATCTGCATGTGGATAAAGGATTTTCTGACAGATAGGCCACAGTCAGTAAGGATGGGATCCCACCATTCTTCTACCCTGGTACTAAGTACAGGAGCTCCCCAAGGCTGCGTGCTAAGTCCCTTCCTCTATTCCCTGTACACACATGATTGCACCCCACTATATAACACCAATGCAATTATTAAATTTGCGGATGATACGACAGTGGTGGGACTCATAAATAAGAACAATGAGTCTGCTTATAGAAAGGAAGTACAAAGATTGATATTATGGTGTAAAGAAAATCATCTCACACTTAACATCAAAAAAACTAAAGAACTCATAATTGATTTTAGGAGGAAGAGAAATGTACATTTACCACTGTACATAAACGGTGAGGAAGTGGAGAGAGTTGGTAGTTTTAAATTTCTGGGTACTTACATCTCAGAGGACCTCTCATGGACTATAAATGCCAACGTGCTAATAAAGAAGGCACAGAAGAGGCTGTATTTCCTGAGAATGCTCGGGAAGTTAAATTTATCTCAGCATTTACTTCTGTCCTACTACCGTAGCACCATTGAGAGTGTCCTAACTTATGGCATTCTGGCATGGTTTGGGAGTAGCTCTGTAGCGGACAAAAAAGCTCTACAGAGAACCATTAAAATTGCCCAGAATATCATCGGGCTCCAGCTACCAACCCTGGATGACATCTTCACATCCCGCTGTCTGAGGAAGTCACACAGCATCCTGAGAGACTCTTCCCATCCTGCTTATAACTTTTTTGAACTGTTACCATCTGGCAGAAGATATAGAACAATTAAGACTCGGACCACACGTTTTCTCAATAGTTTTTATCCTAGAGCTATAATTGCAATTAATAATGAGCTTAAAGACCACCAGTAGTGAATAATTAGTCGGACTGTGTTACTTGGCCTGAGGTGTAGATGTTTGTATTTTTAGTGGGGGACTTCTAGTGGGTGGGGAGTGTTTGGGGAATGTTATGTGTGTGCATGTGTCTGGTCTCTGGGTGTCTGTGAATTTCGTTGTATGGTATACTGTGTATATACTTACAATGACAATAAATAATTATTATTATTATTATTATTATTATTATTATTATTATTATTATTATTATTATTATTATTATTATTATTATTATTATTATTATTATTATTATTATTATTATTATTATTATTATTATTATTATTATTATTATTATTATTATTATTATTATTATTATTATTATTATTATTATCTCCTCAGCAGTGAGAGATATATAATTGTGATGTTTATTTGTAGGTGAACTTTGCACATTCCATATGTAGAGATACATGCGTAGAAATGCATGCATCATAGCCAAGCTCTTCAAAGTACTAGACTGATTCTTATTACTTTTGCCTTAAAACAGTAGATAAAAGAAAGTCAAACCTCAGTAAGTAGTTGTGATCGGGGTCCATTTCAAATTTTGACAACCCCTCGTTTTGTGTGGGAAATATCACAGGAGATGTCTTCTTAATTCTAACATCTTTATCTTTATTATTTACATGATAGTCAGCACTGTTCATAATTGGAACGAAAACACTTAACTCTGGCAACAAGCCATAACTGTCCAGTACAAACTCCAGCTGAAAGTCTGTTGAACTCACAGAGGTGCTGGGCCAAACTTCTCTGCGTCGGTGGGTTTCCGGAGGGGTGCGCTCCTCACTGCACAGATGGTGCCGCAGCATGGGTGCCGGGCCCAGTCCCCTTCAGGTGTGCATGTGGGGGGGGGTTGAATCTTGAATCTGGTTGGATCACCTGGCGTCCTCTCCCTTTTCCCTTCGGGAATGCTATCATTGACCACTCCAAGGTCTCGTATCTCGCTTCGCCTGATTCCTTATGGGGGGGGGGTCCTGGGAGCAATCCCCCTAACTTCAGGTTGGAAAAATCTCTTAATAATTCTTGGGTTTCTACTTTCTTATATCCACTTAGCTTTTCCAGCTCTTTTTTAATGTTTCCATGAGTCCAATTCTACCTCGAACTGCCGCTCGCCTTGGTTACTTATACTTTTTTCCCAAACTGACAGTTCTCGCTCCTCCCCCTTCTGACTCCCACGCTCCTCTGCCAGACATATTTCCACTTTCCCCTTTCTTTCGGCTCTCTCCTCCTCCCCTTCCTCAGTCATGTTTTCCTTTGGGTCTGACTTTAAACCAGCACTTTCTGGTTCCAATCCTCCCATTCCACCCTCTGTCTCATGAGACGGCACTGTCTTTCAGACCTCCTTCACAGTAGTATATGCACAATAATCTCAATATCAGATCATGAGTTGTTCAAAAATAAAACAGATGATAGTGCTGGAAGATTAAACTTCCAGGTTGAAATGCAGACAGATAGCTATTAGTAAGGGTGAGTATGAGCAGTAGTGCTGCTAATGCAGAAATGAGTTAAATGCAAAAGGACATTTGGTTGTTGATGTATACAGAGGTACAAGGAAAAGTTAATACTGCATGTCACATATAATTGGAAGTATGACATGTAAGAAGTGTGAATCAACATAAGCTCAAAATTGTAAAATAAGAAACAAAACAAGTATTTGTGGTAGTACTTATTGTGAGCAAATTAAAGTGGTAATAGAACATTTTCGTTAAATAATTGCCAAGTGTTTTACTTTGGAAATAACTCCGAAGAGTAGCTCTAATAGAGAGGTGAGAGCTATCACAAGCAATTGGGGTCAATAATGCAGCATGTGACTGAATGATATGTATTAAATTTCATGGAAAATGTATCAACATTACCATCTTCAAGTCCATGCTCCAACTACAGATGCTGAAGGATAGGAAATAGAATGTTTTCATGAAAGTTTCCAGCAAGAAATCACACACCAAAATAGGGTGTGCTGATATTCTAGGTCACTGGTTCTTAACCTTGGGTTACTCAGGAGTTTTGGACTGCAACTCCCAGAAGCCTTCACCACCAACTGTGCTGGCTGGGGTTTCTGGGAGTTGCAGTTCAAAAACATCTGAGTAACAAAGGTTAAGAACCATTGTTCTAGGTCACTGGTTCTTAACCTTTGTTACTCAGATGTTTTTGGACTGCAACTCCCAGAAGCCTTCACCATCAGCTGTGCTGGCTGGGGTTTCTGGGAGTTGCAGTTCAAAAACACCTGAGTAACAAAGGTTAAGAACCACTGTTCTAGGTGACCACGGTGGAAAAGCAAAACAAAACAGCATGGCAGAATTTGGTGTAAAACTCAGAAATGAAGCAGAAGAGCAAATCATAGAACTCTATGAAGCCAGCAATTTTTATACAGTGGGGTCTTGACTTGAGAACTTAATCCATATTGGAAGGCGGTTCTCAAGTCAAAAAGTCTGTAAGTCAAGTCTCCATTGACCTACAGTGCATTGAAAACTGATTAATCCCATAACAGGCCATTTTTGTTCCATTTTGGTTTTTTTCTGGTCTGTAAGTCAAATCTCAGTCTGCAAGTCAAACCTAAATTTTGCAACCAGAGAAGTCTGTAACTCAAAAAGTCTGTAAGTCAAGCCGTCTGTAAGTCAAGGGTCCACTGTACTGCAAATATATACATACTTCAGACAGCTGGATAGATAATTGCACATGTGGATGTCATCAGATGGCCAGGAAAAACACAAAAAAATTTATAGAAGTACCATACTATGCTCCTGATCTTTATTTTCCCTATCAGGAGCATAGTACAGTACAGACCACAAACTGTTACTATGAAAAATAAAGAGAAGCAGAAGAAAAAAGTTAAAACACTCTTAGTGCCAAAATATAACTTAAATAACATTCCTAGGAATTTAAAGATCCTTTAATGAACAGGTGTGCATTATTTGATTGAACATAAACTAGAAGATCCATAGAATGAAAGCTGGATAGCTCGGTGGTTTAGGTATCTGGCTGCAGAGCCAAAGGTTTGGAGTTTGATTCCCCAGTGTGCCTCTTTGAAAGGGGATGGACTCAATCCATAAGGTCCCTTCCAGCTCTGCTGTTTTGTTGTTGTTGTTAAAGCAGTGTTATTGAAGACAAATGCAAAAAGACTCTCTGTAGTCAAAAGAAAAGAAAGCCACCAGTGGATGACTGATGAATGTCTTAAGAACATTAACAATAGACAAGAAGGAAAAAGAAAAATGGTCAGAAATTGAGACAGAATCTTAAATGCAATAGTTCAGTAACTTCAATGTACAAACAAGGATAATTATTAAATATCAAAGGTAGAAGAGGAGGAGGAGGAGAAAACAACACAAAAGGAAAAACAAGATACAGTGGGGTCTTGACTTGAGAACTTAATCCGTATTGGAAGGGGGTTCTCAAGTCAAAAAGTTCGCAGGTCAAATCTGCATTTCCCATAGGAATGCATTGAAAACCATTTCATCCGTATCTGCTCTTTTCCATCCATAGAAACTAATGGGAAGCTGTTATTCCGCCTTTGACCACTAGAGGGGGATATTTTGTTTCTTTTTTTCTTAGGTCAAGAAAGGTTCAGGGAAGGCAGGGAAAATACAGTCCAGGCAGTACAGTACCAGGCAGTCTGAAGACTGTCTCCCAATCCATTCTCTAAATGCTGGGAGGAGTGAGGAAGCAGACAGGAACCCTTTTCACTGGCCAACAGTTAACTGAAAGTTCAAATTTTGCACTTTCCCTGTCTCCCACGTGGTTTTTTTCAGTTTTTTTTAGTTCGTAACTCAAATCTAAGTACGTAAGTCAAGTCAATATTTTCCTATGAGAGCAGTTCGTAAGTCAAAATGTTCGTAACTCGGGCCGTTCGTAAGTCAAGACCCCACTGCATCTCTTCCATAAGATCCAAAAACTCCAAGAGAAATCTAAGCCTAGATTAAGGAAGCTGAGTAGGCAAATATGTTATTTGATCAGAATAAAATAAAGATGAAGCAATACGCTGAAGAGACGTGAAAATAACATGTTTTCAGAGAAGAATCCTTTCAAGAACAACCTGGAATTTTAGAAAGTGAAGTGAAAATTATTTTCAAAGCAGTTAGAATAAATAAGTTGTCAGAAATAGAAGGGATAAGGATAGAGTTGCTTGAAGTTACAGACACTGAACCTATCAAAATTTTAGGGGAATGTACCAACAATATGGAAAAACAAACTGTGGTCTACAACGTAGAAATATCCAGTGTATCAAAGAATTTCAGGAAAAAATAAATTTGTCCTTTATAGATTACAGTAAATATGTAGCAAGTACCAGGAAAGAAATTTTGTTCTTTATGAGTTTCTGAATTTTGCCATGCTGAGACCACCCACTGGTGGCCACTGCTGAGTTTTCCAAACTTGCTGGCATATTGAGTGTAGCACCTTAACAGCGTCATCTTCTAAGATTTTAAATAGTTCGACTGGAATGCCATCATCTCCACTGTCCTTGCTTCCTAAGGCCCACTTGACTTCACTCTCCAGGATGTCTGGCTCAAGGTCAGCAACCACACTATCTGGGTTGTCCAGGACATCCAGATCTTTCTGGTATAATTCCTCTGTGTAATCTTGCCACCTCTTCTGATGTCTTTTGCTTTTGTGAGGTCCCTACTATTTTTGTTGTTTATCATGTCCATCTTTGCACAAAATGTTCCTTTAACATCTCCAATTTTCTTGAACAGATCTCTGGTTTTTCCCCTTTCTATTCTTTTCCTCTATTCCTTTGCACTGTTCATT
The DNA here is from genome assembly GCF_051106095.1 of Pogona vitticeps. Taxonomy (NCBI): domain Eukaryota; kingdom Metazoa; phylum Chordata; class Lepidosauria; order Squamata; family Agamidae; genus Pogona; species Pogona vitticeps. Next base: position 221,152,428 of record NC_135784.1, on the reverse strand, counting down.
TAAGAAGGCCCTCTTGTCTCTCCTAGCTATTCTTTGGAAGTCTGCATCCCATTTTCTGTGACTTTCCCTATCTCCCTTGCATTTTGTTTCCCTTCTCTTCTCTGCTATTTGTAAGGCCTCATTGGATAGCTTTCTTGCATTTCCTTTTCTTTGGGATGTTTTTGGTTGCTGCCTCCTGTACAATGTTACGAGCCTCTATTTATAGTTCTTCAGGCACTCTGTCCACCAAATCGAGTTCCTTAAATCTGTTCTTCACTTCCACTCTGTATTCATAAGGGATTTGGTTTAGATTATACCTGACTATCCCAGTGGTTTTTCCTACTTTCTTCAGTTTAAGCTTGATTCTTGCTATAAGAAACTAATGATCAGGGCCACAATCAGCTCCAGGTCTTGTTTTTGCTGACTGTACAGAGCTTCTCCATCTTTGACTGCAGAGAATATAATCAATCTGATTTCGGTATTGCCCATCTGGTGATATCGATGTGCAGAATCGCATCTTGTGTTTTTGGAAAATAGGGTTGTTCAGCCCCGGTAGATCTCTGCAGAGCTGGATCCTCAAGGATTTTTAACCCAAAAATGTTCATCAGTAGCAAAATTACTCCTCTTCCCTCTCCACCCTAAATCACAGTGCTGCGAAGAATAATCTTGGGGTAAGGTGTGTGAGCACATTTTTTGTTATTTATTTATTTATTTAAAATATTTTTACTCTTACTTTCTCCTTAAGAAGGACCCAAAGCAGCTTATATTATTAAAAAACAATATTTAAAGCTAAAACAGTAAGCATACAAATACTAAAAAGGACCAAGCAAATATCACACTGAAAAGTAGTAATCAAAAGCACATTCAAAGGAGTATGGCACAACCAACTATTTAAAAAACAATAACACTTAGGCCACCTGTCACTGAGGGAAAACATGCCTGAAGAGAAAGTTTTTTGTCTGCTTGTGGAAGGGCGGCAAAGAGTTTGTTGAGCCAAATAAAACTTATTCATTCATTATAAAACTGGTTTTTCCCCCTTTGGCCCTTGAAAATGTGTGAATATATGATGTGGCCCTCATATTGAAAAGTTTAGACAGCCCTGTTCTAGACTTTGGGAACAGCCACCACTAGTAATTCTGTACATACGTTTGTACATAGTTTTTGCATCAGGCCGTGGATAATGATAGAAAGGGGAACATAGTACTTTGTAAGGAATAAGTGCCCTAAAACAGAGGTCGTCAATCCCTGGTCTGCGGCCCAGTGCTGGTCCATGGCGTGATCCAGATTGGGCCATGGAGACAGACCTCCCGCCGCCCCCCGCATGCACTTCCCTCCCCACAGTAGCTTTGCGTGTGTGTGCCAGCGCCGGCATGAGCGCTTCCCCCACCCCTTCACACATGCACCCATGCGAAGGCGAGCAGGCGCTCCTGTGCATGTGTGAAGGTGGGGAGTGATCACACCAGTGCTGACACGCGTGCATGCTCCCCAACTGCTTTGCCCATGTGCCCAAGAGCACACATGCATGTGCCCAAGAGTGCGGGGGTGCCCCACTTTTCTCAGAGGCTCAGCTGGTCCATGTTCCCAAAAAGGTTGGGGACTGCTGCCCTAAAATACATACATATTAAAATATGTTCTTTCTAATATCTTCCAAAAGGACCTATATGGATTAATTATATGTTATACAAGAATATAATCATATTTGTATTTGTCATAATTTGTAATGTGTAATTTTAATGTAGGAAATAACAATTTGCAAAATCTTCATTTATGTGTGTGTGTGTGTGTGTGTGTGTGTGTGTGTTAGAATGATGTATGAACTGAACCTATAGCATGCATCCCATCAGTAGAAAAATAGTTATATTTAAAAAAGTATTTTTAAAGCTTTTTCCCCATTATCCTTGAGAATATATGTTTCTCTATTGGGATGTGGTTTAGGATGTAGTTTAACAATTAATTACAGATTGGTATGTTCAGTGCTTTTAAGCCGCTTTAAAAGCTGCTTTGTTAATTACAAACCATATTTAGTGTGACCTCATAATAATGTAACACACCTCAAGTGTCATGACTATGCTGCATTTGTTGAAGCAATGCTCATTTATATTAGACTACTGAACTTCAAGGGGAACAAAGTCTTGATAGGCAATTAGCAGTAATTAGGAAGATTCAACTCAATGAGATGTCAACATCGGATTGCTTTTTTAAAAGAGTTGAATGTCAGGGACTTGAAAATAAACTTCTCCTGACATCTAGGTATGCTATATGAAATATGAAAAGTTAATTTAACTGTTCTGCTTATTATTCATGCACAATATTATTTTGTCATTCAGGTACTTATTTGACAGAATGCATGGAGTGTTAAAACTATGCTGCTGGAATAAAAGATTAATCTACATTGGCCAATTAACCAAAGGATACTTAATGGTCTCTAAAGGCTGATGATGTTTAGCAGCTATCTAAAGTACTTTTAGGAAGTTCTCATTGCCTTGGTTTGCCTGACATTTTGTGGCATACACTATTATCTTGCAGTAGATATCTGGAAACAATTTACAAATTGCAGTCTTGACATTGATTACTATTAAGACATCTAACATTGTATTTTTCTTCTTTTGCTCTGTGCACTTTCTTATCTTAGAAGATGCCAATTTTTAATATATATATTCCCCCATATAGTTATATAATGAAGGAGTAACACTTTATTCCTTGCATGTGAAAAGTATATCTAGATTTTAGGGATTTGGTTTATTGATTTTTTTAATAGCCTCTTACCTGAAATCATTTTCTGGCAGGCCTAACCTGATGTCTCCTGCTAGTCTGTTTGTTTTCCAAGTTGAAAAATATATTTGACCTATAGGGGAAAGCATATATATACAGGTAACAGCATCATGTGTTTACCTTGATACAATATAGTGCTGTAATTTTGCAGATGACTAGTGAATTTGTGTGATCATTCATCAGTCCACAGTAGCAACCAATTTCTCCTACCTTACATCTCACCAGGAAGAAATACTCTTACTATCTCACTTCTTTCTATATTTCCACTGATACGTCATACCAGCTATCCAAGTAGTGATGTCAACTACAGCAGCTTGGTGGTAGAAGTGAAGCTGGAGAGGAGGTGCATTAGACTATCTCTGGAAGAAAATCCAATAATTGGGAAAATTACACTTTACTATCCTGTTATGTTCAGTGGTGTTTCGTTATGTATACTGCAAGCAGCTAATGTTTTGGAAAAGCCTAGAAATTTTAGACACTTAATGTTAAGCCTTACAATTGCAGGTGGAAATTTTTGACATTATAGCAGCATAATAGGCTAGTTGCAGTGACCTTCCATATAATTTCTTTCTATACAATGTTAGTAAATTATTTATTACTGTAAAGACTTAGACCCAATATGCCTTAGAGATCGTCTCCTTTCTTGTACCGCATTGGAGTCTCTGAGGTCCACTGAAGGCATCCTCTGCACTGCAAGAAGTTAAAAATACAGATAATGAAGAGAGGTACTGTTAGGACTGTTTGCCCACTTCCATATTGATCTTCCAAGGTGGAATATATGCTTATTTTGCCTGCCTTTAAGGTTTAAGATCCTAAAGGCATGGGCATGTTTCAATGTTGGTGTGTTGAGTGAATGAGCGTGTTTAAAAATCTGTTCATCTGGGAGGTAGGGTTTTTTCATCATCTGTTCTGGACCTGCCCAGTGTGGAAAGCAGGGTTTTAAAATGAAAGCAATTCAACCCCTACAAAACAGAACCTAAAGAAATAGGGATGCTATCCTGTAAAAATAAATGTTTTATATAAGCAGTTTATTCAGTATGAACACTGAATGCTATTCAGATGCATAGATATAGTTACCCACATTTTTGGGGGAAAACTTGAAAATGTATAACAGTTACTGTTACAATACACATCACTTCTGCCAGATGGGATGCGCAGCTGAACCCTCGTCTCCTCGCCTTATGGAATGTAAAATAGGGTGATCAATGCCTTTTTCCTTAATGGAAATATGAGTAAACTTGTTTAAATTCTTTATGAAAACTTCAAGTAGAGATAGAAGTGTTTTTAAACGGTAAAAGTCTCCCTGATTATCTGAGGAATGTGGTTTCGCTTTTGTCCGGAAAGAATGCTAGAGAAGTTAAACAGCTAAATGAACTGTTAAAGATGGCTTGTTTTCTGGGTGCTATAAATCTTTGTTCTGCTTATGAGGAAAGGAAGAGATAAGAGAGTTAAAAGATGGACACGGGAACCATCAGACCGCAGTGTCGAGCATTTAAGAAGGGTGGAAGAGGAACAGCCCCCCTCCCCTAAAGACGCTCCTGGAGAGAAGACTCTGGAAGCTGTTGGAAAAGAGGAGGGAGGGGCTACCTGTCTTACTAAAATTAGCATGGAAAAACAACTCTCTGAAATAGCTGCGGGTGTAAAGGGGCTGGAGAGCAAAATGGACAAAAAAATGGAACAGGTCCTTTCCAAAATGGACTTTTTGATAAAAGAGAATCAGCAGTTGAGAAAGGATGTTAAAACACTACAGGGTGAAGTGGTAGATATTAAGGGAAGCCTAGAGAAAATGGAGGCCAGAGTACAACAATTGGAAGATTTCCAGGGTGAACCAAAAAAGGAACATCAGAAAATAGATGATTTGAAAAGAAAGGTTATTTACCTTGAGGATAACTCCAGATGTAATAACATCAAAATAATGAATTTTGAACATAAAGGAACGGATCTTAAGCAGGAAGTGGTGGACTGGATTAATTGTATTATGAATTCCTAACATCTGACAGAAGAAGATAGAGAGAGAATACATTTTGTTGGGGATCCCAGAAGCAAGAGACCAACACCTATAATACTGAAATTCTTCAACAAGTTAAGAAAGAGCAATTTTGTAAGGTCATCAAAGAAAAGCCAGAATTGCTAGTCTAAAGATTAAATCCAGTTCAGATTTACCAGGATTTAAGTAATGATTTTATACAGTGGAGGAAAACAATGACACCCATCACATCAATTCTAATTAAGAATGGAAAGAAATACAACTGGGGTCATCCTGTCTTTCTTAAAATATGGAAGGATGGAGTCTTACACAAAATCTACTCTTTCGAAGACGGCAAGAATCTGTGGGGGCTCTGGCAAGAAGATGAAAGTGACCAAGGTGCAAGCAAGTAGACCTGCAATAAGTGGTGGTTTGAAAGAGAACATATTCTGAATGGAAGAAACAATTGGAGGTTATCGGACACTTGATGACTCCTCCCCTCCTGCCCTTTTTAAAAAATTCTTCTTTTTTAAAAACACAGTAATTGGCCCGTGGTTTTTATTCCCCCCCTTCCCTTTTGCTTGTTTTCCCGGTAGGCTTTTTTCCTCCCACCTGTGGGTTCTTTTCTTTTCTTTTCTTTTCTTTTTCTTCTTTGCCTTTTTTAACACAGTAATTGGCCCGTGGTTTTTATTCTTTAACATTTTTTCTCTTTTTTCTCCCCCCCCCCTCTTTTGTTTGTTTTTTCCGGTGGGCTTTTTTCCTCCCCACCGGTGTGGTGTTTTGTTTTGTTTTTAAAAGTCCGTAGTTTTAAACAACTTACTCAAGAGGGTACTTCTTTTGTTCAACTTGTCTTTTTAACATACTGATTCATCCTTTACATTATCTAGAACCATGTTGAAATCTCCTGCCATAATCACATATCCCTTCCTAACCTTCTCCATCTCTTTAAACACAATTTTATAAAATTCTTCTTGATTCATATTCAGTGCATAGATGTTTACTAATGTATAATCTTCCCCCATTTGACCCCATTTGACCCTGAATTACCATTACTATATTTATTGCTTCATTTACTGTAAATTCACAATGTTTAGATATTAATATTGCTACCCCTTTAGATTTGGAAGTCCCAAATCCTTTTTCATTAATGTTTATATTTTATAATTTCAACTCATTAACTACATACTTCAAATAATGTGTCTGTTGTAGATAAATAATGTCAACCTTATTTTCTTCAATAACGATTCTATTCTCCTTCTCTTTGTTACACTCCCTAGGCCTTTCACATTTAAAGTAGCTACCCTTACATTTTCCCCCATATCCATTCCATATTCTGTCTTCTATTCGGTCCTGTTGTGCATCCCACAAAACAACAATACAAACAAAAACACCTTTAAAAACCCAAATTCACCTATTCCTCTAACTAATCTCCTATCCCTAACTTCGCCCTCCTCACATAAACTCTTTTCCTCCCTCCCATTTCCCCGCGCCTCACTAAAGTTTGACATGAAGGGGGGGAGACGTCACCCACACCAGTCCAGGTCCCTGCCAAATCCTCATCCTATTTCATCCTACCCTCTCTCTATATATATAATATAATATAAAATATAAAATGTGAAATTAAAAACCCCTTCTTAAAGACAATGTTAAACATATGGTATAAATATAGAAAGAATTTATGTTCATCTAACTCTCCATTGAGATTCATGACAGAAATAGAGATTCTTTTTTGTGGCCTCTGTGAATGCACACATATGGGTATTGTCTGTGCCTACGCTGACTCTCTCGGAAGATTCTAGAGCTAAAAGTAACAATTTTATGGTGTGATCCTCCACAAGGTATATGCTCCTCCCACCCACCATCTTCCCCGGTTCCTTTTTTCCACTGAGCTGAACCGTTCTCAGGAAAGATTGAGCGCTTCGCTAGCTGCCTTTTGGCTATTTTTCTAGGCTCCTTTGAGCTTTTGTTTGTTTTAATTACCTACTTAGTGATCCTCCGCATCTTTTGTTTGCCTAATTGGCTCCCCGCGGTCTTTTTATTCCCTTTTTCCCTTTCCCCCCTTCCCCCCTTCCCTAGTTCTTTGCTTATGGCCTCACCGTCTCCTTTTAAATGGTGTACAACCTGTGCGAATAAAATTGCACTTTCTGACGGTCATAACCAGTGCCTTTTTTGTTTGGGTGAGGAACATCCTACCCATTCGTGCCCTGCTTGTAAAAATTTAACCAAGCCGGCACTTAAACAGAGGCTCCAAAGACTTCGGTCTTACTTTTGGCAAACAGCCATGAAGCCTACTTTGTCCTCAGAAGCACCTAGATCTCCTGCCCTTTCAGCCGATAGACTTCCAGCGGGCCAGTCTACCTCTGATTCTACCTCCGTGCTACCAGTTAAGGACACTGCTGAAAAAGCAAAATCGTCTGGTAAGCACAAGCTGCCCTCTTCTCAGAAGTCTCGAGCTCATGATCCCAGCTCGAAGAGAAAACCTAAACCTGCCTCTAAGAGGCCCAGAAAGGACAAACTTCCCAGAGTGGAGCCCCCTCAGCCTTCTCTGCCTTCCCCTATCCTCGAGGAATCGTCCAGAGAAGCCCCTGATTTAGCCTCGGATGGAGATGATGTCCATGATGTTGCGCCCCCCCCCACGATGCCGCCCCAAACCCGGAGCATTGGCCTCAATGCGGCTGCGCCACAGTCCAGCCCGGCCTCAGCCCATTCCAACCCTGACTCAGGGCGGGCAGCTGAAAGCTCAGCATCCAATCTGGAGGTACCCCCTTCGCCTCCACGGAAGAGAACGGAGAAATGAAAGCACCTCTCTCCACCGAGGTCGGTCCCATCGCAAGGCGATTTATGCCCTTTTCCAATGGTACCATACCATATTGACCCCTTCATGTGGCAATCCTGGTACGAGAGGTTCCAGCCTGAGCAGGCTAAACGGCCAAAAACGACGCCGGAACTCCCCCATGCCGTTCCCATTGTGGACTCAAACCGCCTCCATGTGACTGCCTCGGCCCCGGCAGTTCCGGCTCCGCCCATTCGCCCCTCGTCCCATCAAAGCAGATGCGAGACAAGATTCACGAGGCCCTACCAATGTGTCCTGCACCCTCGATGCCGGACCCGGTAACATCTCATGGCCCTTTCGAAGCCTTGCCACCCCAAGGGCATCAAGCTCCCACGATGGAAGGCTTTGGCCTATCGGACTACCCTTCGTCTCCAGGCTCCCCTGCATCTTCGGAGGCACAACACTCTCAGTCCTCCCATGAGCCCGACCTTCCCCCTCCTATCCCAGATACGAAGGGCAGCCATGCTTCATCCTCCTCGGATGACTTCTCCTCCTATTCAACCCTCATCTTTCAGATGGCACAAGCTCTAAATCTCGACACTGAACAATGTCGAGATTTAGGGCGCTGATGCCGACCCGGTGTTCAATGACATTAACCAGGAGCATCCCGTTCCTTTGAGTCTCCCCTTTAACAAGTCTATCCTTCAACTTATCAAGGACACTTTGGGAAAACCCCCTTCAATCATGCAGATCTCTCGCTGCACCAATGGCCTCTATAGGACCCATGGTGCCGATGCCGAATTCCTCAACAAACATCCAGTGCCTAATTCTATCATCGTCGAGTCGAGTCAAGCTCGATCTCAGGCTAAGTCCAAACCTACCCTCACCAATAAGGATCGCAGGAAAGTCGACACGATGGCCAAATGAATTTACTCTCTGCAAGCCTTCTTATTCAGAAGCATCAGTTATCAAGCAACTGTGGGCGCTTTTCAGCGTCATCTTTGGAATCAAGTCCTTCCTTTCATTGAATCATCTCCTGAACCCATGAGATCCGACCTCATCAACATCCATTCACAGGCTATTTCTCTCGCCAAGTATCAGAGGATTGCGGCGCGACACTCCGCTGAGGCTGCTTCGAAAACTCTAGTCACCCCTATTTCTATTTGATGCTATGCCTGGCTTAAATCCTCCACAATCTCTGATGACACCAAGTCGAGAATTGAGGACTTTCCTTTTGATGGTGCCGGCCTGTTCAACTCCACAACTGATGACACCATGGAAGACTTTCATAAGAAGCATAAGACTGCACGCTCTTATTCTGCCCAGCCGTCTTCCGCCTATCAACGGCCCTTCTATCATTCAGGCCAGTATCATCCTAAACAATATCAAAATCAAAGGTTTGGACACATGACTCTGCCCTTGTAACTCCGGGTCCATAGAGTCCCTGGAGCACATTCTTCTCCATTGTGCCATGTACAATGACATTCACTTTTCAAACCTGTAATTGATCCTTCATAGTTTTACTGGACGGGCAGAAGAGGCAATCTTGTACAATCTTCTGCTAGGCATGAATAAAATCTACACCAGAGAGAGAACCAAATTTATTAGTTTATTAATTTAGTGGCATTGAACTCAATTTTAAAAAAACCACTGCCTAATCTTATTGGATAGAATTAATTATTCCTTTCTGTATAAATTACAGATTATGGGCAATGGCTAGTGTTACCTTGAAACTAACTATGCGCTGCTATATTCTGCTTGCATTGAGGCTATTTGACCTGTTTCATATGGGGTATACAGTATACCCCCATCTATCTGAGCTGTTTGATGTATGTTTTTATGCCAATAAATGTGATGATGATGATGATGATGATGATGATGATGATGATGATGATGATGATGATGATGATGATGATGATGATAAGTTTGTTTCTTCCTATTCTTGATAGCTGAATTATGGCTTCTTTGGACAGCAGTTTTTAGTACAATAATATCTATGAATAGGAATATGCACAATGCTTTGTGAAATATGAATTACGGCTGCTATAATTTAGCTTCCCTCCACCTCAAGCAAATGGATACAAGCAAGTTGCACCTAGCTATAGCTTGAATTTCTCTTCTGATAGTATAAATCTTTTGCTGTATCTTGAATTCATCTTTTGCACACATAGCTCCTTTATGCTACATTCAGTTGTTACACCTGTGAATACAGTACATCAGTTGCACAATTTTTAATAAAATCACTGGAATGTTGGTATTCATTCTGACTGACTGATGGTGTGGCTACAATCCATTGCATTTTAAACTCATCTAGACTGTGTGCATTTGTAGTTTCCTTTCAGATTTGTTTAGATTTATCAGGAGGCAGCAGAAAATGCTGAATATGTAAAGATTTAAATGACAAAAATTAAAAGTTTTCAGTTTTTTAAATGGAGACATTTAGCATGTCTGTTGAATACTACCAGTAGAGAAGAAAAGGAAAGAAATTTATATTAGAACATGCAAAGAAATACAAATTACCTTCCTCCTGCCTTTCCCTTTTGCCAATGTACTTTCATATTTTTTCAGTATATTTTCCCAGTTATTTTTCCCATCTGTTTTCTTTCCATCAGTTTTTGTTTTTGCTTTCCTTTCTCCGGTTCTTTCATCTTTCAGCCTTGTACTTTTAGAATTACATGCTTATAAAAGATATCAATATAATGGTATAGTCTATTTCTTATCTCTTTATTTCAGTACAAAATATCCTGAACCTACAGTTAGCTGTTCTAAACTGTGCTTCTTTTTATCTAATTGGAAGTCTGCACAAGGGGAGTTTTTTGGTCCTCTGAGAGATTGCAGTACCATTTTGTCTAATTGTTCCTTATGCTAAACTACCATATTATAAGCATCTTTGGAATACTAAACTAGTACTATTGTTGAGTGCTTTAGGAGCTTTTAGCTGTTATGCCATTAAAAGCTTGGTGGCTTTCTGCTGACTACAGACTGATAAAATATTATTCCAGCTATTACAGAATTTTTTAAAAGTGCTCCTACCTTCTGCATCATAGCAAAATCAAATATTGACTATTTAATCTGCGCATTTTAAGGCATGCTCTGCTGCATCATTTAAACGGAATAAACTGTCTTCATCTATTGTCAATCAGATTCAATAAGATTGAAATAGTTTGTTTGCATGCTATTCATTTGAACTAAATCCCTAGCAAGCATCATCTGTTAATTGGACTTAACATTCATGTTGCTAAATGAGAAGCATTTTGGCTGCAGTGTGGAGTGGTAAGACCTACCCAGTGGAATAAACAACTAACATCTGCTATCTTGTCCTGCTCCAGCTTGGCTTTTACCAGTTAAATGCATTGGCCCTAGGGTCAAGGTTATGGAATTTGTGGTTCCTTGGCTGTAATGTGTGTATGAGGAAGAGAAGAAACAGACTAAAGACTAGCCAAACAGAAGCTCTGTAATACATATGGCATGTTTTGTTAAAACCTCTACAAATTCAATGCAAGCTACAACACTGTGTTCTGTAACATTGGCAGCAGAATATGCAATTAAATTTATTCCAGCAGACATATTCAATCAAAATTTAACCACAAAGAGAAATTTGAGAACCTCTCAGTATTTTGGTATATGTGCCTCAAGAAATACATGGGAAAACAGTAATACCTTTCTTTACAGCATCCCTGTTCTCCTTTGTTGAACAAATAGCATTATATGCAGCCAGACCCACATCCTTTTCTTCCTTTGATATCTGTATCTGCTTGCAATTTATTACTTCAGCCAACTCATTTACAATTTGGAAAATACATGTTGCATATGTCATATTTTGTAATGCAAAATTGTAAAATTCTACAGCATTTAATATCAGCTGCATATTGAATTGTTTTTATTATTACTTTATTTGGAAAACAGACCCTTGTGTCCAACCTGACTGATTTGCAGCAAGAAAAATCAGGTTTGAAAGGAAAATTGGACCACCTGACCCAATCGATCAAACTGAGAGAGGACCCATCTCCTATGACATTTGGCCATTCTGGAACAGCACCAGCAATTCCACTGAAGAATGTAGATTTGGAAATAAAGCAGCTGCAGTGTAAACTGAAGGTGACAGTCTACATTGTGGGATCATTGTAAAAATATACACTACAGTTCCTAAACAGGATAATAAGTATTTAAAAGCTGAAATATGTGTGAAAATAAAATGCATTTTAAGGAGTGAATAACCTTTCTATTTAAAAGGTTGTCACACAGCTATAATTAATAAGGGTAACTTAACATTCCGTCAAATAATATTGAATTCACTTGCTCCATCCACTCAAAGATTAAAGTAAATAAATCACATTCTAGGACTATGATTAAATCTGGTTTCTTGAAACCATTATGCAGGAGATTTGTACTTAAGACCAATCGTATGATTCCACTCTTTACAGGATAAGTAGGAAGTGTGTGTTGATTATTCTAAGAATATTTATTTGACATACTATGCCATATAAAGTACTTTCGGAAGAGGTACCCATGTTAGTCTGTGCTGGCATATCATGCCATACCAAGAAAAATTTTAAAAGAAGACAGTACCTTAAAGACTAAATACTGTGTATTACTATGAGCTTTTGTGTGGAAGTGAACTTGTCCATGAAAACTCACATTAAAACATAGCAGTTAATCTTTAAGGTTTTTTTTTTTTTTTGCGTTCTTCTGTGGCATATATGAAGTATATGAATTAACAGTTTCAGAGGAGATTAAAATATTTCTACTGTTGTATCCCAAATAATTAAATATCACCAGTTTTGTGTGAAGAGAAAAAGGCCCAATGCTTGTATTTTCTCCAAACACTGCCATTTGTGGTACAGAGATTTGGACAAAATTTGTCTAAAATTTCAGGAAAGTCCCAAATCAAATCAGGGAACCCTTTTAATCATCTTCATGAAATTTCATACACCAATATAACCTAACTTATGACATGTTTCACTTTTAAGTACTTAGTCTTTTCCCTGATTTCCTGCAGCCCATAGAATTGCAGTGTGAGTGTTAATCATAACAAAAGGATAGTACCAAAAAGGAGGAGTTTGTGATATCTGAGAGGTGGAATCCTTCATGATATGGGAGATTTGACTGCAAAGTGGAGCCATGTGGTGTCCCTAACCACTGTATAGTATGAGAAGTTTCAATGTTATTTCCTTGTAGAAACAAGTGGTGGGGAGTGTGCGTTTTTGGAGGGGAGCAATTTTTTTTATTATAACTGGTGCTCACAAATACTGCAATTCTACCTCTCAATGCTGCTATGTTCTGAAAGCTTTTATCCCGTTTGCCCAAGTGAATAATTTAAAGAGACAATTATGGGGTCAAAGCTTAGTTTCAACACCTTGGGCAGGAGTAGCTGTTGGTGGAAGAGTCGAAATGAAGCGCAAAGTTTGATAGTGTCAACATTTATAGACTACAGCTTTGCACTGCACTCCTGCCCAGAGGTACATAGGTTTTTACTAGTCCAGTCCAAATTATCCAGTATTCTATTTGTGTTGAGGCTTCCTGTGTTTAATTGGGTTTGTCTGAGGTAAATGGTGATTTTTCTTGTTCAAGAATGGAATCTCTGGCTTGTGGTTATATGATGTGTAAGTTAAGTTACAAAAATGCTGCATTTAAGTGACCAAGTTTTGAATTGAAAGGCAGAGGTTGAACTGAGATTTGAATTTCCTTACTTTAGGAAGTATACTCTTAGCCATAACCTTTTGCTTTAAACTGAAGTCCCCCTCCCCTGCTTTTGGAAATAGATGCTTTGTTAGCAGTTGGCATGTAAGATTCTAGAATAGCTTATTGTAGTTTGTCTAAGTGAAGGTTGTGATAGTGCAGATTTCACAGTGCAGATCTTCATCCATACAATTAACAGTGCAGGTGATGCTCTTTATATGATCACTGAACATTAAAACCTATTTGGATGTTGGTAATTGGAAATCTTAGAGAGCTAGTTGGTGCAGTAAACAAGAACTTTGTAGCCCTAGATTCAAACCCCCACTCAACTGTAGGATAGATTTGGTGATCTTGTGTCAGAGCTATGTCTCAGTCACAACAGTGGTATAAAAATAAAAGGTGGTGTGGGGGTGTCTATGTATGGTACCCTGAACTCACTTTCAGAAGGAAAGCATAGAAATGTAACAAGCAAACAAAAACTTTTTAAAAATTCTTCTGGGAGTCTTCAGAGTTTGTCTTAAACATTTATATGAGAGGTCTGCAATAATTATCCATCTCTAGTGTTTAGTCATTAGAGTCACTCCTTCAGTTCATTTCCATGTTTACACCTGTTTCCATGTTTACACCTTCTACAACATAGAAGATGTTTCTTTATATGTCCCCTCACATGACAGGAATAAATAACAGATATCTTTTCAATATATACAAATATGCCCTGTATCAAAATATTATAGCCCGTATCCTACTGCTAGTCCTGACAGGGGTAGGAGTATTGACTCAATGGGATTTGTGTACATAATGACAATCAATTCATTGGGTCTACTCTAGTTGAGACTAGCAGTACGATACTGGAAACTCATTTTATAAGTGGAACACTTATGTCTATATTTGTAGCAAGATGTGACTTTTGGTTGCCTTTTGATTGTTAAAGTGGGATGGATACAGAGAGAAAAGCAGTTGCATAAAAACCTTATCACACCATCACTCTGCATCGTTCACTGAATTTATGGGGTCTTCAAACAATAACGCTTTCTAGGTTTTTCTGCTACTTCTTCCCTCTTTTTCTTTTCTTTTCTTTCGTTTTGCAGAAAATACATTGAGAGGGAAAAGATGGAATGGCTGCACAGTGGCTTTTGTTTGCTAGTGTGAGGGCTCCTCTGTCCAGAAGTATGTTACTGCTACTGACTCTGAAATGAATAGCGTATGAATGGGCTGCTTGTCTGCTCTTTCCTCTTTTGTTTTTTTGTGTGTGGTTTTTTGTTGTTGTTTTTTTGGTGGAAACACAGATAAAGAAAAAGCAGTGGAAAAACATAGGAACACTGCAAATGGAAGAACTTATTGGCCAAAATCCTATTTCTGGTCTAATTCAAATGACATAACTTTTGGTAGCAACTTGGTAGCAAGTTGTGAAGGCATTGGACATTATTATTTTTTATGCACTGAGCTGCATGATTCAGTATGTAACTGATAATGTCTACAATGACTTTGTAACTTCCAACAATTCACTGCCAAAAGTAACACCAATATTAATACAATATGTATACCCTCATAAAATTCCATGAGTCAGGAAGAGTCATTGCATGATAAAGACCTTATCTGAAACCACTATCAATGTATCTTCTCCCAAGAACAGCTAAATCTGGGTCAATAGATTTCAGATACGGTATATATAATGTTCATAATCTGTTTTATTATATTAATGGATGCTATCCTACCCCTTGTCTTTCTTTTTATCTGTAAAGCCTCCTTGCTCTCTCTGAATAAAATTCTTATGACATTTCTTGTCTCACCTACATATGTTAAAAATGACAGGTGGCAAACATCTCACTTGATCAGAGTTAACCTTTATAGCATGATGATGATCTGGTTTTAGTAAGTAACTGGAATCCTAATTAAATATCCCAAGCCAACGTGCCTCCCTGATATAACTTGTTGTGTGTTCTTGAGATTGTGTTGCTTTTCAAGCAGGCTCATGGGATATGTCTAGGAAGTTATGTTCCAGACATAACTGTTTCTGTGCAGTAGAAATCAGTATTGAGAAAGGCATTTCAGTATAGCAGCTCATTAACTACAGCTAATTATAAAACACTTCTCTTTAAGATGCCACTGTGTGTGCTCACACAAGTTTTGTCCTGGAACTTTGGCACAGAGAATTAAAAATGATAAGCATTTGATTGATGACCCAAGTTAGGTGATGTGTCAGACTGTCTGGGGGCCTGTCACAAAACCCACTTTATTTCTGTACATGTCTTAACTTCACCTGCAGAATTTAAGAGAAGCAAGCCAAGACGGCAGCATATTAATGTATTCTTCCCTCACCATACTTCCAAAAGCCAAAATGTAGCCACACATGAAGTATGTTTTGAGAGCCAAGATCTTGCTTCTTAATTTAAAGATTTGCTTCATTTCCTTTCCCCTGCATAGCAAAGTTGTTTTCCACGGGAAGTGCTGACTTTTCCTTTGGGCATATGTACACATACTGTTGTTATAATAAGTATTGCTGTGTAAGTCTGCAGAGACCTACACAAGTGTCTATTTTACTGCCAGTATGTAAACTTCTATAACTGGGTGTTATACTTCTCCCTTAATGAAAGTCAAGCTGCACAGGTAGTCCTAAAGAACGTAGGCTTTTATTCTGTTACCATTTATCATTTTAACTATTTTCAGGTTAAACATCATATATTTCAAAACTAAATGTCCAATGCAGAAACTCTGGAATCTCAGGCTTGACCACATAAAAACTTTTCATTCTGAAAAATATACATAATAAATGATTGCAGTTCTTTCTTCTGTGCTGAAAAATCCTTTCCTTACCAAAAGAAAGCTCCTGTTGAAGTGCACTGTGACAGAAGAATTATGACTTGCATTCTTTTTTGTCTCTCAAGAGCATAAACTAAACATTATTCTTTATCCCTTACATTATGATTGTGTTTATGATCATAGGCCCTTCTTTAGAAGAGGACAGTTAGAGATTGAAGTTGTGTTTGCATTCTTCACAAACCTGATATTATTTTTTATTTCATTATATGAATGTTAAAAGCATTATTACATCTCTGCTGTAAAGATTTAACAAAAATGTAAACATGTTAAGGCACTGTGAGAATAAAGTATTGCTAGATTTTAATTGGAGGGATAGCCAACATTTTATTATTAAAAGTATAAATGAAGGTGCATACAGTATTCTAAAATATTTTAGAAACAATAGTTTATATCTAACTCTTCACATTAGAATCTATAATTCCCTTGAGAGGAACAAAGCCATGTGCAGGATTCCCATTAATGTTAATAGTGTTACAAGCCTGCAATGAGCAGGAAACACTTCACTCCGTTTTACACCTGATATGAAAAGTCCCTGAACTCAAACAATGACTGAACCCACAAATGTATACTTATAGTGAACTCCTTTATGCTGTACATCTGCAGCCAGTAGTGATCATAGAGAGGGTGAATATAATGAAATTAATGCTTTCAAATGCAATAATTTCATGACCCCAATTTTAGCTGTTCAGCATTAGCAAAAATGTAGAGGGAGAATTATTTTCAGTTTCTAAGAGAGTTCTTTTTGTGACCATTCCCTTTCTTCCAGAATTGCTTGAAATACTGTGTGCCTCATTTTAGGCTTATTGGTCCCATATCAATCTGCATTCAAGTTTGTTTTTTTCTAGATAGTGTCTAGGCAAACAGGGAACTTTTACAGGACTAATGGTTGCATTTCTGCTGCTAAAATTCCAAAGCCTCATATTAATGATAGGAATTTAGAAAAGGTAGCTCAGGATATGAGAGGATATCAGAACAGGAAGTGATGCAAACAATGACCATCTCTCTGTGTGGCTAAAGAATTATATGGGACGGTACCCTCAAAACATGCCTGGCTTCTCTTGAAGATCAAAAGGCTGCAAGAAAAATGGATCTCATAGGCATGTGCTCTTTGTTCCCCAGCCTGATCCTGTAAGAAAATTCCTGTAGGCTGACCGAAACAGAGGTCTTTGAGAGCTGTCAAATAAGATTGAATGTCTTTGGATCTCAAGTGGCCCATTTTACCTACAATTATTTTTAAAAAGTGTTAAAGTTTTTCTAAAGGACAACTTTTCTAAGTACTACCACAATAGAGCTACTTGGATGGGTAGCAAAACCTTTCAACCTAATAAGAAAGAACTCCAGTTGCCATGACTCAACTTCCATATAACCTCACCTGGATGACTGAGACTCTTCACAGATACACAATGACGGAGATATTCTTTTGTACTGTGATCTGCTTTGATTACAATATAATGATTACAATAAACCAAACTGTTCAACAGTAAATCTTTTGTTTGGAAAAAAGATTGTTATCAGTTATACTTTGAATAATTTTACATCCCCACCATTGAGGCTCTAATAAATATTTTATTCAATCTAGACTGCAAATAATGAAATCACTAAACATTTGTCAACTATTAAAATGTTGAAATATGAAGTCCAAGGAAAGGAAGAACAGCTGCGAGAACGGCAGGAAAAGTAGGTTGAGTTTATCTGTTGTGTTTGGTTCCCCCTACTGGTAGAAATACAATTATTCCAATAGCATTTAAGATTGAGTTTAGACGTTTCTGAATGTGATCTTTCTGTGTGCTTCCCTTGATCTTGCTTTTTTGTGCATACTCCAGACTGTTCAGGCTTTTGAGGGGAAAAGAATACATGTTGATGGCATATCTGCTTTTTAATAATGAATTGGTAATTGAGTACAATTTCTGTATTTCCAGAAGGATACCACAAGTCACATTTCAGACTGGTTCCAGAGTGAATTTGGCTATTCTTGATGTAAATTACAGGGCAGCTAAAATCAGTCTTTCAAATACAGTGATTCTTTGCCTGAGAACTAAGACACATGTCAAGGTTTAGATGCTTAATCTAGATTATCCAGTTTTATTCGTAAACAGTGCAAAGGGGCAAATTAAGCTTATTTTTTTTAGCTCATTAAATGGCACATATTTGTAGATAATTTGTCTAGTTAAAAATATTGATAAATAACTATGGCCACTACACAGTAATGTGTATCTTTAGAAACAAAAAACATTTTATTGTTGAGGTTCCTTTTCCCTTATATATAAGGGTATCTTTATGAAGCTAGAGCAATATGCACATTTTATTGATTAATGCCTTAAGATACATGGAAAGAACATAGAAGCTCTGTTTAGATTTTGTATTCATATATAGCTATGTCATATCATTATTTTAGATAGTAAATATTGAATGTGCTTGCTAGAAGTAATCTGCTTGATTGCCCCCAATACACTGATGTGTCCATTCAAATGTAAATTTCTTCTATCATTTTTTTACTATGCCATGGCTTTCTTGCTGATTTTATGTGGTACTGATATGATATCAAGAGGAATGTACTATATATAATCATCAGCCTGACTTGCTTCATTTGGATAAAATAGGCTAGCCAAAAGAAAATAGTTACAAGTAATAGGACAATAAGTATATATTCTTCTGTCGCATGTCAGTGAAAGAGCATTTTTAATTCCTTTTCCACACATTCACTATTTAAAAGTGATATATATCTTTAAAATGTTTTACCCTATGTGTCAAAGCAGTATTATTTTTCAAATTTGTGCATTGCTTTTCATATATTACTGTTCATTTTTCTTTTCTTTTTTAAAAAATCTTGTATCATAAAGCTTTTTGCATACTGAATAGTGCTCCATAGTAATGACTGCGAAACGCTAATATAAATATTTCAATTTTCCTTTCTGTGGCAACCTACCTTAAAATTAAGTACTACACTTCGCGAAGAAGTGATTAAAATTAAGTAATAGGCCGAGAAGCTATTAAAATTAAGTAGTATTCTCATTTTATCTGTTCCTAATTATACCTTTATCTTAGTTTTGGTTATTTTGCATAAATTATTATGTGTTTTATTGTTCAATATTACTATTCTAAAAATGTTGTGCTTCAGAAGTCTGAAGAGTTTCAGTTTATTTGTTATTGCCTTTATAGATGTAGAAAACTTCATCTCTTCTCAACAACTTTGGAATGGCAAATGGTGCAAAGATTAGCACTCACTGGAGTCATGTGTTTTAATTATTCAAAATAAGCACATGCTAGTACAGTAATGTTCAATAAATCTGTGGGTATTGCATTTTCCCCTTATTCCAAGGATTTCCCGAATGGAGAGAGACATAACTATGAAAAGGCATTTAATAGACGATTGGAGACTGCGTATGAAAGTAAATCAAGAAAAGGCGA
Organism: Pogona vitticeps; assembly: GCF_051106095.1. Classification (NCBI taxonomy): domain Eukaryota; kingdom Metazoa; phylum Chordata; class Lepidosauria; order Squamata; family Agamidae; genus Pogona; species Pogona vitticeps. The sequence goes on along the minus strand of NC_135784.1, from coordinate 221,133,031 downwards.
AAAGCTTTAAAGAAATGATACAAACTCTTGAAGAAAAGGTATTTTGTGTTTGTTACATATTTTAATCCAAAAATAGAATTTGATACATATACAGACTCCCCAGTCGAAACAACCTAATGAGATTATTGTACAGTTTTGAACACAACCTGCACTTTAAAAAAATCTGTGATATTTTTATTTAGAAATGGCATCAGATTTTTTTGGTTAATTCCATTTGAGCACAGAACTAGTACATCTGTGTTCTCAAAATAGTGAAATAATTTGAGAACTAAATGTTTACTGTTTGAAACAGTAATGTGGTATACAGTACCATGAGAATTTTACATGCTTGGTTGCAAAATAAGAAGTGTATTTATTATATGTCAATATTTCTTCTGCTTATATAATAATATTTTTTGTAAAAATATGGCTTGAAATGTAACCTTATAATAATATCCATGTGTCATCCATTCCACTATTATATATTTAATTATTCAATTTTATGTTGTCTGCAGGTTGTTTTCCCCATGAATATTTAATGCATTTTTAGATCCTTAAAGGAAATTGGAAGTAAAATTGCACCTTCTTGACATTGTCTGTGCAGCATATTTTGTCCCATTCTCCTCAGTAGACAAGGCACATGTAGAGGAATTCCTAAGGCTACAAGCCGAACAACCCCCGGATAGAAATATAGTTTTGGAGGCAAGAGTTGCTTTGATTCCCTTTTAAAGCAGATGGAAGCTGCCTAGTTCACAAAGTAGCCTGTGCTAGCAGTCATCAAACAGTTGTCAGTGGCAGAGAGAACTCCTCTCTTGCACCTTGAATCCAAGATTTTATATTATTAAGAAATCATCAGCCCAAGAGAGAATGGGAAGAGGTGAGGTGGGGCTGGGTCAGGGAAATCACAGACAAGATAAAGGGGATGCAGTATAAATACTGTTTTCTTTCTCAGGATGGAAAAAGCATTTTAGAGATATGTACTTTGTTTTAAGTATTTCTTCATTTAAATTTTTACATTTTTCAGGTAATATCAGAGTGAGAAAACATCTATCATTATATATCATTGATATATAATTATATTAATATATAATTTGAATAAAACGTTGCTGCATTAATTTGATGATTTCCCCCCCACCCCATATGCAGGTACTGTTTACTGGAGAATTTTATGATAAATATTTGTTGCCATCAGAATGTATCTAAATTTCCCACATTCTAACATCTGGCTACTTCTTAAACAACTATGAATGTTGCAATCCTGTGGCCAGTTGTGTGTGAATAATCCTTACTGATTTCAGTAGAAAAAAATTCATGTATTAACTGACAGCACCCTACATTTCCACCCAAGTTAGTAAATGAAATGCATAAAATTAAATGCAATTGTTATTTTGGCAGATGGTTTTTAGGTTTTCCATTTAAAAAATTTAAATGCTTTCTCTAATAGTAGTGATTCTCTGGGTGTTCCTTCAGGTAAAGACACTGACTGAAGACTGTTCAAACAAAAAAACATCAATTGATTCACTAAAACAGAGGCTTAATGTAGCTTCAAAAGAAAAAGCACAGTATGAAGAGATGTATCGCAAAGCCAAACAGGAGTTGGAGAAAAAGGTGCATGGTTACAGATTTTTTAGAATAAAACATTTATTTTCTGCCTAACCATTTTTTGTTACAGATAGTTATATGATCAACACCTTTCCATTTTTACTCTGCCCGTAATAACATGTATATAATCTCCTAATTTGGAGCCCAAAGGGAGCCACAGGCTTGAGTTTACAATAGCTGAGCATGGCTGCTGAAGGTGGGACATTTTGGAAGTAGCTCATTCATAGGTTTGTCATGAGTTAGAAGCAACTTGATGACCTATGACAACCACAGATGTGAAGCCATTATAACAGTTGGGTGTGATGTCGGTAATATTAACAAGCATCTCTGAAGTTCTGCTAATTGAATGTATGCTTTGCAATGTTAACTAAGAAGTGTATGTGTCATGTCAAAGACTCTGATGCCTGAACATGACTCCAAGAGACCTACTGAAGTCTATAGACTTCTAGGGAAAAATCATAGCTGGCATTTATCCCAAAAAAGGGTTAATTCCAGAATGAAACCAGACAACTTTTTCCAATCATAATCAAAATTCATTTGAGTATCAAGGTATAGATAGTGTCATTGTTGCAATAATTCCAAGCAACATCACCTTATTTAATTCTGCAAACTATATTCCTCTACATTGCTTCTATGTTCCATAAGCACAAAAATATTTCAAAATGTAATAAGTTAGCATCTATTGAAAACACTTCTACAGTTATGAAAAAAATGTAGGCAAGAATGATTAAAAATATATGAAAACTAAATTTAGGTTGCGGCAAATACTTAAATCACAATTCAATTCAAAATACAGTAAAAATATATTTTAAGAGTGAAAAAGAACAACGGGAATGTTTCAGTTACATTCTAAAAATGCTAGAGTTTATAGCCTGGCAAGCCACATTGAAACAGCAAAAGGAAGAGAATACTTCTCCAAAACACCAGAGTTCTTAATGTATTAAAAAATAGCCTCTAAGCCAGTGGTTCCCAACCTCAAGTTCCCAGATGTTCTTGACTAAAACTCCCAGAGGTCTTCACCAGTAGCTGTATTGGTCAGGATTTCTAGGAGATAGTCCAAGAATATTTGGACACAAGGTTGGCAACCATTCCTCTAAGCATATTAAGAAAACATACACAAAATAATTCTGAATGCTCATCCAGCCAAACCAGTTTGAATCCAAGAAGAAGAAAAATGGGATGAAAGCTATTTTCTTCTCCTTTTGGATTTATACATTTTGTTTTGAACAGAGCATGAAACTACTCGTTTTATTCCCCTGAATGTCAGAAATGCTTATCTTGGGCATTTTAAGCATCTCCTCTAGGGCAAGCATGAAGCTTGTGTCAGTTTTCCTTGTAACACACAACAATATGGGTGTAACAAGGAATCAATGTTTTTTGTTCAGTCAATGTGCTCAGGGTCTTATCCTGAGTACAGCCTGAAATCCTGCAAAGGAAATGGTGCTTAGGCTTAAACCAGATGTGATACACTGAAATGTATTGGCAGATGTTTTAAAGCTCAAATACACAATGTGCTTTATGTTTAAGCAGAGGAATGGCAGAATGTTGGGACTACAGTGGTGCCTCGCAAGATGATGTTAATTCATTCCGCGAAAAACACTGTCTTGCGAAAACATCTTCTTGCAAAAGCGCGATTCCCCATTGGAATGCATTGAAATCTATTTAATGCATTCCAGTGGAAAAATTGTCATCTTGCGAAAATTGTCCATAGAAAAATTGTCTTGCGGAACGCGGTTCCCCATTGGAATGCATTGAAATCTATTTAATACGTTCCAATGGGGAAAATCGTTGTCTTGCAAAAATCGTCCATAGAAAACATCGTCTTGTAAAGCGCAACAGCAATTGCAAAAACCAATCATCTTGCAGATTAATGGTCCTGCGAGGCAATCGTCTTGCGAGGCATTACTGTATATAAGACAGTGAAAAGCCTCTGTCAGGTAAAAAGTAATGTACAGTGGTGCCTCGTTTAACGAGTGCCCCGTTTAACGATGAATCCGCATAACGATTCATCTTTTGCGATCGCAAAAGCGATCGCATTACGATGTTTTAAATGGGAGGAAATCGCTTTGCGATGATTGTGGGGAAGCGCTTCCCCACGATCATCACAAAGCCCCCACTGATCAGCTGTGTTTCAGGGGGTGGAGAGAGCGAGCCCCGAAGAACAACTGATGGGCGGGTTTTTTTGCGAAGCTGGCTTTCCAGCCAGCTTCTCAAACCCCTCCCCGCCGCCCGTCAGCTGTTCTTCGGGCTGCCTCTCTGTCCGCTCCGATCTCCAGCCCGGGTTGCCAGGGCTGGACATGGGAGTGGAGAGAAAGGCAGCCCGAAGAACAGCTGATGGGCGGCGGCGGGGGGGGTGTTTGCGAAGCTGGCCGGGTTCGCAAACCCCTTCGAGCTTCGGGCTGCTTCTCTCTCCCCTCCCATGTCCAGCCCTGGCAACCCGGGCTGGCGATGGGAGCGGACAGAGAGGCAGCCCGAAGAACAGCTGACGGGCGGCGGGGAGGGGTTTGAGAAGCTGGCTGGAAAGCCAGCTTGGCAAACCCCTTCGAGCTTCGGGCTGCCTCTCTCTCCTCTTCCATATCCAGCCCTGGCAACCAGGGCTGGAGGTGGGAGGGGACAGAGAGGCAGCCCGAAGAACAGCTGATGGGCGGCGGGGAGGGGTTTGCGAAGCTGGCTGGAAAGCCAGCTTGGCAAATCCCTTCGAGCTTCGGGCTGCCTCTCTCTCCCTTCCCATGTCCAGCCCTGGCAACCCGGGCTGGAGATGGGACAGAGAGGCAGCCCGAAGAACAGCTGATGGGAGGGAGGAGGGATTCTCCCCTCATCCACTTGAGCTGCATGAAAATGCCGGCTTCGGGTGGATAGGGGGGAGGAGGGATTCCCCCCTCATCCACCCGAGCCGGGCTAAAATGCCAGCTTCGGGTGGATAGGGGGGAGGAGGGATTCCCCCCCGCATCCACCCGAGCTGGGCTCAAGGAGGGGGGAAGCCGGGCTGGCTAGCTGGCAGTGCTTTGCCATGATCGGTTCCCTGCTTGGGGAACCGATCATGGCAAAGCAATGCTTAACAGCTGATTGGCGGTTTCAAAATGGCCACCGGCTGTTTTGCCTCACTTAAGAGGCACAGAAAATGGCTGCCCCTATGGAGGATCTTCGCTGAACGGTGAGTTTTCAGTCCATTGGAACGCATTAATTGGGTTTTAATGCGTTTCAATGGGCTTTTTTATTTCCCTTTACGATGTTTCCGTATAGCGATGTTAATCCTGGAACGGATTAACGTCGCTATGCGGGGCACCACTGTACAGGTAATGCACAGAGATACTGTGATGTTGGAATAAACAAGGTAAAGATATTTTTATAGATACAAGTACTGGTTTTTGAGTTGTAAAAAGTAAGCAATGAGTTGGAAGCTGAAAATGAACCATAGCATCTGGAATCCTTAAGGTTGATGTTGTTATTAGCCACAGATTTTAATATTTTATTAAAAGTTTCCTATTCCCCACCCCTAAGGTTCTGAGGCTCCGTAGGGATTTCTTTTGACCCGAGGAAGCCTGTGGGGACTAATGGCAATGATTGTAACAAGATCCCCTCTCCCCATTAAGGCAGGGCCTCTGGCTACTGCAGGCCGTAGAGAACTGCCAAAGGAGAGCCTTCCCTACTAGAGGACCTTGTTTTTCCCCCCACTGGTGACACAGCCAACACAGAAAAGTGTGGGGAGGGTGAGGACCAGGCCTCCAGCCTGCAACAGGCCCACCAGAAAATGTCCCAGGTAAGCCCTTGCCACACAAGAAGGCCCACCCAAGTACCATGACCCCTGCAGGAGCAGTTAGAGAAAATGGAGATGAAGCCTAGAGGCAAGGCTGTGCCACTATCCAGCCAAGCCTCCTAGGATCCTGGGTCTGTCAGACCTCCCCATCCCTTAGTCACCCCCCCCATGCAGTCAGAAACAAACACCTAGGCAAACACGGACCCACTTAACTGTTCACAATTCTGCTGTATAAAGATCTGTTGCATATCCTGCAAGTTCCAATGAACTCTCTATCAGTCCTAGGCCTGGCACATTGTCCTGCTCCCATGCCACACCAAACAAAGGCCAGTGTTGTGGGCAGGGAGGGCATTTAAATCCTATATTGCAATGCAGTGCCATGTACCCTCACATCTGGTCTCCTTTGGGAGGCAAAGACAGACATGCCCCAATCTGCCCTGGCTTGGGGCTTGGCAGAACAGCCCTGGCATAGTATTTGTTCCATTTGCCTTCAACCTATAGAAGACTGGAAAATATGTGAAGATTACCACTTGGATGTGGACAGTGACAGCAGAGGAAACTGACCGTCATGGAGGCTAGATCCCCAGTCTTAAGAATCTCCACAGGGTAAAATAAATGTAGTACAGAATCCTGAGCTTTGAGTTAGATTGAACAAGGCACCCCTCCCCCAGAACTGAGGTGGCTGTAGCAAGAATGGGAACTGGCTAAAGGGCCCAGATTAGAAAATCAGAAATATCCAGACTTGTTGATTGACTGCTAGTAGCCCACCATTGCTCAGCAGGAATTTCTGTTTCTCTGCTCCTCTCTGAAGAGGGGAGTTGTCCCCAGATGAAGGGAAACCCACTCCCCCCCCTTTAAAAACCTCTCAACAAGTAAGGCTGTAGCATTCACCCCTTGTTCTGCAAAATAAGTCATGTATTATTCATGTCTTTGCAAATGTGGTGGAGAGGCGGAGCGAGAAAGGTTAAAAGGCGGAGCCTGAGAGGAGTCATTCAAGAGTCGGTCAAAGTGAGAGTCAGAGTCAGGGGCAGAAGAGATAGAGATTGAGTTAGAGAGTGTTAAGATAAATAGATAGAGAAAGTGGTTGCGAGAACACCACCCATATCTCCAAGGAGACTTTCGGGGGGGTTCCGGAGAATGGGATGGATACGAAAGACAGACAAACCACAGTACTGCTGAGTAGAGCCCAGGGGATCTCAGCCGGGTCTTGTCTATTCCTTCTTCTCCAAAAGCCACACTCCTTTTTAAAACCAAATAGCCAACACAGACATAACCATGAGATATACTCAGATTAATCTGGGCTCTAGAGATCTTTGGTAGCATACACATAAGGCCAATTAATATTCATCAGCTAGTCTGAACAAGAAACAATGCTTCTAGATAGAAATCAATCATTACTGTTTTATTAAAAGTAAAGAAACCAAATGTTTAGTTGGTACATTTTCAATACAAGGCACAGATACTTCCTCCCCCACTCCAGCTAGAAAAATAAAGAAATGAAACTATGCTAACTAATATAAAGAGTAACCTAGTCCATCTCACGTGTCCTGGGTTCACAAGCTGATGTAGATGCAATCCAGGTGTTTCCCCTCAGTCCATGGCAGAGGAAAAATATTTGTAATCCATGATGGAACACACTCCACTTTTTCTCTTCTCCGTCGCTTCTTCTTCCCCAGAGTCCCCAAGGGCAAGAAACTTCTGGACAGGTCACGCCCCATATTCCCACGAGAGCTACAGAAATGCTTTGGCAACCAGGAATGTTTCTCCTTAGCAACTAGATAAGAGATAGCCGCTGTGGCTCATCTCAAAAACTACACAGAAATCCTAATTTAAAATGGATTCTATTGAGACAGGCTTACCCATAAAAACACATTTCACACATTACAGTGGTACCTTGCCTTGAGAACGTCTCTACATAAGAACGATTCGAGTTAAGAACAGCTCTGTTCGCAAAAAGTTGCTTTGACTTGAGACTGAAGCCTCGACTTAAAAACCAAAAAAAGAGAAAAAAAGAACTTTTCCTGCCCCTTTTTTGACCTAAGTTCACCTTAGGTCAAAAAAAGAAATTTTTTTTAAAAAAAATTGCCCCCTAGTGGTAAACGGCTTTGGGAGGAGAAGGGGCGGGGCTTCAAACAGCGAGCAGCAAGGAATCTGAGTCTCTCCAGATTTCTGCTGTATGTCGAGAATCCAGAGCCCCCCTGAACAATTGGGGGGCAGAAGGGGGGCAAGGAGATGCCCCCTTTTAGGTCATAAGAGAGCGGAGGACTTTGGGGGATAGGAAAGCAATCCACCCCCGCGATTTCACTCCTTCTCTAGACAAAGGATTTCTGTCGACGCCATTTTATGGCGTCTCAGCTGTAAAAGCCCCGCGGCAGAGGGAGAAGCACAAGGATTTATGAAGGACTGCGTCAACAGAGCCGATTAGTTTCAACGTTTGTAAGTAATGTACAAATAAACTTTAAATGACTGATTTTGAGGAGATAAGGCAATCGGAAGCGGCAAAAAAGCGTGAAACCCAAATAGACTGTTTTCAACTATTTGTGCTATGCTGAAAAGAGGAGCTGGAGCGATTAAGGACAGTGATTTTTGTTATTTACTTCCTGTCCTCGATGGGAACACACTCACAGTAACTTTAATGAACTTTTAAACCGAAGCTGGAGAAAGCTGGAGTCTGAGACAGCATAAATCATCAGCTCTGTTGAGGAACTAACGTTTACAACCTTTAAGTACTTTATGGCTTTCGGCTGGGAGAAGCAAACAAACAGCAAGCTGTGTCTCTCCAAGTGAGGTCTATTTTTTGAAATTAGGGATTGGAGAGCATTTTTGCTCACCTACCTTTTATTAAGGATGGATATCACTGGGCAGATTTTAGACGCTATTCAGAATACGAAAGTGAACATTATGAACTGTATTCAAGAGCAGTTTGCGGAACTGCACATTGTTCTTTTGGATTTGAGGAATAGAACGCAGAAATGGGAATCCCCGCAGGAACAGAGTGCTGGAGCAGAAGCAGACCAGCTTACTTCGGAAGCACAGGGAGGAAAGAACGTGTTGGTTTTTGGAAAGCAGTGCAAAAGCATTAAAAAGCAGGTTAAGAAAACTGAGAGACATTGTGAGGAGGTGAACCAGAGGAATGGAAATGAAATGTGTCCTGATTTGGTGGGTGAATGTGGAAATCAGAAAAATAAAAAAAGCACAAGGGGAGATGGGACGATTGCAAACTAGGCACTCCTTGACTTCAATGGCAAGCTATGATGTTTGGGAACAATCCGAATAATCCAAATCAGAGACAAAATAGCTTAACTGGTTTCCACAGATGGCATTATAAAACTAGGAAAAAGGGATAATTGATGATGATAACAGTAAACGATTCTGATTATATTTGGAGATAAATGATGATTAAGAATTATTAATGGTGTGATCTGGTATATGTATGTTGAATATAATATTAGAAATCGAGGATTTTTTAGGTACACTTTAAGACCTAAATCAACTATAGGTTAATAATGTTATGAGAGATCTGGATAATAGAACATGGCAGATTATTAAGCTGGATAAATATAACTTGTGACTCTGTTTATGATGAATATAATATTAGAAATTGATGACTTTAAGGCATATATTTTATAGAAATGAAGTGTAATATGTTGAAACTTAGAAGGCAAGATATTTGAGCATACCTACTCTCTGAAACATTGATACTATATGAAACCTTGATGTGGAATACATACTTGTATGGATTCTAATTCTAATTTTTCTTTCTTTTCCTGTTTTTGCTTTTTACGATGCTAGTAGGGATATTCTGAGGAATGATGGGAAGCCAAGGATACAAGAGAAATAATTGTTAGAATTTAGTACGATTTTTTAGGATGGATCACATTTGGAATGTCTATAGAATAATTAGGTTGATGCAGCCAGATTCTTAAGAATGGAAATTTTGTATGGAATGCCTCCCCCCTGCCAATACATGTGGGGTTTTGTTTTTGTTTTGTTTTTGTTTTGTTTCTGATTTTGTTAGTATTGCTTTGTCTTGTTTTTTTTTCTTTCTTTATGAGTGTATGTCTTTGTATGTAGAGTGGTCTATTGACTAGATAGGCGGGATATAAATAAAATAAATAAATAAATAAATAAATAAATAAATAAATAAAAAAATAAAAAAAACCGGCTTTGCATTAGTTCCTCTGGGAGGAACTTGAGAGATAAGTTACTTACAGTGGGGTCTTGACTTGAGAACTTAATCCGTATTGGAAGGCGGTTCTCAAGTCGAAAAGTCTGTAGGTCAAGTCTCCATTGACCTACAGTGCATTGAAAACCGATTAATCCCGTAACAGGCCGTTTTTGTTCCATTTTGGTTTTTTTCCGGTCTGTAAGTCAATTCTCAGGCTGCAAGTCAAACCTAAATTTTGCAGCCAGAGAAGTCTGTAACTCAAAAAGTCTGTAAGTCAAGCCGTCTGTAAGTCAAGGGTCCACTGTATTTGAGAGATAAGTTAGGCTTCGTAGAAGAGGGTTGTCCTTTCTACACTCCATCCACTGAAGAAAAAGAAATTAATGGTGAGCCCAACTTTCCTTATTAACTAGTACCAAACTACCTGTTTAAACAAAAGATTAGTAAATTTTCTTTCTTATTCTTGAGATGTGTTAATGCTCAGATTTTGCAGGATCTTTAGACTCTCACCAGAATCCTGTTATATAGCATAGTAAATTGCACTAGAGTAGGCCCATTGAATCAATGGGAATCTAATAAATCATCATCATTATTTCAAATGGACCTACTCTAACTGTGACTTAGTTTAGCATAGTCACAGCTAAAGTACACCCATTTGAATCAATGGAATGGAGTTGGCTCAGTAAATCTCCATTGACTCAATTGGCCTACTCTAGTTCAATTTACTCCACTCACTGCTATAAGTTTGACCATTGTGTTAACATTTCATTTTTCATAATTCAAGAAAATTTCATTAAGAATACCTCCACCGCTGAAGGTGACAAAATGTGAAGAAAATCTTGTTGTTGTTGCCCACCACTCTGGTTATCCCTGTAACAGTGTAATTTATCTTCATCAGGATGTTTGGCTGTTTAACACAAATACTGATAGTTTGCCTGTGGCTTTATTACAGGAGATTAAACTTGCCACCCTAGAAGGTAAAATGTCTGAGGCTGAATGTGCCATGACTGAACTGGAAACGGCTGCCTCTCAACAACTCCATGGCTTGGCACGGCAAAGTGAGCAGGCCCTTGAAGTAGTGCAGAAAAAGCTGATAATGTCCAATGATAAAGTGGAGGAGTTTGCTACCTTTGTAAAGGTTTGGCCTTTAAAAAAAAAACACAACCTATATTTTGGTTTATTGATCTTAGTTGTTGTCGGTTAAAACATATGAAATCCCACGGTTCTTCATGACCTCTGTGAATCACACTCTGGGTGATCCACACATGTGCGGAGCCTCAACAGAACCTTCCAGAGCTTCTGCGATCAGAAAGAGGTATGTTAGTATAGGCCCCACCTACTATATGTGCTTTGGCGCCAATGCTTTTCAATAATTTCTCAGCGATCACTGAGCATGTTTGGTAGCTGATCAATGTGGGTGTGGGGCAAAAAGGTTAGGAGTTCTGAAAAGGGTACCACTGGGTTACTGGCACCCAGAATAAGATACTTCACATTATAACAATATTTTGTCACTCTGGATGGTTGGCAAAAGTAGTGCAAAAGACAGAAATTAAATATGAATGACAAATATAAAATGCCTTTAAAACACTCAGTAATATAATTTGTGTAAACATTAGAGATGGGCACAAACCAGTAAAATGATGATTTGTTTCAATTTGTGGTTCATCAAAGTCCATGAACCATAAACCATGAATTTCCAGACTTTACCAAATGTACCATGAATCGTTTTGTTCACCGTATAAAATGGCCCCTGCCTCTCAAAATATTTGCCTGTGGGAGCCAGCCCAGGGCTGCCTCTGGAAAAAAAGTCCACTGCCCCATCACTTCTCTACCTTTTGCTTCAAACTCTGCCACCACCATCTTGAGAGGCAGCCCTGGCAGTTCCCACTGGGCAGACTGCTATTTGAGAGGCATTTTGGCCTGTGGGAGCCGCTGGCCTCAAGATGACAGTGGCAGAGGATGAGGTGGCAGCAAAAAGTAGGGAGGTGATGGGAGCAGTAGGAAGGGGGAGAAAGCAGGATGTGGGGTGGGGGAATGAACCAGGAAATTTGGGAAAATGTTAAAAGGTTTGTGATTTGGTTCAGTTCAGGTTCTCTGGTTTGGAACCAATACAAACCAACGAACCAGTGATTTTCCATAAATTTCCTCTTTCATTTTTTGGTTCATGGCCATCTGTAGTACACTTACCACACTGCATAATTTTGACCTCGAAATGTCTGGCCAGGAAAAAGAGAAACATTGTTTTGAGAATTGTGGGCTGTGGCATTCAATGGCTCTTTTTATATCCAACTTACAAAGAGGCTTTTCCCACTCTGAACATCATCAGATTGTGAACGTATGTTTAGTCTGTTGTACCAGAAGGGCATTTAACTATTTGCTTTCATATCTTTTCTCCATTGTAAATTTTCTCCCCTAAAAAGCTATTGGTAGTTTTGCAGGCAATTAAAATTGATTGATTGATTGATTGATTGATTGATTGATTGATTGATTGATTGATTGATTGATTGATTGATTGATTGATTGATTGATTGATTGATTGATTGTATTTATACCCCGCCTGTCTAGTCATTTCGACCACTCTAGGCAGCTTACAACATAAAGCATAACAAGTTCAAGAAAAATTTATAACAATTAATTAATTAAATGATTCTGCAAGATGGGAAAAATACAAAATAAATCAAATAAAGAGAAAAAAAAGGAAAGAGGTCAGGAATTAACTGGAAGGGAAGACCTGCCTATACATCCACGCTTTTAGTTGGTTCTTAAAAGTACCCAGCGAAGGTGTAGCGTGAATCTCCGGAGTTCAGAGGAGGGCAACAAGGATGGTCAAAACAAACCAAAGATTCTGTTCGTTTTGCCTTTTTCCCCTGCAGAATTAAGAACAGCAATAGCCAGGAGGGGGAATACATCTGAACATGGGTCATAGTAAAATAAATATTGTAGGGCTAGTTTTCCTTTTCCTTTAATGTGTTATGAATCTGGAATGCAGTATTTTGTTTTCAGCACCAGTAACACCTCCGGTTTAACAGCCTTTTCCAAATAAAATGCCATATCCAAAATAACATAGACACATTTGTCCCCTCTGTTGAATTATCATCAAGTTGTCAAGAACAAAGATACCTAAAAAGAAAATGTCAGCCAGAGTGAAATTAATAAAACTCTAAATGAAATTAACTTGCTTGGTGACAACATAACAAGCCAATTACTACTTTTAATTGTCAGTAATGAATACACAACAAGGCACATGGCTTTGTAAACCCGAGTTCCTTACGGAGAAACAAAAGCTTCTTAAATTGAATGATGCAACATATTAAAATGCTTATCATAGTCCTGGGAAGTAAAGCTCATCTAAATTTCATTGATTTCAATGGGCAACAAGCACATTTTGCTGTGCAGTGTATTATCACCATATTAAATGGAGTGGAATTAGCTAATAGTATTGTTCAAATAGTAACATGACTTTGTAGAGATTCATTTGGCTGAAGCAGAGCCTATCAGACTGACAAGGTGCAGTTATACAAATGGGAGTTCAACTAAGTCACCACGTTAGAAAAAACATTAATTTTGGAAACCATGGACCTCAACACATGCAGACTTTCCCCTCTTCAAACTAAACACACAAGAGTCAATTTTACATTTCTGCCTACATGATATAGATACCATAGAGGACCAAGTTGAAAATTGTACCTCTCATTTTTTCCCCATATTGCTATAGTTATTTAAATCATTCCATTCCAATTGATAATTTACTAATGATGCCACAATATTTATATTATCATTCATTCTGCTTTGGGAATTGTGCACTGTCCTTATTTTATGGATATGTATGCTTGAATATAAGCAACACAGCCTTTTTTAAAAAAATTGTTCTGTACTTTGATCTTGCTTCTTCTGCTGGAAACACACATGCACACACGTCTCACAACATAGGATGTGCCTCTGAGGAATCATAAAATAGTGAAGTTGGGAGGGGCCTATAAAGCCATCATGTCCAACCCCCTGCTCAATGCAGGAATAGAAATCAAAGGGTATCTGCCAGGTGGTTTCTCTTGAATGCCTCCAGGGTTGGAGCACTCACCACCTCTCGAGGTAATTGGTTCCACTGTCTTAGTGTTCTAATAATTAGGAAGCTTTTCCTAATATTCAACTGAAATCTGGCTTCCTGAACGTATTGTTGTGTTTCCTGCATTCTGGGCCGATCAAGAAGAGATCCTGCCCCTCCTCTGTATGACAGCCTTTCATATCTTTGAAAAGTGTTATCATATCACCCCTCTGTCTTATTTTCTCAAGGCTAAACATGGCCAGTTCTTTCAGTCTTTCCTCATAGGGGTTTGTTTCCAGCCCCCTGACCATCCTTTTCGCCCTCCTCTGAACTTCTTCCAATTTGTCAGCATCCTTCTTGAAGCATGGTCTCCAGAACTGGACATAAAGCTCAAGGTGAGGCCTAACCAGTGCTGAATAGAGGGGGAATAGCACCTCGTGGGATTTGGATACTATAAGTCTGTTAATATGCCTTAAAATAGCATTTGCCTTTTTTATAGCCACATTGCACTTTTGGTTCATATTTAGCTTGTCATCTACAACAATTCTCAGACCCTTCTCGCTTGTAGTTTTGCTGAGCCAGGTATCCCCCATCTTATAACTGGCAATTGGTTTCTTTTTCCGAGGTACAGTACTTTGCACTTATCCCTGTTGAATTTCATTCTGTTGTTTTCAGCCCAATGCTTGAGCATATCAAGATCATTTTGAATTTTGTTTCTGTCTTTCAGATTATTAGCTATTTCACCCAATTTTGTGTTGTCCACAAATCTGACAAGCATTCCCTGTACTCCCTCATCCAAGTCATTAATAAAAATGTTCAAGAGCATCAGCCCCAGGACTGAGCTTTGGGGTACCCCACTTGTTCTCTCAAGGGACATGGTGGCGCTGCGGGCTAAACCGCAGAAACCTGTGCTGCAGGGTCAGAAGACCAAGCAGTTGTAAGATCAAATCCACGCGATGGAGTGAGCTCCTGTTGCTTGTCCCAGCTCCCACCAACCTAACAGTTTGAAAGCATGCAAATGCAAGTAGATAAATAGGGACCACCTTGGTGGGAAGGTAACAGCGTTCCATGTCTAAGTAGCACTGGCCATGTGACCACGGAAGATTGTCTTTGGATAAAACGCTGGCTCTATGGCTAGGAAACGGGGATGAGCACCACCCCTAGAGTCGAACATGACTGGACAACAATTGTCAAGGGGAATCTTTACCTTTACTTGTTCTCTCATCCCAATTGGAAAAGGAGCCATTAATCATCACCCTCTGAGTACAATTCTGTAGCCAATTGTGCATCCACCTGACCCTTGATTTGTCTAGCTTACACCTAGTTAGCTTGCTAATCAGGATGTCATAGGAGCACTTTGTCAAAAGCTTTGCTGAAGTCAAGATATACTATGTCTACAGCATTCCCTCTGTCTATCAGGAAGGTTACAAAAAAAGATATCAGATTAGTCTTGCATGAAATGGACTTTAGACCACAAAGATTTATACAATAATAAATCTGCTAGGCTTTAAGGTGACACAAGAATAATTATTGTATCCCTGCATCAAATGGAGAGCTGTTATACAAGTGCTAGCTAAAAACAGTGATATGCAGCAGTGGTGTAAATTCTTGCTGCACAGTTCAGAAGAGACAGACAATTGGCTGTTCCATGTGTTACTTGAGCAGCATAGAGAAGCCATGTAGGGCCTTCAGGAACATTGTACAGCATGAAATCCTCCTGTTCAGAATACGTTAGCCAGCATGTCCTTTTGTAGGACATTATAATTCTATAATTCTGTTCCTCACTCTACAATGATTGTTAGCCACCTAGAGTGGTCCTCACCCGACCAGATAGGCGGGATATAAATAAAATAAATAAATAAATTATAAATGATTTTCCTCCCCTCACTCACAGTCCATGTTCAACTGTCACAGAACATATTTGTTGTTCCCCCACAATAGCAGAGTTTCCACCAAATCCTAAAGCCCCTCTCTGGCATGGTTGTAGCTT
This sequence comes from Pogona vitticeps, assembly GCF_051106095.1. Taxonomy (NCBI): domain Eukaryota; kingdom Metazoa; phylum Chordata; class Lepidosauria; order Squamata; family Agamidae; genus Pogona; species Pogona vitticeps. The sequence continues at coordinate 221,117,496 of NC_135784.1, read as the reverse complement.
TAGATTCTATCCATGTGTTCTTATCCATTACAGAATGCCAATTATTTCACAAGTTTCAGTCACTTGTAATAATATGATTTATATTAACTCTTTCCTAGGTTTTCTATTGATTCCTCATAAGTGGTTTGTTTTTTCTTAGGGAGCTCCAAGATCATGTAGATTGCCCAAGACCGCGTAGGCAGGTGGTCTCTTTTTCCTGTAAGGCAAAGGGGTGAGTTGAACCCCTGACTCTGTCACACTAAGCTACTGCCTTTTTCATTGTTTCCGCAAAGTCATGACTTTCTTTAAAATTATTGCAAACCTCATATAACACAAATTAAAGTCAATATATATTCTGTAGAATAATTTTGGGTGAAAATATCTTATCAGTCGTATCTGCTAGATATACTAGAGCAAATTAAAGGTGCAGCCTGTTTGATGATGAACAGAGCAGCTGTTATTGACATCCACATAGTTGCTAAATATTTATGTAAGACAGGTCTTCTGAAACCATTTTTTTGTCTGGCTTTTAGAGTATTACTGGAGAAATAGCAGCTGAAAATCTTTATGTTTCATTTGTACTCTGTATTGGACAAAGTAAGATGAACTTTCATTTCCACACTTCTTACTAAAGCTCATGTAGGAAAATTGAGTTAGCACAGTGTGACAGCTTCTCCAACTAATACCACTCATTTCTCTGAATGGATGGATAGACATTAGTTGGGTAGAGATGGTCACGACCAACTGAACTGGCAGTTTGTGCCGGTTTGTCCTTCAGCGCTTCTCAGCCCTACCCCTTCTGTCGGACACCCGCTCAGAGGCAGTGCCCAGAGGAGGCAGGGAAGCTGAGGTGCTGCTTCCAAGTGGGTGCCCGCCGGAGGAGGCAGGGCGGGGAAGTGCTGAACAAAGGACAAACTGGCATGAACTGCCAGTTCAAGAGCTCATGCCTATCTCTAGTGAGTTGTATTAACATAAATATTAGAAAATGTTCTATTAGAAATATACCATGCTAGAATAGTTAGCAAATAAACTGAATCTTTAATCAACAGATGATTTTATGTTGGAATGATTATCCGTCTAGTATCCTTGTCCATTTCTAATGGCTCAGTTTAGATACAGAAGGATAACTTCAGAATACTCAGTTAAAAGTGATAATAGATTCATGTTTAGACATGAAAAAAGAATCCTGTCTCTGCAGCTCCACTCATCAGTGGGACCGGTCACCCTCATTAATGCATATGCACCAACACTGTCATCCACAACAGAAGTGAAAGAAAAATTCTATGAAGATCTGGCAGCTGCTATCAAAAAAGTCCCTGAGAGACAGCCACTGTTCATTCTTGGAGACTTTAACGCTAGAGTTGATACTGATCACAATTCTTGGCCCACTTATTAAGGCCGTTTTGGTATTGGAAAGATGAACAAAACTGGCCAACACTTGCTGGAGTTTTGTTGTTATTATGGTCTTTGTATAAGCAACACGTTCTTTAATACGAAGCTTGAACACAGAGTTTCCTGGAGACATCCAAGATCCAAGCATTGGCATCAGCTCAATTTGATCCTCACTAGATGTTCTAGCCTTCCTAGTATTACAATCACACACAGTTATCAGAGTGCTGATTGCGATACTGATCACTCCCTGGTGTGTAGTAGAGTAAAATTGAGAACAACGAGATTGTATCACACCAATCTTCCCAAAAAGGAAGGAAGACAACATATTGACATCAGCAAAACTCACGATCAAAGAAAACTGGAGGAATTTGCCCAAGTGCTTGAGGAAACCCTTCCAGGCTCAGCTGATGCAAATGCACCTGAACGATGGGAACATTTCAAGAACACTCTTTATAACACCGCCTTGTCCATATTTGGCAAGAAGACCAAAAAGACGGCAGACTGGTTCGAAGCCCATTCAGAGGAGTTCATGCCAGCCATCAAGGATAAGAGGAGAGTTCTAACAGCATACAAAGCCTTTCTTAGTGAGTACAACTTGCAGGCTCTTCGAGCTGCTTGTAGCCAAGTCCAACAGGCTGCCAGGAGATGTTCCAATGATTATTGACTTCAGCTGTGCTCTCAGATACATATAACAGCGGACACAGGTAGCATCAAAGGAATGTATGATGGTATCAAGCAGGCTTTAGGTCCAATACAGGAGAAATCTGCTCACTTGACATCTGCTATAGACGAGATCATTCAGGACCAAACACAGCAGATGGAACGCTGGGTACAGCACTACTCTGAACTATATTCCAGAGAGAATGTAGTAATCGAAGAGGCACTAAATAACATTGAGTGCCTGCCTGTCTTGGAAAAGTTGGACAGCGAACCAACCTTAGCAGAAATAAAAGCAGCCTTGGATTCCCTCGCCTCCAGCAAGGCACCTGGAAAGGATAACATCCCTGTTGAAGTGCAGAAGTTTTGTAAAGACACCATCGCCACTGAACTGTATGAAGTCTTTTGTCTTTGCTGGAGGGAAGATGGAGTACCACAGGACATGAAGGATGCAAACATCGTCACATTGTATAAGAACAAAGGAGACAGGGGTGACTGCAATAACTACTGTGGCATCTCTCTTCTCAGAGTTCTAGGGAAGCTGTTTGTCCATGTTGTGCTGAAGAGGCTCCAGGTGCTTGCAGACAGAGTCTATCCAGAATCACAGTGTGGATTTTGAGCTAATAGATTCACCACTGACATAGTATTATCCCTTAGACAGTTGCAGGACAAATGCAGGGAACAACAACAGTCACTCTTTGTGGCCTTCATAGATCTCACAAAGGCCTTTGATTTAGTTAGCAGGGATGGCCTTTTAAAAATACTTCCCAAGATTGGATGTCGACCTCAACTCCTTAACATATCAGGTCCTTTCATGAGGGAATGAAGGGCACTGTAGGTTTTGCTGGCTCAACATCAGATCCCTTTGACATCTGAAGCGGAGTGAAACAGGGCTGTATTCTCGTGCCAACGCTGTTTGGTTTTTTCTTTTTCTTTTGCTGTCATGCTAAAGCATGCCTTTGGAATTTTAACAGAAGATGTCTATCTCCAGACTAGATCAGATGGAAAGCTCTTTAATCTCTCTAGACTGAGAGTGAAGGCCAAAGTCCAGCTGAAATGCATGAGGGACTTGCTGTTCACTGATGATGCAGCCATTGTTGCCCACTCTGCTGAAGACCTCCAACAACTCATTAATCGTTTTAGCAAGGCCTGCCAAGACTTTGGACTAACAATCAGTCTGAAGAAAGCACAAGTCATGGGCCAGGGCGTGGACTCACCTCCCTCTATTACCATCTCCACATAAGAATTGCAGGTTGTTCATGACTTTGTGTACCTTGGCTCAACGATCTCTGACACTCTTTCCGTAGATGTCGAGCTGGACAAAGCAGCAAAGCAGCTAACATGTTCTCTAGACTCACAAAGAGACTATGGCTCAATAAGAAGCTGACAGCATATACCAAGATCCAGGTCTATAGAGCCTGTGTCCTGAGCACACTCCTGTACTGCAGTGAGTCCTGGACCCTTTGTGCATGGCAGGAGAGGAAGCTGAACATGTTCCATATGCACTGCCTCCGACGCATTTTTGGTATCACCTGGCAGCACAAAGTTCCAAATAGAGTAGTCCTAGAACAAGCTGGAATTTTTAGCCTGCATACATTACTGAAACAGTGACGTCTACGTTGGCTTGGGCATGTTGTGAGAATGGCTGATGGTCGGATTCCAAATAATCTCCTGTATGGAGAATTATTGCAGGGAAATTGCCCCAGAGGGAGACCACAGCTGCGATACAAGGATATCTGCAAGTAGGATCTGAAGGCCTTAGGAATGGACCTCAACAGATGGGAAAGCCTGACATCTGAGCGTTCAGCCTGGAGGCAGATGTTGCATCACGGCCTCTCCCAATTTGAAGAGACCCTTGTCCAGCAGGCCGAGGTAAAGAGGCAGTCCCAAAAGCAGCAAAATCAGGGAGCTGGACAGGGAACAGAGTGTATTTGTTTTCAGTGTGGAAGGGATTGTCACTCTCGAATTGGCCTTCTCAGCCACACTAGATGGTGTTCCAAGACCTCCATACAAAGCACGTTACCATAGTCTCTCAAGACTGAAGGATGCCTAATCCAAATCTCTTTAGATATGAAAAAAGAATTAACATAGAAGAATAGTGATGAAGATGTATTTTGGTCATGTCTAACCTTTCATTTGTATTAATGCCTAGTTTTGCAGAAGTGGCATAGATATTTTTGTCTGTATCAAAATCATTTATGGTGCCCAGTTTGCAAAATACAGGGTCAAAAGACTGAATATTTAAAATTTATTGACTGAAATATGGCCCTACATTCATGTCATGTCATTATTTGATAGTAAACTTTTATTTTCAGTATTATACTCTAATTGCCATAAATAATTATCTCTAAAGGTTTATACACTGTTTTCCTGAATATAAGACCTAACCTGAAAATAAGTCTTACAGTGGTGCCTTGACTTATGACCATAATCCGTTCCAGGAGATGGTTGTAAATTGAATCAGCATTTCCCATTGAAATGCACTGAAACCTGATTAATCTGTTCTGCCTGTTTTCGGTTGTATGTAGAGGTGCTGGTTGCAAGTTAAAGCATTCATTCCCATCCTAACTAATACAAAAGCGATTAATCTGTCAACAACCACTTGGGGGAGAATTTTTCTTCTTTTAACAAGATGATTTAAGTTTTAAAAGGGGCAGGAAAGGAGGCAGGGAGGAAACAATGGGGAAAGAGGAAATAAAGAAGGTCATCACAGGGGCACACAGACCCCCTCAGACAAAGGTTTGTGCTTTTAAACACAAAAAGAGAGAAGATGGAGAGAGAGAAGACAAAGGGGGGGAGAGAGTTTGGAGTCTAAAACACCTTTTAAATAAAACACCTTTTAAACCAAACACTTTTTAAACCAAACACATTAAAAACCAAACACCTTTTAAACCAAACACCTTTTAAACAAAACACATTTTAAAACCAAACACCTTTTAAAACCAAACACATTTTAAACCCACCCACCAACACCTTTTAAAACAAAAGAGAGGTCAGTTAGCTTTCGGTGTCTTCTGGAGGACATCATGGTGACTTCTGGCTGGAGGACAGGCAGGTGGGTGGTGAGATGATCATCACTGTGAGGTAGAGGTCTCCTCCTTTGGGTCATGTTTCCCAGGGATTCCCTGTTGCCGTCTCTTGGCTGCAGGCACCATCCTGGTGAAAACTTTGTCCAATTTCACCTGCTACATCCTGCGCTGCAGAACCTTTCTGAAATGGCTGACCACGTTGTCGTTCACCATGTCCATAACTCTTCCTGTCACAGTCCTGTTTGGATGGTACTTCTCAAAGAAGTCCTGGCACTTGGTCCATTTCTTGCAGATGGATCTTCTCTCTGCTAACCTGTGCTGCCTCTTCCTCTTCCTCAGTGGAAAGCTCCTCCACAAGAGCCTTCTGCTGCTCAGTTTGCAGTTCTTCTGTGGTCAACTCCTCTTCGTGGTCTTCAATTAGCTCTTCCACATCCTTCTTGTTGACATCCAGACCCATGTTTTCACCCATGGAGATGATGTCCCTCACCACCTGTGAATCAGTCACCTTAGTGCCATTGTCTGTGGCACATTCTGGCCACAGTTTCCTCCAGGCTGAGTTCAAGGTCCGAGTTGTGACATCTTGCCAGGCCTTGTCAGTGAGTCTGACGCAGTGGAGAACATTGAAATTTGTCTTCCAGAACTCTTTCAGGGTCAAGGACGTCTCCTCAGTGATATTGAAGCACCTGGGGAAGAGTGCCTTTGTGTACCGCTTCTTTGTTGCTGATCACTTGCTGGTCTATGGGCTGCAGAAGAGGTGTTGTGTTGGGGGGGGAGGAACTTGACCCTGATGAAATCATACTCTTTGTCGAGATCATCCACCAAGGATGAGGTGTGTGCTGGGGCGTTGTCCATCAGCCGAAGGCACCTTTCAGGAAGCTGATTGTTGGAAAGATATTTCTTGACAGTGGGTGAAAACACTTCATAGAGCCATTCCAGAAACAGCTGTCTTGTCATCCAAGCTCTTGCGTTGGCCCTACACATGACAGCCACTGTGGCCTTGTTAACTTTCTCTCAGTGGGCGAGGAGTCTGGGAGCGGTACACCAGCAAGGCTTGATCTTCAGATCTCTGGTGGTGTTGGCACACAACAAAAGGGTCAATCCGTCCTTCATGGGTTTATGGCCCCGTATTTTCTGTTCCTCCTGAGTGATGAAGGTTCTCCTGGACATCTTCTTCCAGATCAGCACTGTCTCATCACAGTTGAAGACTTGCTGGGGGAGATAGTCTTCTTCCTTGATGAATTTGGCAAAGTCCAACGTGAAGGCTTCTGCAGCAGCATGGTCAGAACTTGCAGCCTCCCCATGTCTTATCAAGCTGAAAATTTTCTGATTTTAAAACAAAAAGACTTTGGAGTCACATTTTAAACCCACATATTTTAAAACAAAAGAGAGGTCACAGTACACAAAACCTAGGAGTGTTATGAGTTCAGCCGAAGAAGATCTGGAATCTGAGGGGTTAATTACAGCTGAAGAAAATGCTGGGCAATCAGAATCGCAGACAGCTGAATCACCACCAGATTCTCCTCCCCCAGTAGCCAGGCTTCGGCAAAGACTCATGACACGAAGGTCGGAGGCTCGCATGGATGCTTCCCACAAGAACATTTGGTCAACCAGCCTTGAGTTTTAGCAGGACAAAGTGTTTTCTAGGAATTAGATGACTGTTGCTGCTATAAAATCTGCACCCAGAAGGCTTGAAAGCTTGTGGAAGCAACAAGTCAATACTCTGGCTTGCATCCACTCTTTCTTGCTTACTTGACCCTTGGCTTTGGACTCTGGCTTCTGACTACGGTTTTTGGCTTTGGCAATTTAGCGTCTGTTTTTATCTTCTGGACTTCTGATATTGGACTGGCTTGTTGGACTTTTGCCTTCTGAAACCCCTAGGAATGTGACAAGGAGCCACAGAATGCAAAAATAAATAAATTTTACATTTTAAATTTACAGTCTAATTTTCACATTTAATTCTATTTAATATTACAGTCTACTTTTCACATTTTAAATCCACACTGCAAGACCCATCAGAGCACAGAAACATAACGCCCCCCACACACCTAGCCCAAACCCAAGCTTCACAAACCCTGTGCAGTAAATACAGTGTACTCACCCAGAACAGGCAGTCTCTGTTTTAAAAAAGAAAGTCAAAAATCCAGAAAGCAATTTTTTTAAAAAAAGCCAACAAAAATATGCAGTATGTACAGTATGTACCACGCAGTCTGAAGTCCCTCTCCATATCCCCACTCTCTAACCACTGGGGCAAACGAGGTACAGACAAGCAGTGTCTTCACTGACCAACGGTTAACTGAAAGTTCAAATTTCCTGCTTTCCCCGCCTTCCCCGTGTTTTTGTTTTTTGGTTGCAAGTCAAAGCAAAATTTTGCGACCGGAGCTGATTGTAAGTCAAAATGGTCATAAGTAGGGGTGTTTGTAAGTTGAGGCACTGCTATAATATGATTTTTCAGGATACTTGTAATATATGCCCTACCCCAAAAATAAGACCAGTTAAGTCAAAGCCCATCCTCCACCATTCTGCAGCGAACAGAAGATGATGACATGACTTTATTTGAATAAATGTAGATTGTTGTAAATGAAAAAAAAATCCCCTGAAAATAAGCCCTAATGCGTTTTTTGGAGCAAAAATTAATATAAGACCCTGTCTTATTTTCGGTGAAACACGGTAGGTCATATAGCAAGAATGAAATTAGTCCTCAGGCATTCGCTTTTGTTCATATGCATCCAATGTTACTTTCCTACTACTGAACAGAAATTGAGCTATCTGTTGTTTTAACAAAACTGGTATTCACGTGGTAACACCTCAGGCAGCACCATCATGTTTTTATTCGTTAAAAGAAAGCAAGATCCTGATTTCATTTTGGCATATTTTAACTCAGTGGTTCTCAGCCAGAGATAGATATTCCACCAGGAGGACACAAAGTCTTATATAGAGGGGTGGTTTTCATAATGTAGTGTATGTAACCCTTCAGCATTCTAGTAGTACAGTTAGACACATGCCATTTGATACATGGTATTAGGCATGCTAGTACCCTGTTTTCCTGAAAAGAAGACCTACCCTGGAAATAAGCCCTACTATGATTTTTCAGGAGAGTAATGACATTCCATGTCTAGTCAGGCCAGCCATGTGACTATGGAAAGTGTCTACAGACAAACGCTGGCTCTTTGGCTTACAAACAAAGATGAGTACCGGCCCCTAGAGTTGGACATGACTTAATTGTCAAGGGGAAACTTTACCTTTATCTTAGGACTTAGGAGATTCTCGTTCAATTTGCTCTCACCTCTGAGACATAACATTTAATAGATGCACTTGAGCAGATCATTCTCTCTTAGCCTGACTTACCTTACCATGTTGCTGTGAAGGTAAAGTGAGGAGGAGGAGGAGGAGGAAAGCTGTGTATGCTGCTTTGAGCTTATTAGAGAAAAGATAAATATAAATGCAGTAAGCAAATATTAAACGTGGAAAGATGGGATAAGAAATGTAACACATTGTTGAACAAGTGCTGTTCACTGGGTGTCTTCGCTACTCCCCTTTTAATGCTAGGTGAAGTTTGCATTGTATTCAGTTATGCTTTGGGGAATAGAGACTGGGTTTCATTTTTTTCCCCATCTTCCTATTTCATTCCTGTTAATGGTACAGCTGTTTACCATGTTGCAGCCCCCAGGTTCTCCTCTGGTACTTCTAAAGAATGCCTGTATTGTGCCCACTGCCTGTTCGTTTGTTTTGCTGATTTTGTATTAATCTCTTTTGTTTTTCTAAAATTCATAGCTGTCTTGGTTGACATATGCAGTAGGAAGGTGGAATAGTTTTGAAAATAACTAATATTTTCATGTGTCTTCTGAAGCATTGCCCTGATAAAACCCTGAAAACTGAATAGTGTAAGTGTGATTGGGTTCTTCAAGATTTTTTGAAAGCTCCAAATTTTGCACGGGAAAATGACTTGTATACTCTTTCAAATTATTAAAGAACAGGTTTTGGTAAATCAACGACAACTTCAGTTAGATCCATAATCTTCTACTAAACACACCTCAGTTTTAACCCTTCCCTCACTCTTTAACTCTGTTCCACTTCTGTTAAGTTTTCTTTTAATTCTATGGTCTCACTTTCCCCTTTTGGAGGAGATGCCGCACTTCCCTTTTCCGGTCCTCCTTCATAGTAAGACTCCATATGTTTCATGTCAAGCCATCCAGACCCATTTGTTAAAGCTGTATTCTAGAGATCTTTATTGGAACCTTGGTTTTATGTCATGCTAACATCATATTGCCCTTGCCATTCGTTCAGCTATAACTAGAGGAAAAACAACGCTTGCTGTACAAATGCTCCAATATCTTCAACATCAACAGTTTTAGTGCAAAGGTCTGTCCTCTAAGCACTGAACAAGACTAGCTGTTCTTAATTTATTAGTTGCCAGTAGATCAAAGCACAGACCAACAAAGCTGAACAAAATGTTAGCAGACTTTAGCTAATACTCAGAATGTATTTTCTGAGAGAATATCAAATAGGGTCAATAAAAGTGCAACCTTTATTTCCAGGTCTTTGAGAACATTTATGATTCTTAGAAGCAGAAATGCTTCAAGAAGAGTTTCGAGGGTACTGACTGTAATAAGAATACTCTTTTTCTTTGTTCAGATTATTCAGACAGGCTGATCCTATACCACTCTGCTGCAATGTAAGCAGAGTTTTGTTCAAACCTATTAATTTCCCAGTAGGTGGTAGTTTCACTATCAAGAAGAACAGAACTTTTGATTAAAACCGTGATACCTTGGTAGAGGATGGAGATTTTCCCATATCATTTTCCACAAGTACCCTTTTTTCCTTTTTCTTGTGTAGGATAATTCTGTAATTACTGCATTGTTTGGGACCTCCCTTCTTCAAGTCTGGAGTGTATATTGAATGTTTATCTATTGGCACATTTTTGTTAGGGCTTTGATAGGTATGGTATCTATTTCTTGAAATACTTTGTGTTGGTATTCCATCTGTTCCTAATGTTTTATTTATTTCATTTTCATTCCACTTTCTAGAACTGCAGGTTCTTCACTGAAGGATTCTTCAAAGAAGGAATTTGTCATCCTTTTTTCCAGTTCTGTATACTTCAGTATATTGTTTCCATCATCTCTTTATTTTATCCTGATCAGATAATATATTCCTCTGCTGATCTTTCAAGATCTCTAACCTAGGTTTAAGTTTCTGTTATGTTTCTTGGATCCTGTGGAACAGGTTTCTCTCTGTTGCTGTTGTTGTTCTCTTCAATTTATCTGCAGATGATTAAGATAATAGTTTCTTCAAATAGTTTCTTTGTCTTTTGTGAGAAGGACAGGGTGGCCAATTCCCCTGTAAGTGTGCCATTCCTACCCATATCACAGAAGGGCTATGAGACAATGAGCATGGCCATACTGTCAGGAATCTAGAAAGTAACATTTGGAGTTCCCACCAAAACAGAGGAGTCAAAACCCAGCAACTTATGGGAAAAAATCAGAGGAAGGAGGGGCCAGGCCCGGAGAAGGAAGAGTGAGAGGGTGAGAAGCAGGAGGAAAGAGACAAAGGGAGAGAAGTAGGGAAGCAAAGAGGAATAGACAAAAAGGCTGTGGAGAAGGGAGAGAAAGAACCTGCAGAAGAAGCGGAATTGGTAACTCTTGTGGAGAAGAGTAAGTACTTGGAGGAGCTCCATGAGGGCTGGGGTAAAGAAATATACCCCACCACTAAACAAGAGATATGTTTGATGTTCACAGCGCAGGAGGCAGCACTTCACCATATTCACCACACCCCTAAAAGACATCTTTCTGGGGAGAAAGAGAAAGAAGGCAGAGGGGAAAAGCAGAGATAGTGTTAAGCCAAGAAATTTCCCTGCACAGCTGGAAAATGCCTAGGTTGAAGCCTGGTGAGACTCCACCAACCCAAGAGAGACTCCATAGATTTGTCCGGATTGCCTTAGAAAGCCCAATGGCGAGTAGGCTGCATACTCTTGTTGTGCACACTTTTGTCTGTGGCCTCAGGAGAGTTGTGATGCCTGGAGGGTGTGGGAAGCCGATGGGAAAATTCCACCTTGTTAGAACCTCCCCCATGGAAATGGGAGGGAACATTGACTGTTGAGGACGTTCAACAGGCATGGGAAATTGGACTGTTGGAAGTTATAGTTGATAAGACACCAGTTGTACCTAATAAAGAAGTTACATTGAAATAATCTGCTGAGATCCATTGTTCCGCCTACTGCGGAGAGTGAAAGAATCCTGTCTCTGCAGCTCCACTCATCAGTGGGAGCAGTCACCCTCATTAGTGTATATGCACCAACACTGTCATCCACAACAGAAGTCAAAGACAAATTCTAGGATGAACTGGCAGCTACTATCAAAAAAATCCCCAAGCGAGAACCACTGTTCATTCTCGAAGACTTTAATATTGGTGCTGATCACAATTCTTGGCCCACTTGTCTAGGCCGTTTTGGCATTGGGAAGATGAACAAAAATGGCCAACTTGCTAGAGTTTTACTGTTATTATGGTCTTTGTGTCAGCAATATGTTCTACGAAGCTTCAACACAGAGTTTCCTGGAGACATCCAAGATGCAAGCATTGGCATCAGCTCAATTTGATCCTCACTAGACGTTCTAGCCTTCCTAATACTATGATCACACACAGTTACCAGAGTGCTGATTGCGATACTGATCACTCCCTGGTGTGTAGTAGAGTAAAACTGTGAACAAAGAGATTGTATCACACGAAAAAGGAAGGAAGACCATGTATTAACATCAACAAGACTTGCAATCAAAGAAAAGTGGAGGAATTTGCCCAAGCACTTGAGGAAACCCTTCCAGGCTCAGCTGATGCAAATGCACCTGAACGATGGGAACATTTCAAGAATGCTGTTTATAACACTACCTTGTCCACATTTGGCAAGAAGACCAAAAAGATGGCCGACTGGTTTGAAGCCCATTCGGAGGAGTTGATGCCAGCTATCAAGGAGAAGAGGAGAGCTCTAGCAGCACATAAAGTCTTTCTTAATGAGTACAACTTGCAGGCTCTTCGAGTTGCATCCCTGTTGAAGTGCTGTAAAGAGATCATTGCCATCGAGCTGTATGAAATCTTTTGTCTTTGCTGGAGGGAAGGTGGAGTACCACAGGACATGAAGGATGCAAACATTGTCACATTGTATAAGAACAAAGGAGACAGGGGCGACTACAATAACTACCGTAGCATCTCTCTTCTTAGTGTTGTAGGGAAGCTGCTTGCCCGTGTTGTGCTAAAGAGACTCCAGGTACTTGCAGACAGAGTTTATCCAGAATCACAGTGTGGATTTCAAGCTAATAGATCCCCCACTGACATGGTATTCTCCCTCAGACAGTTGGAGGAGAGATGGGAAGGGGGCGGGGCAAGCAGCGAAGCATCAGGTCAGCTCGGGTCTCCACGGAAGATTGGCTGTATACAGTGGATCAAGACCCTCTCAAAGAATTTTTGAGGGCAGGGAGTTGTGGGAGAACACCCCCTGTGTCATAGGGCAGTGGTCTCCAACCTTGGGCCTCCAGATGTTCCAGTCCCAGAAGCCTTCACCACCACCTCTGCTGGCCAGGATTTCTGGGAGTTGAAGTCCAAGAACATCTGGAGGCCCAAGGTTGGGGACCACTGTCATAGGGAATCGAGAGATCTGAAGAGGAGTGGGCCGCAACCCGCTCTCTGGAGAATTTCTCTCCCCCAGACAGAAGATCCAGCTTGGTGCTATGTTCTGATGATTTAGCTGTGCAGCACGGCGCAGATCAGGATATTACACCCTTGGAGTAAACATTGTTATTTCAAGGGAGGAAAGTGAGTAAATGAATTGAACCTTAGCCCCAGAGGACTATATACAGCAGTGGTCTCCAACCTTGGGCCTCCAGATGTTCTTGGGACTTCAACTCCCAGAAATCCTGGCCAGCAGAGGTGGTGTTGAACGCTTCTGGGAGTTGTAGTCCAAGAACATCTGGAGGCCCAAGGTTGGGGACCACTGATATACAGAGAGAGAACTAAATAACTTAATAATTAATCAAAGAAGAACCATTTCTTTTGTTATACAGTGGTGCCTCACTTAGCGAAGTTAATCTAGTCTGGAGAAAACGTTGCTAAGCGATTTAATCGTAAGCGATTTTTAAAAGCCCATAGAAATGCCTTAAAACACGTTTAATGCGTTCTATGGGCTTCAAAACTAACCTTAAGCGAAGATCCTCCATAGGGGCGGCCATTTTCAGTGCCTCTTAAGCGAGGCAAAACAGTGGCCGGCCATTTTGAAACCGCCAATCAGCTGTTTAAAATGGGTCGGGGAACTTCTCTTGAACTGTTTGCATTGCAAAAGCGGGAAGGAGCAATGTTCCCATCTGCTCTCCTTGTCGAGGGAGCCATTTCTCCTTCTCTCTTTTTTTCTCTCCTGCCCACCTGCCTGAGCCCGCCACTGCTTTCCTCCACCGTGTGTGGTGTGTGTGTTTGCGCGTGCGTGCGCGTGTGTGGGTGCACGTTCCCCTTCCCCTCGCCCCAACGGAGCCCAAGGCTGGACGGCCGGGATTGGCCACCGAGGGCCCTGAGCTCCGCCCGCTTGAGCCTGGCTTGGAAAAGAGTGAGAGAAGGAAAAGGAAGGGGAGGGAAAAGAGAAGGCAGGGGAGGCAAGGAGAGAAGAGCGGGGCTGTGCTCCCTGCGCTGCCTAGTCTGGAGCAGGAGCCTGGCAGCAGCGGAGCAGCAGCAGCAGGAGCAGCCGCCACCGGAGCCTGCTGGTCTGAGAAGGAGTCAGCCCCGTAGCCCTCTCTGCTCCTTGGGCGCAAGGCAAGGCAGACAGGGGCCTCGCCTCCACCAGTCCATGACCATGGGTGACAAGAAGAGCCCGACCAGGCCAAAAAGGCAAGCAAAGCCTGCAGCTGATGAAGCTGGCCAGCGAGGGAGTGTGTGTGTGGTGGGGGGTGGTGCTTCTTTCCCCGCCACGGAGCAAAGCTGCCATTTGGAGGGCGGGGGAAGGAGGCGGCTGTATGCGGGGGGGTTTGGGGTGGACAATCTTTGATCCCCCAGGCTCGGGGGGGCAGGAGGTGGACCTATGGGTGTCCGGACGGCCCAAGTGGCCACAGAGGCGCCCCACGTGAGGAGGGGGAGGACAGACTCCAGGCTAGAAGGCGAAAGGGGAAAGCCGACGGGGGAGAGAGCAGCCAGTGGTGGTGGTGGTGTCTCCCGGTGGAGGGTGGGCTTCCACGGGATTCCTTGGCCAGGATGAGAGGCTCCCCCTAGCCCGCCGCTGCTCTGCTCTCCTCCGGGTGGATCCTCCCATCTCCTCCCGGACATGCAAGGGTCGCTTTGCCATGATCGCAAAGCGATTTATCCCCATAGGGGCCATCGCTAACCGATCGCTCTGGCGATGGCCAAAACCCCGTCGCTAAGCAATTTCATCGCTAAACGGAGCGGTCGGTAAGCGAGGCACCACTGTACTTTCACACAAATGCAGCCCCCTCTTAAAGAGAAGTAAAGCGGGGAAAGGAAGCAGCATGGAAGCCTCTATCTCACAGTAAAGCTTCCCAGGTGGTGAGAAAAACCCTGAAGGGAAATTACTAATGGACACGGAGAACTGGTGAACTGACTGCTAACTAGGAGTGCTGTAGTTCTTAACAAAGGGGGGGAAGGGAGGGGGGACCATCAATTAAAACTTTCAAAGCCTTTTGTTCTAATCTCCCCAATCCCCCCCCCCGCATCCAACCTGAGAGAGAGAAAGAGAAGGGGAAATGAGGGGTGGTCTCTTTGCTAAACTCTCAAAGCTTATCAGTATTACCTCCCCCAACCCCCGCTACCCAGCCTGAGAGAAGGAAAAAACATTTTAAATACAGCATTTAAACTCTCTGGCCACCCGGAATCTTACAGCTAGAAAGAAGGAAAACTTGAACTATTAAATGTAGCCAAAACAATAAGAATAACAACAAAAGACTCAGATTTAAACAGAACTTTTGCTTTCAATCCTGCTCATCCCCAAATCTGCCAGGAGGAAGAGAGCACATGGAAGTTTTTGACTGACTTCATTAGGTGTAAAGAACTGGATATAGTTCATCTCTCAGACTCTCCCTACAAGACATTATATTCTTATACCCCATCTGGAATATCTTTAAAGGTGCTGGAGAGAGCCTTGGGCTGATTACCACCTCTCCCAGTCACAAAGAAATTGGTTTCTTTGTCCCTTTGGATGCTCTGCTGAACTCTTGTGGCCAAGATGGGACAAAGCAATGTTTTGTTTGGTACTTTAGTGCTCTGAGGACCTCTAGTGTAACTTGGGACAAACAATGATTGCACTTTTAATTTTGAATATGCTACTGCTCTCTGATGACCAATTTAAGATAAGACAGTAACTGAGCTTTTTATTTCAGATAATTCAGCTTGATAAAGCTCCTCAATTTTCTTATATATCAAAAAAGGATGAGTCTCCTGGGCAGACCTCGGGAGTGGCTAAACATATAAATCAAGATCCTCTTTAAAATGCAATGCAGGATATGCAAACCAACATCATCAGACAAATCTCAGAGCAGATACAAGAACTAAGAACAGATCTTAGAGGTGGAATTGAAAGCAATAACCAGAATAGTGACACCTTTACATGGGCAGTTGAGAAAGTCGAACAAAGATTAACAAGAACGGAACAAGAAATACAAAATATCAAAGAAGAAAAACATAAGGATCAGGAATGTCTTCTAACCTTGGAGACAGACAAAGCCTCATATTTCCTTAGAATTCAACATGTGGGACAAGAGGAACAAGAAGATTTACTGAAACTGATTTCAGAAGAACTGGCCATGCAAACAGGGATAACTCAAGAAGAGCTGGAACAATCAATAGAGAGAATTTACAGATTGGGGAATGCTTTCACGAGGAATAAGCTACTGAAGGAGATTCACATAAAATTCTTAAGATCAGTGAAAGAGAAAATAATGAAAGTCAACAAAGAAAAGGATTTGACAATCAAAGGGACTAAGATTAATGTCTTGAAACAGGTGCCTTGGAGCATGCGAAAAAAGACAAGAATATTCTTTTCTTACTAAAATATTAATAGATAGGAAAATTCCGTTCACATGGCAAATACCTGAAGGAGTATTCCTGAATTAGGAGATAAGAATATATAATCTGAATAGCAAAATGAAGGCTAGGAATTTTATGAAAGAAGTGAAACTTAAACTGAAGCTGACAGAAGAATATCTACAATTTTCCTGTGAGGAATGAGAAGAGGAACAAGAAGTAGAATGTAAAAGACAAATAACTCCACCTCTACCGAGAAGAACCAAAGGCAAGCAAACTAAGGATAAAACTGGTAGTAAAAGCCGTGCAGATGTCCAAACAAATTAAATTACTATCAGTTAATGTTAAAGGGATGAATTCACCCCAGAAAAGAAGAAAAAAATTAATAAACTTTTTAAAGCCAAGGTAGAAATCATGTGTATTTAAGAGACTCATGTTAAGGAAATGAACAAAAAGCTGTTAGAAAATCAAAAATTGGGTAAAATCTTTATAGCCTCAAATCAACAAAAGAAAGAAGTAGCAATGTACATAGAAAAGGAGCTAGAACCAAAATTGGTATATGCATCAACAGATGGAAGATTATTAATGGTGCAAATCTCTAAAGAAAGAGAAGAAATATTGCTGGTGAACATTTACGCACCAAATGAAATGCAACAAAAAATTTATCAGCAACTGAAGAACCAGCTGATACTAAAGGCCAAAACAGAAAGTGTGTATCATGGGAGATTTTAGCGCAATAATTGACAAACAAAAAGATTCCTTGATGACGAATGGAAACTGAAGGAAAAGAACAAGAAATATCCTCAAGGTGTTTCTGGAAATGCAGAAGAACTAAACTTAATTGATATATGGAGAACCAGGTACCCTCAGAAGAGATTACAGTGGTGGCTCGCTTAACAATTGCCCCGCATTACGACGAATCCGCTTTATGATGATCTTTTTGCAATCGCAAAACGATGGTCTCAATAAGTTTTTTCACTTTGCGATGATTGGTTCCCTGCTTTGGGAACCGATTTTCGCTTTATGACAATCAAAAACAGCTGATCGTTGGGTTTTCAAAATGGCCATCGGGTGCTTAAAATGGCTCCCCACTGTGCTTAGGGACGGATTCCTCGCTATGCAGGCAGCAAAAATGGCCACTGTATGGAGGATCTTCACTGGACGGTGAGTTTTTACCCCGTTGGAATGCATTGAATGGGTTTCAATGCGTTTCAGTGGGGTTTTTAATTTCGCTTTATGATGTTTTTGCTTAACGGCGATTTTCCTGGGACGGATTATCATTGTTAAGCGAGGCACCACTGTATACATTTTATTCAAATAGCCGCAATACATGGCCAAGAATAGATAACTGCTGAATTTCATTTACATCAAGTGGAAGAAATTGAAATATTACCGAATACATATGCAGATTACAACCCAATATTGATGACCTTAGGACAAGCAGTTAGAAGAGGAGGTTGGAGACTAAATAGCCACTTATTGAGAGAGGATACCTTTTTGACTAAAATTTAAAAAGAACTAGAATTTTTCTTTCAAATTAATAAACCCCAGGATATAGAAATGACAATGATATGGGACGCAGCCAAAGCCTATTTTTGTGGCTTCGTGATAGAATTCAATGCACAAAAGAAAAAAGAGAAACAAACAATACCAAATCCTAATAACATCTCTAAAGAAAGAAGAGGAATTAAAGAAAGCACTTACAGCTAATTTCCTCATAAACAAGATAAATATATTACAACATAAAATTAACTTACTAGAACAAGAAGAAATGGGGAAAAATTAAATTTGCAAGGCAATTTAATTTTAATTCTGGGAGCAGAAGGAATTTTTCTACAAACAATTAAAGCAATATACACTAAAAAGAAGGCCAAGATTAAAATCAATGGTCAAGTAACTGAAAATATTCAAATTGAACAAGGCACAAGACAGGGTTGCCCACTTTAATGTTATTTATTCTAAAATCATTCTAAATAGACAAATAAGAGGGAATGCTGGAATTAAGGGTCTCAGAATCAGGGGAGAAGAATTTAAGCTGCAAGCATATGCTGATAATTCATCAATAATACTAGAAAATCCTCTGGAGAGTTTGGAAGAATTAGTGAGAACTATAGAAGAATTCGGAGCTGCTGCAGGTCTTAAAATAAAATTATCAAAAAACAAAATTCATGTCTAAAAAAGAAAGAAGAAAGAAAGTAATTTGATGAAAGAAAATTATCTTACAACATAGAAGGAAATTCAGAAAGACCTGGAAGAGTGGAATAAGCTGCAAACCTGTATGATGGGAGGAATCTCAACAATAAAGAGGATGATATTACCAAAACTGTTATTTTTAATTCAAAATTTACCGATTTTATTAAATTATAAATACTTCAAGGACCTAGACAGCCTGACTTCGAAATTTGTATGGAAGGCCAAGAAACCAAAAATAAAACTTAGAATACTGCAAGACTTAAAAGAAAGAGGTGGTTCAGGACTACCAAATTGGCTTTTATATATAAGGCACATGCCATGGTCTGGATAAAAGAAGGGATAATACTAGAAAATCCAAAATTATTGAAATTGGAGGGTCATGATCTAAAAATGGTTTGGCATGCATATGTGTGGTATGGGAAATACAAAGAACAATCACATTTTGCAGAACATATTCTGAGGAATTTTATGCTTAGTACGGCAAAAATTTCAAACACAAACCTACAAGAAAATTCCGATATTGGTAGCTCCAATAGAAGCATTCACTTTGAAAGTATTGAATCAGAAGGGAGCATTACTCACGTATAAAGACTTATTAACTAAAGATCAGAATATAAAAGATAAACAAGATCTAGGGAAACTGGGTCTAGCTACAGATTGGTGTATGCTGATGATACAGTGCTGATGTCTCGTACTAAATCAGGTCTTCATTGCACTTTACTTAAATTTCAGGATTTCTGTGATCTTAATGATCTATCCATTAACCCTAATAAAACCCAAATTTTGGTTTTTCCCCGCTCTTGGTCCCCTACATCTTGGACAATAGGATCTTCTTCCTACACTCTTATAAGTATCTGGGTCTTCATATTCATCATAAACTCAGTTGGACATTTCATTAAAAGGTGCCATTTCTTCAAATTCTCCCCAATTAAAAGTTATTTCTAAATTTCATTATTCTTCCAGAAAACAATATATCCCAGCAGCCATTCAGATTTTTCAGTCTAAGATTCTTTCTCATTTGCTGTACGGTGTGCCTATATGGATACACTCGGCTAATTTGGATATTGATCAAGTAGCAGCAACGTTTTTTCGTGGAATATTAGGAGTTCCTAACTTAATTCGGCTTTCTATTTGTTTAGAATTGGGCATTCACCTACCTTCCACAACTTTCTGGTTGTGTTTAGTCGTTTAGTCATGTCTGACTCTTCGTGACCCCATGGACCAGAGCACGCCAGGCCCTCCTGTCTTCTACTGCCTCCCGGAGTTGTGTCAGGTTCATGTTGGTTGCTTCGCAGACACTGTCCAGCCATCTCATCCTTGGTCGTCCCCTTCTCCTCTTGCCATCACACCTTCCTAACATTAAGGTTTTTTCCAAGGACTCTTTTCTTCTCATGAGATGGCCAAAGTACTGGAGCCTCAGCTTCAGGATCTGTCCTTCAAGTGAGCATTCAGGGTTGATTTCCTTTAGAACTGATAGGTTTGTTCTCCTTGCAGTCCAGGGGATTCTCAAGAGCCTCCTCCAGCACCACAATTCAAAGGCATCGATTCTTTGGCGGTCAGCTTTCTTTATGGTCCAGCTCTCACTTCCATACATCACGACAGGAAAAACCATAGCTTTGACTATTCGGACTTTTGTTGGCAAGGTGATGTCTCTGCTTTTCAAGATGCTGTCAAGATTTGTCATCGCTTTCCTCCCAAGAAGAAGGCGCCTTTTAATTTCAGGGCTGCTGTCTCCATCTGAAGTAATCATGGAGTCCAGGAAGATAAACTTTCTGGTTACTTACTTTTAAATTTTGGCTCCGTCTTTTTTTAAATTCACATTCTGGATCCCTGATATATGATTTATTGTGCGATTCTTACTCCTTTTCTTGGTTCCATCTTATTGAAAAGAAACTCTCTTCTCTTCACATATCCCTGGAATCTTTAGTAGATATGAATCTCACTAGGGCTTATTCCATAATCAAGGACAAGCTCTGTCACGCCGAATTCAATCACCTATGCAATAACCTTAACCCTGTATGTTTCCCTCTTTCTGTTGGATTTTTTCCATCTCAGGATCACTCTCCCAAATATTTCCACTCCCTAGTTAATCCACATCTAAGAAGAGCTTTTATGTTAGCCCGTTTTAACATTTTTCCTTCGGCCACCCATGCCGGTCGATTTCTCAATATCCCTCGTGAAAAAAGACTTTGTTCTTTTTGTTTAGAGACGCCTGACACCCTGGTTCATATACTGTTTCAATGCCCTGCTCATTCCCACCTCTGAAATTTTTTTCTTGAACCTTGGTTCTCTTATTTTCCCAACTCTTCTGAGTCAGTTCTTTCTATTTTCATGAGCGATGAATGTAATGCCCTGACCGCTGCTGTTGCAGGTTTCTTAATCCGCAATTCTGAAATTGTCCCCTGCTTCTCGCTCCTAATTTGTGAAATTTGTGTAATTTTACTTTTCCTATTTTGCTTGTGTTGCTGTAACTTGTAAATGCCATTAAAAGTTTCAGGACAGCTACAGATTGGTGGTCAATGTTGAAATTAGAATCGAGATATAAAAAGGAAAAAACTATGGGCTTTTTTGAAAGGGAATGATGAATTATGGATTTACACTAATGAGAAAATAATTTTTAAAATGTATGCATACTTATTAGAATATGACTTAGAGGATGATAGGGTGAAGGAGGCAATGGTAAAATTTTGGGTACAATATTGATATTGATGAATGGACAAAGATGTGGAAAGAGACTCATAAAATGATTAAGCCAGTGAATCTTAGAGAAAACATCCTTAAAATGTTTCATAGATGGCATTTTACCCCTGTAAGATTGGCAAAAATGTCAGAAGGTAATAGTAATGTTTGTTGGAAGTGTAAAAAAAATCCAGAGACTTATAATATGTGGTGGCCATGTGAAAAGGCAAAAAAAAAAAAAATGGATACAGGTTTGGGAAATGGTAAAAGAGTTTGTTCAACAAAAATTAAGTTTTAAACCTGAAATATTACTATTGAATCGTCGTCGTTTAGTCGTGTCCGACTCTTCGTGACCCCATGGACCAGAGCACGCCAGGCCCTCCTATCTTCTACTGCCTCCCGGAGTTGTGTCAAATTCATGTTGGTTGCTTCGCAGACACTGTCCAGCCATCTCATCCTCGGTTGTCCCCTTCTCCTCTTGCCATCACACTTTCCCAGCATCAGGGTCTTTTCCAGGGAGTCTTTTCTTCTCATTAGATGGCCAAAGTACTGGAGCCTCAGCTTCAAGATCTGTCCTTCCAGTGAGCATTCAGGGTTGATTTCCTTTAGAATTGATAGGTTTGTTCTCCTTGCAGTCCAGGGGATTCTCAAGAGTCTCCTCCAGCACCACAATTCAAAGGCATCAATTCTTCGGTGGTCTGCTTTCTTTATGGTCCAGCTCTCACTTCCATACATCACTACAGGAAAAACCATAGCTTTGACTATTCGGACTTTTGTTGGCAAGGTGATGTCTCTGCTTTTAAGATGCTGTCAAGATTTGTCATTGCTTTCCTTCCAAGAAGCAGGCGTCTTTTAATTTCGTGGCTGCTGTCTCCATCTGCAGTGATCATGGAGCCCAGGAAAATAAAATCTGTCACTGCCTCCATATCTTCCCCTTCTATTTCCCAGGAGGTGATGGGACCAGTGGCCATAATCTTAGTTTTTTTGATGTTGAGTTTCAGACCGTTTTTTGCACTCTCCTCTTTCACCCTCATTACAAGGTTCTTTAATTCCTCCTCACTTTCTGCCATCAGAGTGGTGTCATCTGCATATCGGAGGTTGTTGATATTTCTTCCGGCAATCTTAATTCCGGCTTGGGATTCCTCCAGTCCAGCCTTCCGCATGATGTATTCTGCATATAAGTTGAATAAGCTGGGGGACAATATACAGCCTTGTCGTACTCCTTTCCCAATTTTGAACCAATCAGTTGTTCCATGTCCAGTTCTAACTGTTGCTTCCTGTCCCACGTATAGGTTTCTCAGGAGATAGATAAGGTGGTCAGGCACTCCCATTTCTTTAAGAACTTGCCATAGTTTGTTGTGGTCCACACAGTCAAAGGCATTTGCATAATCAATGAAGCAGAAGTAGATATTTTTCTGGAACTCTCTGGCTTTCTCCATAATCCAGCGCAAGTTAGCAATTTGGTCTCGAGTGCCTCTGCCTCTTCGGAATCCAGCTTGTACTTCTGGGAGTTCTCGGTCCACATATTGCTGAAGCCTACCTTGGAGGATTTTGAGCATAACCTTGCTAGCGTGTGAAATGAGTGCAATTGTGCGGTAGTTGGAGCATTCTTTGGCACTGCCTTTCTTTGGGATTGGGATGTAGACTGATCTTTTCCAATCCTCTGGCCACTGTTGGGTTTTCCAAACTTGCTGGCATATTGAATGTAGCACCTTAACAGCATCATCTTTCAAGATATTAAATAGTTCAACTGGAATGCCATCACCTCCACTGGCCTTGTTGTTAGCCAGTCTTTCTAAGGCCCACTTGACTTCACTCTCCAGGATGTCTGGCTCGAGGTCAGCAACTACATTGTCTGGGTTGTCCGGGATATCCACATCTTTCTGATATAATTCCTCTGTGTATTCTTGCCACCTCGATGTCTTCTGCTTCTGTTAGGTCCCTCCCATTTTTGTCCTATATCATGTCCATCTTTGTGCGAAATGTTCCTCTAATATCTCCAATTTTCCTGAACAGATCTCTGGTTTTTCCTTTTCTGTTATTTTCCTCTATTTCTTTGCATTGTTCATTTAAGAAGGCCCTCTTGTCTCTCCTTGCTATTCTTTGGAAGTCTGCATTCAACTTTCTGCAACTTTCCCTATCTCCCTTGCATTTTGCTTCCCTTCTCCTCTCTGCTATTTCTAAGGCCTCGTTGGACAGCCATTTTGCTTTCTTGCATTTCCTTTTCTTTGGGATGGTTTTTGTTGCTGCCTCCTGGACAATGTTACGGGCCTCTGGATAGTTCTTCAGGCACTCTGTCCACCAAATCTAGTTCCTTAAATCTGTTCTTTACTTCCACTGTGTACTCATAGGGGATTTGGTTTAGATTATACCTGAGTGGCCCAGTGGTTTTTCCTACTCTCTTCAGTCTAAGCTTGAATTTTGTTATGAGAAGCTGATGATCAGAGCCACAGTCAGCTCCAGGTCTTGTTTTTGCTGACTGTATAGAGCTTCTCCATCTTTGGCTGCAGAGAATATAATCAATCTGATTTCGATATTGCCCATCTGGTGATTTCCATGTATAGTCGCCTCTTGTGTTGTTGGAAAAGAGTGTTTGTGATGACCAGCTTATTCTCTTGACAAAACTCTATTAGCCTTTGTCCTGCTTTGTTCTGAACTCCAAGGCCAAACTTCCCTGTTGTTCCTTTTATCTCTTGGTTCCCTACTTTAGCATTCCAGTCCCCTAGAATGAGAAGAACATCTTTCTTTCGTGTCAGTTCTAGAAGGTGTTGTAAATCTTCATAAAACTGTTCAATTTCAGTCTCCTCAGCAGTGGTGGTTGGTGCATAAACTTGGATTATTGTGATGTTGAAAGGTCTGCCTTGGATTCGTATTGACATAATTCTATCATTTTTGAGATTGTATCCCATTACAGCTTTTCCCACTCTTTTGTTGACTATGAGGGCCACTCCATTAAGTGACGAGAAAATAAAATATAGTCTACTGTATATATTCACAGCAGCTAGGTTACTCTGGGCCCAAAAATGGAAGAATGTAGAGACACCAAAGATGGATGAGTTATTAACGAAGCTATAGGATACTGCAGAACTAGACATGCTTTCAGAGGCGCTACAGGATCAGCCAAGAGACTTTGTAAAGCAAAGCTGGAAGCTGATGTATAACTGGGCCCAGGTAAATACAGGAATTTAGGGAGAAAATTAGTCTATAGCGAACCAGTGCTCACCGGAATACCCTTGAAGATATTCCGATGACCAGAAGACGGTGAAATCTCTGATCCATAGGGGAAGGATGGATGCTTAGCTGTGGGGTTTTTTGTCTGTTTGTTTGTTTTGTTAATTATCTGTTAAATTGTTAATATTTTTCAGTTTGTATGTTTAGATATGAATAAAATTTATTTTTTTTTAAAAGACAGTTGCAGGAGAAATGTAGGGAACAACAACAGCCACTCTTTGTGACCTTCATAGATCTCACAAAGGGCTTTGATTTGGTTAGCAGGGATGGCCTTTTTAAAATACTTCCCAAGATTGGATGTCCACCTCGACTCCTCAACATCATCAGGTCCTTCCATGAGGGAATGAAAGGCACTGTAGTTTTTGATGGCTCAACATCAGATCCCTTTGATATGCGAAGCAGAGTGAAACAGGGCTGTATCCTCATGCCAATGCTGTTTGGGATTTTTTTTTAATTTTTTATTTTTTGCTGTCATGCTGAAGCAGGCCTTTGGAACTGCAACAGAAGGTGTCTATCTCCAGATTAGATCTGATGGAAAGCTCTTTAATCTCTCTAGATTGAGAATGAAGAGCAAAATCCATCTGAAATGCATGAGGGACTTCCTCTTCACTGATGATTCAGCTGTTGTTGCCCACTCTGCTGAAGACCTCCAACAACTCATTAATCGCTTTAGCAAGGCCTGCCAAGACTTTGAATTAACAATCAGCCTGAAGAAAGCACAAGTCATGGGCCAGGGTGTGGACTCACCTCCCTCTATTACCTTCTCCACACAAGCAGTGTGTCCTGGACCCTTCGTGCATGGCAGAAGAGGAAGCTGAACACGTTGCATATGCGTTGTCTCTGATGGATTTTTGGTATCACCTAGCAGGACAAAGTTCCAAATACAGTAGTTCTAGAACGAGCTGGAATTTTTCGCATTTATACATTACTGAAACAGCAACGTCTACATTGGCTTGGACATTCATGAGAATGGCTGATAATCAGATTCCAAAAGATCTCCTGTATGGAGAATCACTGAAAAGTTGCATTTAGGACTGTGCCCTCTTTCTGTCACCTTTTACTGTGAAGGTTTGACTTTTCTTTTGTCTGTAATATTTTTGCATTCTTCCTGAATAATATCTCTGATGTCAAGCCACAATTCTGGTTCATGGTCAGTTGAGTTTAGTAATGGAAGTATGTTTTGTACAGAGTGGTTAAATTCTTAGGAATGTTATTTAAATTATATTTTGGCACTATGATGGTTTTCATATTCTTCAGTTTTACTTCATTTTTATACTCCTATTTTATGATCCATACCACAGTGTTCTCCTAGGCTGTTTTTGTTTGCTTGTTTGTTTTTGGGCAAGAAGAATATAGCTTAGGTTTCTACTTATTGTGTTGTCTCTTTGATTTCTGTATTGGCCTTATAGTTATTAATGTGATGGCCTAAAGCATGTACCTGGGGGAAAAAGTTACCTTCACAGAACTCTGTAAGTCTTCTGCTCCATTTCTGTCTTCTGGGTGAAATTCTCCAACATCTTTTTTTGCTTTATTTCCTGTTTTTGCACCCCGATCACCCATGATTATCAAAGTATATAATAATAACCTTTGAACTGCAGAGCTATGGGTCAAGTGTCCTGATCTGCTGTGTGATCAGTTTCATCCCAGAAGCTTGTACAAAACCTTTCTTCTTTTTCTGTATCTGCATTTGGACCATAGACCTGAAATGGTTACATTGATAGAATTTCCATGGAGTGATAAAAATTGTTCAACTGTGCGTTACAACCTCTGAATGCTTATGCCATGTCTCAACTCACTATTAGAGTCATAACATTTCTTCTGAGTTTGTTATTTCCAGAATAAAACATTTGATAATTATGGCTGAAAATATTCTATTGCAGTCCACTTTACTTCATCCATCTCAAATATTATAATTTTTATAATGTTTATTTCTTGTTTAATGATTTTGAGCTTTCCTTGAGTCATGTGTTTCACATTCAATGTTCCAGTTATATTTGTTGTGAAGAATTTTTTTTTACTGATTTTATTTAATTATGCACTCCCTTGCTTCCAGAATTGGGACCCACAACAGTTTACAGAACAACTTTCCTTTTATTTCTGTACACATTAGCAACTACATGTCCTTACACCTTTAATCCAATTATTTCATTAGCAACTGCACTATTCCTACTTATCCTTTGCTCTTCCCCAATACCTGACTGCTTTTTGACCTGGGAGTCTCAGCTTCAAGCACTGCCTCTTATCCATTTTTATTTGTTTTATCATATGTTTTTCAAGGTATAAATATTCAGAAATATTTTATTATACCCTTCGTTTGTGCAGTTCCCTCATGAGTTCCCACTAGTGCCACTGCTATTGACTGTCAATAATTCTGCAGCAGTGTCACCCTCCACTACTGTTGCTGCCTGGTAGCTGCCCTCCACTCCCATAGCCATTGGAGCTATTAGTTCTGTTCTGCTACTGTGCCCATTAACTCCTGATGAGGATGGATACACCCTAGTTTGGTGTTTCAGCTGTGACTATTCCACCTTGGATGATCTGCTGGGAATCCAGATCTGTAAAGCAATATAAACTCATGACACTATTGCTGTCAGCTTTCCTGATAATATGCAACCGTGCTATTTCTCCACTGTATGAAAACATATTCTTGGTGTTAGCACAGTAGCTCTGGGCATGGTTATTGCCAGATTGTAAAGGGGAAGGGCCTATGCAAGTGAGCATAGGGCTGTGTTCAAATCTCCATGTGGAGTATGTGAGCTAGAAAGTAGTGTTTGATATGCAGTGCACATGAACTGTTCTGTTGATCGGTGAATGGTGACAGGAATGGTTTCTGGTAATTTTAGCAGGCCTAACCAAACCAAGGGATGTGGTGGTGCTGCGGTTTAAACCATAGAAGCCTCTGTGCTGCAAGGTCAGAAGACCAGCAGTTGTAAGATCAAATCCACGTGATGGAGGGAGCTCCCGTCGCTTGTCCCAGCTCCTCACCAACCTAGCAGTACGAAAGCATGTAAATGTGAGTAGATAAATAGGTACCGCCACGGTGGGAAGGTAACAGCGTTCCGTGTCTAGTCATGCTGGCCATGCGACCACAGAAACTGTTTACGAGCAAACACTGGCTCTACGGCTTGGAGACGGGGATGAGCACCGCGTCCTGGAGTTGGACATGACTGGACTAAATGTCAAGGGGAACCTTTACCTAACCAAACCAGAGGCTTCATATGCCTGCCTACCAAATAGAGGGAGTTTGGTATTGTGGATTTGTGAGTTCTATTCAGGTGTCAGTGAAATATGAGTACTCGGCGTGTAAGGAGAGGTGCATTCTTAACCCACTCTCCTCTGTCATAATTGTTTTCACATGAAAGCAGTTTGTCTGAAGATGAGATCCTGTCCATGGAGGCTCTCTAGGCGAGCCAGAATATGGGGAAATGAGCTGACATCTGTTCTTTTGTACTTAAACAGAACTCTTCAGCTTGAACCTTCACAGTCCTCAACGCTTATCAGGCTAGGTCACATTTCAACTTGAGGTTCTGAGTTGAAGCCTTGTGATGATGTCTCTTTGTATTATTATTATTATTATTATTATTATTATTATTATTATTATTATTATTATTATTATTATTATTATTATTATTATTATTATTATTATTATTATTATTATTATTATTATTATTATTATTATTATTATTATTATTATTAATTTGATTTATATCCCGCCCATCTGGTATATCATACCACTCTGGGCGGCTAACAACAAAAGATATACAATTAAAATGAAAATCAAATCATCAATTATTAACAATACTGACAATATACCAACAGATGATAAATAATAGATAGAGAAAAGGAAGAAAATCAAATCAAATCAATTTAAATGCTGGCAGGGGGGAAGGCCTGGATGTAAAGCCATGTTTTTAATTGCGTTTTAAATATACCCAGCGTAGGGGCCGCGCGAATCTCAGGAGGGAGATTGTTCCAAAGGTGAGGAGCCACCACCGAGGTGGCCCAGTTCTGCGTCTTTTCCCTCCGGGCCTCTCTCGGCGTCAGGCTCCTCAGCCTCACCTCCTGGCTCGCACGGGTGAACCGGGTAGATCTTGGTGGGAGCAGGCGTTCCGTCAAGTATTGAGGTCCCAAACCGTTTAGGGCCTTATAAGTAAGCATTAGAACTTTGAAGTCGATGCGGAAACGAATGGGCAGCCAGTGCAGTCTGTAGCAGACCCTAGGAAGAGAAACAGGAATGCACTGTGTTCAAGGAAAATGTAGTCTACATCCCCTTACATGCCCTGATATTCAATGTGTGAATATCAGCAAAAAAATATGCAAAAATGTATCACAACTTGTTCCACAGTCAAGTGACTCTGATGGTCAACCCAGGTGTGCCTCAATGGGTACAGGTGTTGGAAAGGGATCCCTGGGCGACTCCTTTGTCAACCATTGGCCCAAATCACTCATTTACCTATTCCCACTGTTTCCTTTTCTCCACAAAGTGATCACCCGGCTGCGACAGAACAAAGCCAATGCCATCCCGGTGGCCCCCTGGTGGCCACATCAGCCCTGGTTTTCGGCTCTGCCATCAACCTTTATCATCCACTATCGGCTAGATGTCAGACAGAAAACAGATGGCTCCTTTGGAAGAGCTGTGCTTTCTTCTACCTTGGTGTGATGCCTTCCTACTTGGTAAGGCAGCTTGCTAGTCACCCAGACTGTGATTCACAGCGGCCATGAAGAAGGACAGGTTACTTACCTGTAACTGTAGTTCTTCAAGTAGTCCTCTATGATTCACACATTCCACCTATCCCACCCTCTCTGTCACACCCTCACTCACAGCAGTGGTTGACCTGAACTGAGGGGAGAGTCTTAGCGCCAAGGTATATATAGTGTGGGCAGCGGTGGCTATACTAACAAGTTTCTTTCTGATCACAGAAGTTGTAGAAGGTTCCAATGAGGCTCTGTGTGTGCGCCAATCACCCGGAGTGTGAATCACAAAGGACCATTTGAAGAACTACAGTTACAGGTAAGTAACCTGTCCTTTCTAAGTGACCTAACCTCAAATTGTAAAATTAATAAGCAAGAAGTAGTAAATAGTTTTTAGAATTAAAGAAATCTTTTTAGAAATGTTTTATATACAGTGGCGCCTTGCTTAACGATTGCCCCGCATTACGACAAAATCGCTGTATGATGATCTTTTTGCGATCACAATTGCGATCGCAAAACGATGGTCTAAATAGGTTTTTTTGCTTTGCGATGATTGGTTCCCTGCTTCGGGAACCGATTCTTTGCAAAACAATGTTATTTTTAACAGCTGGTCGGCAGTTTCAAAATGACCACCGGGTGCTTAAATGGCTCCCCGCTGTGTTTAGGGACGGATTCCTCGCTATACAGGCAGCGAAAATGGCCACCATATGGAGGATCTTTGCTGGACGGTGAGTTTTTACCTCATTGGAACACATTGAATGGATCTCAATGCGTTTCAATGGGGTTTTAAATTTCGTTTTACGATGTTTTCGCTTAACGGTGATTTTCTTGGAACGGATTATCATCGTTAAGTGAGGCACCACTGTACACTTACAATTCCACTCTAATAAACGTGTTTTGAATATGCTGAGGTCTGGAATGGAAAGTACTTTACTCAGCACACCAATAAACATGTTTTCTATTGCTATCATTAGTTGTATGTATGATCCAATGATTTATGCAAAGGAAACATTCATTCATTTCTCCTTCCAGTGTTTGGGGGAGTTCAGTAGCCCCACATTTTCCACCATCACATTGACTATGCAGATAAATCTATCGCAAGAGATGGAATCATATCCAAGTAGGGTCACCACATAAGCCAAGCTGCCACCCCACCCATAATCAAGATCCTGGCTAACATGGAGAGGCTACCTGGTTGAAAGAGGTTCCACCTTTTCAGTCAGTAATGTTTCTGTATTCAACATAAAGATGAGGGGGAGCTAGTACGCTCCTCTTAATGTGTGTGGGGACGACATGCCTTTTGAGTCTATACAGTCACCCAGTGAGTTCCCTGAGAAGGAGGAGGACCACTAGAATACAATGTGTCCTGCACCCCAGTACACAGGGCTGTTCTGGGAGAAAACTGATAAATGACACCAGAAGCAAGCAAGACATCCGCAACATACTGTTACTGCGTAGAGTCCACCCATGTGCATGTCTGTTGTATTTTTCAGGGCAAACATGTTGCAGTACCCCATCCCCTCATTCTGTAAGCCTAAACTCAGTAGTTCACTTTAGACTAGAGACGGGCATTAAGCTCTTACACCACACCACCAGCTCCCCCACTCACTAGCAGGCATACGCTGCTTGTTCCCTCCCATTGCACTGTATTATACTCATAAAATAAGAACACTGGTAAGTATTCATAGAACACTTGACTCTGCTTTCTACATGCTGTTA